>NC_061508.1:75554800-75880639 GCF_022539505.1 Lolium rigidum | reverse complement strand
CATTTTGTTTCAAGTTGTCTCATTGCAAATGTGCAATTGAGATAAATGTTGAGACAAATAGTAGAAATTCCCGTATTCGTTAAGTATCACGACCTAAACCTATCTTATGTGGTGTTATATGCTGCACATCTGAGCCTGATATTTAGGGATGTCTTACCCAACTATTATATTCAGGTATATAAGGATGTGTATTATGAGCACAAAGCTGGATTTTCTTGGATTTCTTGGATTTTCATTGATTGACTAGATCCATACATGAAGTTTGACTTTGATATGCAAATGCATGTTGCAATATCAAGCTCTTACTTGATGTTATAGGTCTAGAGGGTAAAGGTATTCGTGTGAGGAAGTGACGAATTTCGAAGATTTTGGAAGACAAGATGAAGGTTCACTTGTAGAAGCAAGTAAAATTGTGGGAAGTAACCACAACAATCTGATGGAAGGACCAATCAAACTCACTTTTATCCTTAACCAAGGAGTACTTCAACATGGAAGTACCATAAAAGTGAGAAAAATAGTGAATATGGAGCAATAGAAGTGGATCCGTATTCATTATGGAAGAAGGGAATGCAAGCGAAGTCACTTACAATACTATTTTCATAGTGTCAACAAGTGGTTATCTTGTAAAACAAACCTTAGAAGAAGGAAAATAGACAAGTGAAGTCGCAGCGGGTATCATCAGACCGCAGCTGATATAGGATAACCATGAAGAGAAAGAATGTAAAGTGAGGTATATCTTAACTAAAATTATGTAAGTAGCCACAGCTGGTTGGTAGATATTGACTAAAACCATAACATAGCCACAGCTGATATCCAATAAGCCACATCTGGTACTAGGTAGTCTGCAGCTGGTACCAGATAGCCCACAGCCTGAACATTTCTTTACCTAAAAGAAAGGGGAATTCCGCAACTAGTATTTCACAGCTGGTATCTCGTAGCTGGTAATTTTTTTAATTGGAGGATTCATAATGGATACCCACAACTGAGTGGATACACCACAAAGAATTCTTCGTGAGACTCTAGAAAAGTACAAACTACAAGTTAGACCAAGACTAAACTTCTAACCTTGGAGTTTAATGATTAGAAGAAAGGAAGTTTGAAGATCATTAGTAAACTCCAAGGGGGAGAGGAAGGTTGAAGGAGAAGAATTAAAATATGATTTGGAGTATGATAGACGGAGAAGAAGGTACGAAGCCGAGAGGAAGTCCGATCTTATTTTTATAAGGTTGTTGGGAAGTACCCATATAAAAGTACTCTCAGGAGATTGTCAGACCAGAAGCCGAGGTTTATATATCGAAGAAGTAAGGGTTAGACCTTAACTTGAGAGGATAACTGTAATTACTCAAAACCAAGAGAACTTAAGTAAGTATTAGAAAATGAAGTTGGATGAAGAAGATATCGGAGGACAATCAAAGCCTAAGAAAACAAAAGATCGAAGGGTTTGACTATACCAAAACTAATGATTATTAGAAAGATTCCTTTCATGGAACCTAAAGAACCCAAAAGGAAGATAACTAGCTTAAAACTAGAAGCCATGATTGGATGGACTAAATGAGTCTAATCCATTCGTAGGACTAAACAACCAGGACCATGCCTATCGTAATACCTTACCAAGTACAATTACTTTCGTTATGGTAGTAAGGGAAAACAATACCCTACCTTAAATAAATCTTTTAAAATTAAGGTTTGAGTGTCGCAGCTGGTAAATCATAGTGTCATATTACACCGCAGCTGGTAGAACCAAGTTTTGAGTACCCAAATAGGAAGATGTCACCACAACCATTAGTAAAGTCCATCAACACAATAAGATGTTTTAAATCCAAGAATCTTTGGAGAGTAAGCCTATAAGTTTAGAGTGTTGGAAGAAAACAAAGAATAGCAGAAAGTATCAGTGCCAGACATCAGAAGACTTCCGGAAGGATCTGGACAAGGGATATATCCAATTATATCTAGTGTGATCACCATGGGGTTGAAGGATGGTGATCTGTTCAAGACATTTCAACATTCCGAAACATGAGAGCGTTCGAACTTCGGGACGAAGTTCAGTTTAAGGGGGAGAGGCTGTAATATCCTAGGTTTAGAGGAAATAAAATGAGAGAACACCAAAGTGTGCATTGCATTCATGCATAGAAAATCCGGGGAATTTTCGCGCTTTCAAATAAAACTTACCACAATAACTGAAGTTTCACTTGACTTGCTGGAATTGAAGTAGATCATCAAGTCAAGCGCTATAAACTTCACTGTGATCTTTGCTAAAAACCTTATTTTGGGTAGAGATGATTTGATCTATGGATTAGATCAAATGGAATTAGATTTACAACAACACATTCTTTAAGAATCAAACCCTAACTTATTAACACTTGAAAGTTAGCAACTACCTTTGTGTGTAATTTAATTCACTTATAAATAAGTTAAACCACAGGGTCTAAAGTGCATAAAAGCCACACATTCTCATTTAAATCATAACTTATTAAGTACATGGAATATCATAAAACTAAATCCATTTACATTACGAATTATAGTTCAAACTATTTGAATCAAACTAACTATGAGTATTTTGAAACTCATATGACCATGCCTTGGTGAAATCAAACCCAACTATCCAAAATTGAGGAATAATCTTCAACTTTAACCTTTTCACCAATATTATAATATAAATCCAATCAAATATAATATAGTGACTCATCAACAATAATAAAACCATCCACAAGATATTTAGTAGCAAATGCCACTTGACTATCCAAAATAAATCATATGAGAGGATAATGATCTTGCCACATGGGATGAAAATATCTACATGACTTGCATCCCAAGCTTTGCCACCTCATGCTCAAAGGATTGCTATGGATGAGGGCATGACAACCAAGCACCTTACTCATCAAACCAACACAAGAGTCACCACTTATGTGTCATGATACTAGAGCTTGCCCAAGCCTATAAATAGAGCCACACCCTTCATCCATTTCATCATCTTGTAGCATGAAACAAGGAAGCACACACATAGAGCCACTCCA
Source organism: Lolium rigidum (assembly GCF_022539505.1). Classification (NCBI taxonomy): domain Eukaryota; kingdom Viridiplantae; phylum Streptophyta; class Magnoliopsida; order Poales; family Poaceae; genus Lolium; species Lolium rigidum. The sequence goes on along the minus strand of NC_061508.1, from coordinate 75,877,625 downwards.
TGCATTAGCTAGCTAGGATCAAGATGAAGAAGCTAGGAGGTGGAGGCATACCACAAGATGCAGGTTTATCAGATTTCCTGAAGAACAAGCTACAGAAGATTGCAAGGTAGAATTCCTAGGCAAACCATATATTTAGAGGATCATATCATCATCTCTTTAGTAGGACCTTAGGATATTCCAAGATATTGAGAAGTGAGAGAGGTTATAGATGCTAACCATATCCATGTCTATCCTAGAGAATATTAGAGTAGTATTAAATTCTACTTGTTCAAACCAACCTTTAATCTTGGAGGTGAGAACCCTATTCCAATAACAATACCTTAGAAAACCAATTCCATAATCATCACAACTTAGTATTAGTTATAAACCCTAAGAATCTAGGATGAGTGTGATGAGAGGAATATTAAAGAGGGATTAGTGAGGAATGAGTAGATCTTGTCTAATGCATGATCATACCTTGTAGATATAGATGATAAGTTAAACCCATATGATTAATAGATCTCATCTATCACATAAAGTAATAAGTATATCACTAGTAGTTAACCCCAAACCAATACTCATGCCTTGTATAGAGGAGTGTTGTTATTGTATTTAAATCTTGCTTATCCAAACAATTGAGACAACCCTAGCATTGCCTTGATGCATGAATCCTAACTAAGTGAGGAGAATAACCCTATACCATATTTGGAATCCAATCTATGTATTACTTTGGATCATAAGTAGCACCCTGCCATGCCTCATGCCTATTTAGACTTCAAATAAGTGAAGCATCACTAAAACCCTAAACTCTTTCACATAGGATCATCATCCACATAAAATAATAAACTCAACCCATTCTTATTACCACTTACTTTAAACCCTAGCCTTAACTAAATTATATGTGAGTAATCATTATGGTTAAGCAATAGAAAAATATAACATATTCACCATGCACATGTTCTAAATTTTCAAATCATTTAAACAGAAATGGTTCCTAAATTATAAAAGAATGGAGATCAATATCTTAACCATTTCCATTTTAATTAAACCTCACAAAGTGTCACTCTAATCAAAATACAATATTTGTTTAAACAACAAAACCATGTAGTAAGCATGATTATCAAGTTATCTTGATACTCAAATAATTTAGGACCTGCAAAAACAAACAGAAATCAATTTGAATTCAAATATCAAATACAAACCAGAATATAAAAACAGAAAATAGAAAAGAAAACAGAAAAATAGAGAGAGAGAGGAGCTTACCTGGCAGGCCATCGCAGCCCAGTAGCAGTCCACGTCGAAGCCCACAAGCAGCCTAGCCCACGAACGAACTCAGCCCAGACCATCGTACCGTTTCGACGAAGAAGAAAAAGAGCCTCGTCTTCTTCCCCGGCGTCGACAGCGCAGAGGAGAAGCCGGCCACCTCACCGTGGAAGGATAGGGACGACCTGGACGCCGCAGACCATCCCAGAATCACGCTCAATACTTCTCGCGTCCGAGCCTATCCCAAATGCGTCCCGATTCGTGCCGTTTGCCGTGCCAACCCCTCCGCCACATCTCGGCCATTGCCGCCGGTGGAATGACGAGATGGACCTCGTCGTGCCCTATAAATATTTTCCAGCAGCACCTCCGTGCACTTCTTGTTCTTCTCCGCCACTCCAATCTCTCCCAGATCCTCTATATCTCTCATAACCATCCATGCCCTGCCACCGGTGTCGATCAAGGATACGACGATGGAGGCCACCCCAAGCTCAGTGGTGTAGCCGAGGAGAAGCGCCTCTTCACGTAGATCATCTGAGAGGAAGGACGCGTCAAGGGGAGCTCGGGATCAATCCAATTTCGCCGTTCCCTTTCTCAGTACCTCGCCGGTATTGGCGAAATCGAGCTCGTCTCCGTCGACAATCCGCTCCGGCGACCACACCATCGTCCTCAGTGTATGTCTACGCTTCTGTAGAGCCTTTAATCTCATCGTTTTATCATCTGTAGCTCCATTTCATACGTTGGCCGGAGTGAACCGCCGCGAGCACATGGTCGTCGGCGATGCTCCGGTGATCCCCTCGCCAAACCAACACCACCATCGTTTTCAGTAGATCAAGGGGAGTCGATTAGTACTAGCCACGCATCTCGGGGAGCCTAAAATCGGCGTCGCCGTCGCGCTCTCACTCGCCGGCGTCAAGCCGCTGGTGATGTCGACGTGGCAGTGGGACCTGATGAACTTTTTGACCCAGTCAACTGCCAACGAGGCAGGTGACCTGGCACATGACCCACATGTCTGTCTCTGTGTGTGTAGAGCGAACCGGTATGTTTAGTATTTAGGTTTATTTCAAATTCCAGAAAATCACTGAAACTTTGCAAAATCATAGAAATTTCATTTTAACTCAGAAAAATATAAATAATATATCAAAATTCTCACAAAAATAAACTCTATCCAAATAAAATATAAAACAAAAATGTGTGTCAAAATAAAAATCCATTTATTTTTAACTTCATTAATTATGCCTTTTCATTTATTTAAAATACAATTTGAATTCAATAATTAGTGAAGTTCCAAAATTAAATTTTACTATTCAGTCACTAAGTAAAATGTTAAGATTAATTTTAATTGCATCCACTTAAATATTAGTGATAATTCATAAACCCTAATTTGCAAATTGCTAGTTTCTATTTTCTTTAAATGATAATAAATCAAGAAAATACTAAAGGCTAATGTTATTTTGGTAATTCAAAACTTGTTACTTAGACATCTTTAGTTAACAAGTTAATTATTTTAAAACCTCATAATAATTGTTAAACCCTGATTTCTAAATTAAACCTAAACATGAGTTACCCTAATTATTAATTCTTGTGAACATGAATAAAATGTCAAACCATTATTAATGTTGTTTCAAAGTAATTAGTAACCACAACTCTATTATCAATTATCATTTTAGGAGTTGTACCATAATTTAGAAACCCTAGTTTCAATTTAAGTAATACCTTGATCCCATTATTTCATGTGATCATTCCACCTTAGAACCAACTCTAAAACCCTAGATATGTGTCACATATGATCATGGGAGATTTACTTGACATATAGAACCCTAATTAGCAACAATTGAATACATGCTTAGGATCCACTAGCATAAAACCAAGTCACATGAGATTATCATTTCATGTTCCTATTCTTAGTTAAAACCTATATGATCCACTAATGTCACCTAGGTAGAAACCCTAACTTGTTAATTGAATTAGTACCATTGATCACCACTTCTATATACCATACCATTAAGATCATTAAACCCTAGTAGAACCATAATGATAAACCCTAGCATCAACTTTGTGTAGCAAATCACATCACATGTTCCTATCCAACTAAACCTTACTTAGGAAATGATAAACCACTTAGCTTAGAAACTATTAGAGATTATTTGGTAAAGCAAATATGAAGTCATAGTAAACCCTAACTCATAGCAACACCTTGATAACCATCTTTTGATATGATGCTTAGGAGAAACCATAGTAATAAACCTACTAATACTTGCTACATGTAGATCACTTCTACTTAAGCACCAACCAGCCCTATTAGTAAACCCTAATAGCACTTAGCTCCTATGTATAGTAGTTCATATTCTTATTTAACCTTTTCTTCAAAAGTTATTCTTTTGAAGTACAAATGTCAATCAAACCTTAGAAGCCCTAATCCTTCTTTGAGATACTCATTATTTCTTAAACCACATGTTCTTCAAAAGTTATTCTTTTGAAGTATAGCATAAGTAATCATCAACCATGTTCTGTAGAATTTAAAATTGACAACTTGTTCTTTACATATTATTCCACCACTATTCTTTATATGTATGATTGTTATGATGTCTTATATAACTTGGTTATGATGCTAATATAACCAAACCCTAATAAGAACCTTGTTTGAGAACCATTCTAATAGTGCAACCAACTCTAAAGAAATCTTTACAACTCATACATCCTAAATCATCGAGGTTAGGTTACGCTCGGGACGATTGCATCTCATATTATGCATTATAGCATCTTTGCCAGTTCTTTAAACATTATCCTTACCGGACAATGATGGTATTTCAGCATTTGGAGTTATCACGTATCGAAGCTTTTGCCTGCATAATCTTGCAGTCAAGAAAGGCAAGTTCATCGCTTGCTCATGTCATTTGATTATTTGTATCAAATTATATTCAAAGTACTATACTTATCACTCATGCATTGAAAAGCAAAGTATTATTTTACAATTATGAATATGACTATGTGGTGGGCAATGGAACCATGGTATGTGTTGATATGGTGGAGGTTCCATTCCATGGGTTATATCACCCTAGGATTAATTACCAATGCCGTCCAGTGATTCTAGCGCCGTACATATCGCGTTATCCATAAGATCTATAATGGCTCTAGGGAAGTCAGCTGTATCTTTTCCCTTCTGCACGCCAACGGATTGGTAGAGCCGGCGGGGTGTTGGAGGCACTGCCGTAGGTTGGGATAGCATTTTAAATCCCCATCCATTAGTGATGATGGCTCTACGATCTATGATGGATTGTCCGGAGTACACCATGAGTAAAGCCGTATTATCGGGAGAAGTCTATCGGAGGTGTACGGTTGGACAAAAGGGTGGGTTTGCAGGGTCGCGGAGAAGGCAGTGATTGGCTTGGATCTTATACTGGGCCTCACACCAAAGGAAGTGTGGACGGGGACATACTCTCGGCCGGCAAGAAAGTTAAGATCTCTTGTGGGGTAAAGTAACGCACCTCTGCAGAGGGTATCAAGAATTGTGACTGTCACGAGAGTGGATTTTGTACACCCACGCATGGGTGTGGGTGTTTCCGTCACCGTTCATTGTGCTTTAAGATTCGGATAAAAAGAGGAGAGAGAAAGGAATCTTTCTATCTACCATGGTGGGCACGAATCTCGAGGAATAAATGAACGGTGATAGAAACACCCACACCCATGCGTGGGTGTACAAAAGTATTTCCTGACTGTCACTCCCTGTTCCGGGAAGGGAACTGCGAACGCGGCAGGAAAGGAACTCCACGAAGTTCTAGTCAACCTGTGAAGACTGACGGGCATAGTTTTTCAGAATAAAATAAACCTTTGGAAGAAACGTTTATGAAAACTTGCATTGGCCTATGACTTTCTGGTCTATGGCTGTAGCTAGTGCATGATACACATATTTCCTAATATGAACTTGCTGAGTACGCTCGTACTCATTCTATCCCGTTTGAACCCCTTCTTAGATCAAGGCACCGAAGGAGAAACTACCGTGGAACTCGAAGACGAGAGGAGTCAAGCTGCAACAAGAAGAAGAATCCAATCAAAGAAGTCAATGGAGTCAACTTACGCATCGGTTATAATGGAAACCTAGACTAGTAATAAAAGGGAACCTTTCCTAATCCTAGCACCTAAGTAGCTAGATTTCTATAGCAAGCCAAGTAGCTCTTGAACTTGAGTTAGCGATAAGATAGACTACGAGACGTTCTTACGGAGCTTTATTTGAAGTTTTACCTCACTCGTAAAGTAGGAGGCTGTGTTGATCTTCTGTAAACAGCTCGTGTGTACTTCTATAGACATACCTTGGACTCGCATATGTTTCTGTTGTACCACTCTGAGAGATGTAATATGAGTAGAACGGTGTTTCACTTGTGTTATATCAACGACTTGTGTACTACACCATGCAGTGGTACGCTGGGTCACCACATGGGTGAATAAATTACAGCTGGGCAATTGACAGAATACCGACCATACATGACAAGATGATTACTATGAGATTTGTTTGGGCATTACAACATAATACATAGACCGTAATCCAAATGCGTCTATGATAATAATCCACCTTCCGGTTATCGTCCGAACCCCTTTCAGTATTAAGTTGCAAGCAACAGATTATCGCATTAAGCAATGTGTGTAAAATAAACAATAGAATTAACCTTGGATAAAACATTATTGTTTTCTCCCTAGTAGCAACATCACATCTACAGTCTTAGAAGTTGTTGTCACTCTTCCAGAAAACTAGAGGCATGAACCCACTATCGAGCATAAATACTCCCTCTTGAAGTCACAAGCATTGACTTGGCCAGAGTATCTACTAGCATCAGAGAGCATGCAAGATCACAAATAACATATGACAATATTATATAATCAATCTCAACATAGCATTCAATATTCATCGTATCCCAGCAAACACAACATGTAGCATTACATAAGGATGATCTTGATCATGTAGGGCAGCTCACAAGATCTAAACATGCGGCACAAATTGGAGGAGACAACCATCTAGCTACTGCTATGAACCCATAGTCCAGGGATGAACTACTCATGCATCACTTCGGAGGTGGGCATGGCGATGTAAATGCCTTCGGCGATGATTTCCCCCTCCGGCAGGGTACCAGGAAGAGCTTCAGAACCCTCCCGAGCTAGGGTCTGCAATGGCGGCCGTGACAGAACTTTTCGTGGATGGAAGCTCGGGTGTTTAGGTTTTCCCGAGATCGTGAATAAATAGGCGGAAGGGCGAGGTCGGTGGAGGCCAGGGTGGCCCACACCATGCCATGGTGCGGACAGGCCTACGCCCGTGCCATGGGGTGGTCCGACCGCCCTGTGGCCTTCCTCCATCTCCCCTCTAAACTCTTTCTTCGTTACGGAAAAATATTAACTTCGGCTTTTTTTCGTCCAATTTCGAGAATATTTCCTGTACAACTTTTCTGAAATACAAAACAACAGAAAACAAGGAACTGGCACTGTGGCATCTTGTTAATAGGTTAGTGCCGAAAAATGTATAAAAGTGCAACGAAGTGTAAGAAAAACATATATAATTTGGTGTAAAACAAGCATGGAGCATAAAAAATTATAGATACGTTTGCGACGTATCAGTGCCTACAAACGCTCTTCCAATTAACCTTGCATTGTCGACCCGATACAGTATCCTTACCTACGCAAAGGTAAGCTCTCAAAATAATGTTGAAGGTTTGCAAAGCGCCGAGAGGGACGGCATGTGGTGTAATGTGGAAAATGTTTTGGGAGGTGCTCACCGTTTTGACAAGGGTGCCCCCTACCTGCTGCATCGATGTTCTTCTAATGCCAAGGAAAAAGCTTGGAGGCCGCCTTGTCAATGTGAGCCTACACATAACAATCTTTAGGCTTGTGTTCAAAAAAAAAAAAAACAATCTTTAGGCTTCTAGTTGTTAGAGTTAAGCTGATGTATTTTATGTGGAAGTTGGGGGCATTGTATCAGCAAGCTTTGAATGATGTCATCAAATCAAGGTGAGAGCATTTAATTAGAATGCGGTGCTCTTGTGGACATTATTGGCAAGCCCCGTGACTTCACCGAAGGCATCCAAAATGTGAGACAAGATCAAAAAATCCTATTTGTAAGGCGCGATAAAAATCTCCTCGTCGCCGTCATAAAGGGAGGTGTCGTTCCATGACTTCTTAGGAGATGAAGAGATCCATTTTCCGTGGTCATGTCACAAATCTGCTATATGGGGTTGATGGCAAGGTCTAATAAGAATGGTGAAAGTGGGTCCCCTTGGAGGAGCCCCTCCAAGCGCAATGGGGTCTCCTCACCCCCGCACTAAGCAACAATGAGAGGAGGTGGTGATACGCAAAGATGCAACCCAATTCCAATATCTAGTGGCGAAGCCACAACATTTCCTAAGGTCAAGAAGAAGTTCCATATTGCAGCTACTACACATATGGAAATTATATACTTTTTCATAAAGGGGATTTATAACCTGAAGGGCTGCATAAAGGCCGTTACACATGGCTTCCACACAACAGAATGAACACATCTCTCAACACCAGTAGACACAAAAAAGAAACTAGCTAAAACTATAAGATATAAATTGTATGTGTTGTTCTACTGGAGAAAACCACTCTAATGGACAAAACTATTAGAATGAACACAACTCTCAACACCACATGGCTTTCTCCAGTAGCTGAACTCTCATGGAGAAACTCCGTCGGCCATGGCAATCACTAGCCTCGTGCCTCGCCTGTGTCCGGCCATAGATCGTGTTTACCTGTAACCTGTCCTTGTACTCTTGCTTCGGTAGTTATCCATGCAATCATAAATTTATCGGCGGGAAAAAACATGGCCCACTACATAATTTTGCACTTTATTTTATTTTCTCGTGTTTCGTCATATCAAGCCTAGTGCGTGCTTCACTAAGTTTGGAGAGCAAAGTTGGAGCTTTGTAAAGTTGGACTTGAATGAGTTTGGAGCGACATACGTAGCACTACATAGTTCGAAGCCTTGGACCGGAGATGAAATATTGGCATGATGTTGCTGAAGTGTGCAGCAAAGGGAAACGGGCGGCGATTCTAGTGTGCACAATCCCGGCTCCATGCTTTAGGATTCAAGCTGTCTCAGGTTTTATCATCTAAGACAGAATAAAATACTACTAGGCAAAGCCTACACCCAAATCTCAGAAGTCCTGTGTCTAATTTAAACTCAATGAAACCTACTAAAACCATCCTCTCCGCAAGCTGGCCTTGCAGGTTCCAAAACATGCAACTCTCTGTAATGATTGACTTGGTAGTGCTGTGATATGGTGCAGCCGTTTTGCAGAAAGATTTCGTTAGTGTGCCAGCCCTTTTTTTTTACGCTCGGTCGCGTTCCGTCTTCGGGCAGATCCTTCGTTCCTTTGTTCGGACTTAGTAGCCTATGCTTCTATCACTTTTTTATTATTCGTTTTTTCTTTTAGGTATGTTCTTAATTTGTTTTTTAATATTTTTTTCTTAATTTTCTTTTACTTTTTGCTAGTATTGTTTTCATTTTATTTTTGGATTCTTTTCAGTTTCCACTTCATTTTTTTTGTGTTCTAATATTTGTTTCGTCAGTGATAAAGTTTTATTCTTACCCGTCTACATTTTTTTCATCAGCAGTCATGTTTATTCGTCATAATTTTCTCGACATAATTCATTTTTTTTTATTTATGCTCTTGTTTTATTCCAAGAGTTATAAATTTTGTTTGACTTTGTTCATATTATTGGTCGTTCCATCGCCATGATTTGTTTCATTGATATAATTTTTTTTCATTTGGCTTTATTCTTTCTGCACTCATGATTTGTTCCATGGTTCATATGTTTCAATTCCCATTTTATAATTTTGTTTCACGTGAAGATCCAATTTGTTCGCTCGCAATTATTGTGCGATTTTGTTCTCCGTTGTCTACTGTTTTATTTCTTTCAAACCTTTTTCTTTATATTTTTGTTAACTTTTTTACCTTTTCGTAAGTACCTTTATTTAATTTATGTTTTCAGTGGCGTATTTTCAGTTTCCAAATGAATCACCACATGTTCATTTATCCAGAAAGATTTTCTCATATTCCAGAAAAAAATAATTCTACAAAAAATCCGGTGATGTAATCTCATTCTAAAAAGTAGTTCCACGAATGTTGTGTCCTATACTCCTATATGTATTTTTATTCCTCGTAAAGTTCATTTTTTCTTCCTCATATGGATTTGTTCCTCGTGTGTTTAACTTTAATGCTTTTTTCCATACAAATTTTTGTTGTGTTCGTCATTTATTTCACATCTCTAAAACTAAGGTTCATTTTTTGTTCCATTTTATAGATGTTATTTTTCGCCGGACACTCATTCTATTCCATATGTACCAGTATCGTAAGTTATATATCAAACAAGATACTATATCCAATTTCTAATCCGCATGTTCAAATAGAATATTCCCGCACAATGAGTCTATGTGGCTGCATGGTACTATTCTCTTTCGTTCAAATTCATGCTCGTTCCGACATAAAAGAAGTTATAAGTGGAGTGCTATGTTCATTGGGTATTTCTTTTATTATTAGTAAAGGGTACTTGTGATCTTGTTATATAGTGATGGATCTTATGGAATCAATGTTATATGTAACATAATACACTTGAAGAATTTGTAAGGCCAATATATCTTTTGGTGGCCTCCATAAAGACCAAGCATGATAATTGCATCTGTATTTTTAATCCCTTTGAACCAAGTCCGAAGTGTCTCCTGTAGTATTACCCATATTTTGTGTATGGTAAAATCTCATGGAGAAATGGGTTATGGGGTGACCATGAACTTGATAGTAACAACTATAAATGATAAAATTTGACATAGTAAGAAGGATTAATTATATTGTTTTATTGACATACTCATTGAGGGTTAACACTAGGCACACTGGCATGGGGGACGTCTTCAACTCATTTGTTTGATCATCATGCCATTTGTGTTTTAGTTTATACACGGTGTGGATGAAGCTTGTCTAGTTGTATTTGGAAAAGTATATACAGTATAACTGACATTAGTTTGTCGCAATCCAAAGCATGCTGTCATGGGAGAAGTTTTCAGCGAAAGGTCTGAAAAACCACAAATCATGCAAAACAAACTGCTTAAAAGGCTGATTGTCATGGTATTCAAGTATGGGTAGTCATCAATAAAAAAACACTTTGTGTGGCTACTCGTACAAAGGGGCATGCGAATTTAGACTTTTGTCAGCGGCACCATTTATAGTTCTAAGTGCAATAAAATCATAACCAGGAAGCACGTGGAGGCACTAATTAGAAAAGAACAATATACCAAGTATCTAATTTGGAAAAGCACATATTGTAGAATTATAGGTGCATATACTTTGTTTTTGTGATCAGCGTTGTATCCAAAGCTCGTCGCCACATATTTTGATAATTCATTGCCCTATGTAGTAGTACTTTGTATAGATAAGTGCACATGCGACATATGTAGCTACATCTCACATAGGTGCATACATGGATGCAAACAACTACAATGGGATGGGATGTACAGAAACACCTTCATCACCATGGTGTTCCTGAAGGAGTATTGGGATGAAAAGAGGATGGCCATTAATTGAAATAATACGATAAAATCGATGCAGATCCACGACTAGGACAACTATGACTATGGATCTGCATCGATTTGATCGTACTATACAAGAACAATGAAGAATTAGGGCTGTTAACTGCACAAGTTCGCCCAAACCTAGGACCGGTGTCTCAGGTTCCATATGTTAACTTGAGCACTGTCATGACTACAAAGGCATCTACTTCTTTCAGTACGCTGTCAAGGTAGCCCCCCTGCTCACACAGACACATACACACCCGGTGTTATCCCTCAGTATACCCTTCCTATGCCAATGTGCTTTCTTCAAGAAGGGCCAGCTTCAACTTCAAACAAAGTCCATGTGCAACTAAGTAATTGTAGTAAAATCCAATCACTATAGAGCATGTCGATCGACATTGCAATCTATACTATTTTCATTTTCTAGTATACTAATAATCTATTGCATCTTTTGTATATTTGAACAAGTCACTACAAGTAATTTCTTTCATTCGACAGTAAATACCCAAAAAAATATTGAATTATTGCAAAGAGAGGGAATGCGGGAATGGTAAGCCACCCTATGATGATGTTTTCAATTGCATTACAAATTTAAAAGGAAGAAAAAAAATAGATAACATGTTTAAGTGAATCATAACAGTAAGGCAGAGAACGAACGGTAGAATATGCACGCCTCTCCTTATTTTATTCTCCATCTAGAATCATACCTCCTATTAAAGGTCTTAGAAGATAAATATGATTAAGTGTTTCCATTCATACTATTTCGACCTGGGTCTCCTACACGATATAGTGTTGGGAAATATATGGGACTAGCTACTCAGCCTTCCAAGATGACAATGGAGGGGTATTTGAATCCTTCCATGTATTCTCCATTTGAGCATATCGATCACCCTGTACATTACCAACATTGGCGTAAGACTCTAGTTCACCCATTTCCTCTAGTGTGAGCTTCAAAGATAGGGCTCCCATATTATTGTCAAAATTCTCAATTTTCGTTGTTCCGGGTATGGGGCAAACATCACTTCCTTTGTGATGAACCCAGGCCAACGCAAGCTGCGATGGTGTGCATCCTTTTCTCACTGCCATTGCATTTACATTCTCAAATATCTGGGTATTCTTCTCAAGATTTTTATATTGGAACCTAGGCATATGCTGCAAACAATCACGTAAAAAAGATATTTTTAATATATTATCAAATGTATTTTGAAACTTTATGAATATGATGAAACATTGTGTATATTTTAGAAATGATTCAGTAAGATTAATGATAAAAGGCTCAGATACATGGTTATAAGAATAATATATGTATTGGATTTTACGGGGATTTAGAAATCAAAAGCCAGAGCATATTTGACCAGCTAACAAAATATCAGCATCGTGCTAAGGTATCACAAACATGAGAATTCACCTTGCGAGAGTCTTGATCTGATAGCGAATCAACCAGTTTTGGTCCTCTAGTGAAGAATCCCCTTCCAAGTGGGCTATAAGCCACAATTCCGATTCCGAGCTCTCTAGAATAATGGAGAAAATATATACTACCAATTAAATCACCTAGTTTTTCCAATCAGTAAAACTATTTCTTGTTTACATTTACCTGCAAGTTGGTATTATATCTTCTTCCACATCTCTAGACCATAGTGACCACTCTAGCTGAACTGCAGTGACGGGATGGACAGAATGTGCCCTTCTGATGGTGGATGCAGATGCCTCCGATAGTCCAATATACTTTATCTTTCCTTCTGCAATTAGCTTCTTTAGTTCGCCAATCTGAAAAATATGAAATAAAGATTCATTAATTTCTTGTAAAAATTATGAGGAAAAAGAGACGAGTTCTGATGGGTGAAATCTATGCATGAATAGAAAATTCTTGGTGGATTCCATTTACAGAGCACGAACTTCATATGCTACGCGCTCACAAAGGCGTTTCATGAAAAATCAACTTGTTGTGTGGTGTGTGTAAAAAGAACAAAATTCGGTGCTAAAACAAAGACTTGTCACAAAATAAATTTTGTCTTTTTCACGTAGACTATAAAAAATATTATTTTTTCGTGAAACTTGACGAAAACATATATATTATGAAGATGTACATGTAAATTTTTTTATCAAATTTTTTTAACACTTGAAAATATATTTTTATGGTAGAGGGATCATACGCACCACCTGGGAGCCGAATTGAGTTTCTGTTCACATGTTAGTTACAGTATGCTGTAGAACAACAAACAAAGTAGTGAAATTACAATCAAGCACCAGATATACTACGAAGAACAACTTGAAAATAACGTGTCCCTCTTCCGTGATCAACAAACCGGAGCCGGAGGAAGCCCTCAAGAGGAAGCCGATAGGAGTGACTTGACCAGGGTTGCACCTGGGAACTGAGCGCTGCAGCTTCATCCTGTCCATCGCCAAAGAAGGCACCCTGCCTCCTTGTCCTGGACCGTACCGTTGGTCGATGGAGGCACTCCTATGAACTTGGATCAACGTTTCGGTGGTCCACAATCGATCATATCTAAGAGATTTCCATCTGGATAATGTTAATGATTATTCATTCGCTAGCATTCTAGAAGCTGTCCGCATAGCCATGATATGAGACTATTGCCATGAGGCAACCAAACACAAATGGGTGACACACAAAACCTAAAGTGATAACTACATCTCTGCATCTGCTGCAACTATTGCTCACCCCTAATATTGGCACCCATCATTATTTTTGCCAAATATATTCTCCAACGATTGTGCCTCCACCGGATCTAGAGTGGAAGAGGGGCTAGTAACGTGAGGTCGATGAGGAGAGGAGCCGAGGAGGAGTTGGGTGGATTTGGCGATAGGAAAGAGAACAACAATGGTCAAGAGGCGGAGATCAGGAGGGGAGCAGAGGTGGTGGAATGTGATGAGAAGTGTCGAGCTAGACTAAACACATGGAGTGCATTGGTGAAGTGAAAGGCTAAGAGAACAATTTCAAAATAAGACATTTTTTTGGGATAAAGTTGAAAATAGGACATGACACGAAAATGAGGAATTGCATTGGGAACGTTGCCAACAGGATTAGGTGAAGTATTGGTGTGAGGATAGCTCAATCATCAAATCTGTAAATAAATCTATGAGCAAAAACAGACACGGTGATATACAACAATTATTGATAAAATTAAAATTGAAGTTATTTTTGCATTGTGTTGTTTTCATGAGAGACGATGTTGATTTACTCACAGTCGATGAGTTTTGTTGACATGGAGGCTAGATGTAAAAAATCTAGGTGTCAAATGGAGGCCTATGCATATCCATTTTTTCTTAAAACGCCTAGTTGGCTTCATCTTTCAAGCTTTTGGGCTCCATATAAGCTCACCTGGGCTCAGTAAAGCTCGAGCTCGCTACCTCCGAGCCAATCCCCGGGGGAAATCCTATACACCGACCAGGTCGGTGCCTACCAGGCACCATACACCCTGGCTGGGTATTGGGCCTGGCCCATTTTCACTTTTTTTTAGTTTTCGTTTTCTGTTTCTGATTCTGTTTTTTACTTTTCACTTTTTTCTGTTTTCTTTTTTGTTTCTTTTCTTTTTCTGTTTATTTTTCTTTTTGTTCAAAATAAAAAAAGTTCAAATTTGAAAATAGTTCAAATTTGAAAAGTGTTCAAAACGAAAAATGTTTAAAGCTAAAAATTGTTCGTATTCGAAAAATATTCATAATCGAAAAATGTTCAAATTTAAAATATGTTCATTTTCAAAAAATGTTCAAATTTTGGGAAAAATCGAATTTTTGAAAAAAATGTTCATTCTAAAAAAAATCAAATTTTGTTCCAATTTAAAATTTGTTCCAATTTGAAAACTATTCTAATCTAAAAAATGTTCAAATTTTGAAAATATTTAAATTTCAGAAGAAAAACTAAAATAATTTTAAAAAATCAGGTCTGAAAAGAATCAGTTTTTAAAAAACATAAAAAGAAAAATAGAACAGAAAAACGAAAAAACAAAAAGCAAAAAAAGGAGTGGAAATGTTGGGACGGCCGAACAACCCACCTGGGGGGTGTGCGGTGCCTGGTCCGCGCTGACCAGGTCGGCTTACACCACCCCCATCCCAGGCACGACGCCAGCCGATAGATGAGCTGAAAACTCCGAGCCCACTGCTAGCCTATTCCCTATTCTCTGCCGTACTATGCTTCCTCCCGTCGGCCAGCCGCCAGCCGCTGCCAACCATGCTCACGGCCTCCTCCCATGCATTGACCACAGGTGGCAGGCCACCACGACTCCCAGCCGTCAGCCACGCGCCGCTACAATCATGACGTCGGCGGTCGGCCACGCCTTTCATTCCCCAATCCCCAACTCCGGCCACAACTGCTCAACACCGGGGCTCCTGGAGAGCGGAGCGGAAGCGTCTACGCCCTCCGCGATGCCATTTTTGAAACACACAGAGATTGAGAAATGGAATTGCAGAGCCATGGATGACAGGCACTCACCGTGATCTCGATGGGCACGCTCATGTCGACGCGGTGCTGGTAGTAGAGATCGATGCAGTCCACGCCGAGCCTCCTGAGGCTGCCCTCGCACGCCGCCCGGACGTACTCCGGATCCCCGCGGACCTCCCGCCGGCCGTCCGCGGCGAAGGAGATGCCGAATTTGGTGGCCACCTCCACCTTCTCTCTAACGCCGTCTTGCAGCGCCTGCACACGAACCGTGGCCAGAAGATACATGTGGTTAATTGAAGGAGCTCGCCGACGAAGAATGGGCAACTCCAGGATTGCTACCTTTCCGATCAGGACTTCGTTGGTGTGCGGCCCGTAGCTGTCGGAGGTGTCGAGGAGGGTCACGCCGGCCGCCACTGCGCGGCGGATGAGCGCCACCATGTCGGCCTCGGGCTTGGCAGGGCCATAGAAGGCTGACATGGCCATGCAGCCAAGGCCCTGCACCGAAACCTCCATGCCCTGGGACCCTAGTTTAATTCGTGGCAACGGCGTTACAGGAGCGTCCTCCATGGCCAGCAAAGAAGCAAGCTAATAACTGTGCTTTCTCGTTCGTGGGTGCGGGCCGAGTTTTAAGAAACCCTTGGGGTGCATGATCAGCATATAATGTTTCATGCTTTTCTCGTCGTCGTTAGCTTCCTACCTAAGCACCAGGATTTTTTTTACAGACTAGAAGCGGATAAATATTATGGTTATACAAGTGTGCAATATCAAACCATCGCGGTTAAGTATAAAAGTTTAAAATCTAGGTAGAGGAGTTCCCCTTCCGAAGTTCTCAAGCAAAAAAAAAAAAACAATCAAACCATCGAAGTTCATTCGCATATACTTCCTCCTTGCTTAAGTATAAAAGTTTCGTGGTTCATTTGCATATACTTCCATTTGGATTTCATAGTAGAAAAATGTATTTAATATATAAATGTATCGTAGTTCATTTGGTTAATATAAAAGCAACACCATGTACAACATCCAAAATATATTAAATATAAAAGTACATTTCTTGATGATTCTTATAATATTTGTTTTAAGCTGTAGATGTTGTTGTGTTTTTTCTACATTCTTGGTCAAAATTAATCTGCTTAACTTAATACTAAAATATATACTACATTTTGAAGGAGTGACGTACTTTTGGAAAAATCTCAAATGAATAACAGAACGATACATTTTATTTATATGTTCGCAAATACTTGCTCGCTCTACAAATAAAAGGATGTGCTCGTAGCGACGAAATTGTACTTTGTTCCCAAAACGACATGGGTACATGAAGTATAATGCACAACTAAATTTTCCTTTTTACGGTTTAATCCCAGTAAGCAAAGCATAAACATCTAACATACAACTTCAATATTTTAACATGATTTCAATATCTTTGGATGATTTTGTCCGCAAATGGTGATATAAGTCAGAAGTTTTGGATATGTTAAATTTGATTTAAGAGCTAGCAACACATCACCGTGGACCAAATCATCAGTCCTCTTGAACATATTAAGGATACCATCTTGTCTGCGAGGACGAAAGTATACACACAAGAAATTATAAAAAGATCCAATTAACCATGCCAAGATTGAACAATGTGGGTAGAAATATTGTGATTATTATGCATCCTCGTTTGGCATATCGCAACGGCTCACACAGGTTAATATATCACACAGATCATATATCTTGATTGAGCTATTATTACCCAATTTTTATCTGATATGCGACATGCGTCTTTGAATCCAATTTTGATGTGGAGCCACATCAATAAAGGCTGCATGATTAAACACTGCCGCCATGTCCCATGCTTGAGAAATTTTTCATTATCACCATGCGCGCATCATAATACCGTGCGTATAGTGTTTAAGCATCCCAACAATTAGCGATTGTTGGGCATTTTCTCAAATTTGAAATTCAATCGGGTGTCATTATCTTTTCCATACTGCAGAGCTGTAACCCTTATATTAAAAAGTTTTAACTTATATATTTTGATAAAATTTGTAATATTTTTCACATAATATGTCTCGTACTTTTTACAAAAGGATGTTTAAACCCTGGCCCCTACATCAAATTGGTACATATATAAACTTTTATTAAAAGAAATGTAAGGCAACATTATAGCCACAACGGTTGAACCATCACAAGATAAGATTTAACACCTACAACTAAATCGACTTCTCGTTGTTAGTACGCCTGCGTGATAGACATTCAAAAACCCAGTACATCAGCCCACGTAGAAAACAATATCTCCGCTAATCATAAAAGAAACTATAGCAGCCCACGTTAGAGTCAACATCCCTGCTAACCTCAACTCAAAACAAAGTACATCAGCAATCTCTAGAAGTCACTGTCCTTGCTAAATGGTAACCTAAAAAATTGATAACCTTAAAATAAAGTATAGCAGCCACCGCTACAAGTCACCATACCGGCCAACCTTGATACAAGTGTCGTGTGTTGCGTGTATGTGTGCTCCTGTGTGTGTGGGTGCGTGTGCATGTGCGTGTGTGTGTATGTGTGTGTGTGTGTGCGCGCGAGCGCGTGGGGTGTGTGCGTGTGCGTGTGTGTGTGTGTGCGTGCGTGCGTGTATGCGTGCGTGGGTGCGTGCATGCATGCGTGCGTGGGTGTGCGCATATATATCGCACTGACCCACACATGTTATTATGTCGCACTAATGGTATATCTTGGTTCAGCTATTCTTGCCCGACTCTCATCTGATATGCAAAATTCGCATCATAATCCAATTATCATGTGGAGCCACATCAATAAAGGCTTCATGATTAAGCCCCGCCACCATGTATTCTGCCCATGTATTTAGATATTTTCATTGTCACCATACGCGCATCATAATACCATGTGTACAGTGTTTAAGCATCTAAACAGTTAGTGATTGTTGGGCACTTTCTCAAATTTGAAACACTTGCAGGTGTCATTATTTTTTGCACACTACAGAGCTATAACCAGTATGTTAAAAGGTATTTAACTAATATATTTTTTATGAAATATTTCAAAAGGACTCTGCATCAAATTGGTGCATACAACAATTTTTACTAAAGCTAATGTAAGGTAACAATGCCACTAAGGTTGAACAATTAGAAGATAAGATTAACACCTACAACTAAATCACCTTCTAGTTGCTAATACACCTGGCCACCTTGGTGATATAGATTCAAAAATCTAGTATAGCAGCCCATATAGAAATCAACATCTCTGCTAACCATAAAAGAAACTATAGCAGCCCACGTTAGATTCAACATCCCTGCTAACCTCAAAACAAAGTACATCAGCAGCCGATACAGTTCACAATCCCTGCTAAGTGCTAACCTTAAAACAAAGTATAGCAGCCACCGCTACAAGTCACCGTACCATCCAACCTTGATACATAGTATGTGTGTGTGTGTGTGTGTGTGTGTGTGTGTGTGTGTGTGTGTGTGTGTGTGTGTGTGTGTGTGTGTGTGTGTGTGTGTGTGTGTGCGTGTGTGTGTGCATATATATCGCATTGACCCACATATATTGTTATGTCACACAAATCGTATATCTTGATTCAGCTATTCTTGCTCGACTCTCATCTGGTATGCAAAATTCGTATCATAAGCCAATTATCATGTGGAGCCACATCAATAAAGGCTTCATGATTAAACCCCGCCACCATGTATTCTGCCCATGCATTTATATATTTTTCATTATCACCATACGCGCATCATAATACCATATGTACAGTGTTTAAGCATCTAAACAATTAGTGATTGTTGGGCACTTTCTCAAATTTGAAACACTTTTGGGTGTCATTATTTTTTGCACACTGCAGAGCTATAACCAGTATGTTAAAATGTATTTAACTAATATATTTTTATGAAATATTTCAAAAGGAGGTTGAAATCCCGACCACTACATCAAATTGATGCATACCTCAATTTTTACTAAAACTAACGTAAGGTAAGAATGCCAATACAGTTGAACCATTAGAAGATAAGATTTAACACCTACAACTAAATCACCTTCTGGTTGCTAATACACCTGGCCACCTTGGTGATATAGATTCAAAAACCTAGTATAGCAGCCCACGTAGAAAACAACATCTCTGCTAACTGTAAAAGAAACTATAGCAGCCCATTAGAGTCAGCATTCGTGACAACCTTAAAACAAAGTATATCAGCAGCCGCTACAAGTCACAATCCCTGCTAAGTGGTAACCTTAAAATACAGTATAGCAGCCACCGCTATAAGTCACCATACCTGCAAACCTTGAACAAAGTGAGTGTGTCCACGCGCTAGGAGACACCATCCATGCTAATATTAAATAATATAATAAAGCAGCCCATGTCAGCCCCTGCTATCTTAAAAGTAACTGTGTAGCAGCCCACGATGCTCTTATGTCCTGATTTTTTTTGTCCATATGTGTAGTGCTTTGAAACTAAATTACTAGTAGTATAATTGTCCAAATGACCTTAGTAATTGATAAATAACGAATCTACAAGTATTTTCTTGGTAAAATGTGCAAACTACAAAATAAGAAGCTATAGAGAGTTGTGGATATCAATAATTTATGTTTTACAAAAATATATTTGTGTATGTCTTTGCCTCAAGTTTTTTGATAATCTATATTTTTATCTAAACAAAAACCCTTATAGGTAGGAATGTAGCGCACCTAAAAATGCGTGCTCCACAAAAATAATTATGTGGCGTACACTACTAGGACAACATCCTTTCGCCTTTCTTTCCCGAGTAAGTACACATCCGCTAGCCGTCTAATATATTTATTTCCATTGCTCTTTTCCATCATCTTGTTCCAATTGTGTGTTGCGCAGAGACATATACTGTACACTCATCTCCATTTTCCCGAAGTATTTGATTGCCACCTATTTCGACTCGGGGAGTGCGAAGAAGAAGAATTACGCAAGAATAAGGGGTGTTCTAGATGATACTCTCGAGGGATACTCCAAATAGGGAGACCCCTTCACACATAAGTGGGAATGTTTTAGGGACGATGGCAAACACAAGTTCAAGCTCGTGTTCGAGTTCTCCTGTGTCAAGCAGCTGGGTGGCAGCGTGAAGGAGGCCTTCTACGTCATGCATCATCTTAAAGGGTTTGTCCAGGATAGCCAGAACTTAACGGCCATCTGCTCTCCGAGGATAGGCTGAAAAGTTGGCGCGGATCGATGATGATCATCTTAGAGAAGATTTCCATGCTACACAGGTCAAGTTATCACGTATCATCGTTGAAGATGTCAACACATGGGAGGGGGGGCTCTTACACTAGAACAAAACGTTCTGTAAGAGAGACATCGAAGAATGCCTCAAAATGCAGGGTGACATAAGACGTGGACGACGACAGATTTATATAAGCCGTTCCCGGGGCCCTACGAGGACACTGCTCCTTGACTTAGTGTGTGCATCGATGGCCACGTCGTGTGTGCGTCATAAAATCTAATTAATATCTTCAGCAGTTTGTGTATAGATGGATGTCATCATGTGTGTGTGTGCGCATCGCAAACTTAATTTACCTAGCTCTAAACGGTCGTTTTTGTTGTGTTCGACTTAACTATATGTGGTCGTTGTTCTTTGATTGTCAGTGATGTTATCTGTTAGGTTTATGAATGCTTAGCTCTAATATTTATTAGCATATATGCATGATGTACTAATATGATATACTAATAAGCCTTGTCAATAGAGATGCCGATGTCCGTTGTGTACTCGGGTCGAGTTTCAGGTGTCTACGAGGAGTGGCAGGACTGTCACCAACAAGTGTATAAGTTCAATGGGAATAACTACAAGGGATACACGACTATACAGGAGGCGGTAGCACAGTGGAGGAGACACGTTGGGAAGAAGAATCGGCTGAAGTTCTTGGTCCCCCTCTTGCTCACCGGCACCGCGGTTGTACTCTATTTTACCTTAGTCTAGGTGGTGACTAAGTGATGTGATGATGAACATTTGTAATGTGAGATAATGCACACTTGTCTAATAATTCGGCTCTATATGATGTCATGATGAAAATTTGTGATTGTATCATGTCATTTCGGCGTATAAAATATCTTCTCTTTATATTTTTGGATATTTTTTTTTGTATAAAACCTGATATTTCTGTATATTTCCTATATAATACCTAAGTTGTACCCGTACTTTGTACAGAAATACAAAGAAATCGAAAATCCTAAAAAAACACTTATGTGGCGCATATATGACGATGCACCACATAATCTGGTGCAGAATTCTGTGGCGCATACTGCAATATGCGCCACAGAATCTTGTGCCTTTTTGTGGCGCATAAGGCAATATGCGCCACACAAGTCTTAGAATTCTGTGGCGCATCCCAACATGCGCCACATAATTAATTTTTTGTCGCGTGTCTTCTGTGGCGCACGGCATATGCGCCATAGAAACCAAAATACGACGCCACATATGAGGGTTTTTCTACTAGTGGTAGTACATATATATTTGAAGATTTTAATTGTTGTTTTTATTGTGAGCCTGGAAATCATGGCCCACCTAGTTAGTTTTAATTATTTCATCCTTTATATGTAGAATAATATGTCTAAATACCCTGATCAAGTCTCCATGAAGAATCATCCAATCCTATATGTGATTTGTAGAAGTGATGCAATTTTTCAAGGTTTTGTGTATGTTATTTGTTCTTATTTCTCAGCAAGTTGTTTACTACAAAAAAAATTATTAGCTACCTAATGTAATCCTATTTTCGTAGACACGCAATCTTGTCATCACCCTCTCCCTCCTCCCCTCCATGCTCAACATCCCGCTTCACCACGACTAGAGAAGCTGCCAGAAAAGGTCATGCACTCCTCTGTGTTAGTGGCGGCGGGCGGTGGATGACGTGGGGTGTAGGGCTATGACTGGCTTGTGATGCAGGCACGCGTGTGTAGGCATGTGCTAACATCTAAAAACCCATACCCCTTGGATCCTTCTTGGGTTTATGGCTTGGTTAATAAGAGTTGGAGCAGCAGTACATCTACCTTCATCGGTGATGACGGGACTCGGCGGCATGGCGCAATGGAGTCTACGTCGACCTGGACAAGAAAATGAATGAGGGCAAGCCATTGATGTTGTTTGATGTTGTGGTGTGGTGTCGATGGCTATTATGATGAGGTTCTTGTATAGACCTTTACCATGAATAAGGGTCCATAGAGGATGACGGCTTAAAAATCATGCACACATGGCGTGCCTTTGGCACATCCTGGCCCAAGGCTCAAGAGGATTGATAGGGTAGTCATACCAACAAGTTACAACTTCTTTTCCAGGAGCTCATCTTCAAGGAACTCCGAGGTAAAGTGCGATTGTCCTGGAGCAATTTGAGGATGGGTGGCCGACCGAGAAGTTCTTCCCGGGTGCGCACGAGTGAGGACAAAGTACGCAGGAAAGATATGTGTTGGTCTGTGGGGTTAGTATGGGGCGCGATTAGTATGTCTCGACCCTTTTTGTGCTCCGCCGAGTGGGGGGGGGGAGGGGTGTTGGGGGCCTTGATGGGTGGAGACGGGGCAAAAACCAACTTCTTCACTTCGTTTGGTTGCCCACAAGACACTTTTCTGCACAAGGGAGAAAACGATAGCTGCAATGTTTGGTTGGCTGGATTACACACCATTCTATGGGAAGCTAAAGCTAGTGACTACTAGTTGGTTCCAACACTACCCACTGATATGGTAATCTCTTCCTTTAAGAGATGGGCTTACCCAGCACATATGAGACAATGTAGCTGACATAACTACGCCATAACCAGTTCATCATATCGGGTGGTAGTGCTCATAGCAGCAACCATAATTAATGATGCACCATGAGCTAACCCCAAAAACTAGTGCTCGTGATGCATCACTGGTTCATCATCGGAGGCGTTATTATATATGCCACCTCCCAAAATATTAAGTTTAGGCATGGAGTTTTCATCAGTTCCTAGCTAGTGGGATGACGCAACCTTAGCACATCTCGACCACCATCAACCACATCATCAAAGCAGTAGCACCACTAAGAGTGGTGCTTGCCATTTCAAAAAAAGAGTGATGCTTGCACAACCATGTCGTAAGCCAGATCCTCATCTTGGCCCTATCATGACAACTTAGTTGGTGCCATCGGCTTCGTTGTCCGCAAGGTAGTTGATTGCTGCCATGAGGTTGCACGGAGAGAAGAGGTCTTCGGCACGCATGCGGGGTTGATCGAAGATTGTCTTCATATGCTCGTAGTTGGCAATGGGCGTGTTTAGCACATTCTGGTGCTTTGGGGATTCCTAAAAATGAGAAGACATTACGTTATTCAGTCCATCCTAACATAATGAATATGCTCAACAAAGAAGTGATATGCAAAGAGAACCATGATGGTACAACTGTTGCTACAGAATGTCACTCCTGGAACATTCTTAACATTGCACGCCATTCCCACCTAGCTCTCCACTCCCTCATGTGGTTGTACACCTGAGAAGGGGTGACTGAAACACATGTGAAGTCAAAAACATTGTTTCACACACTCTTGCGGGTACAGTGAACCCCCTCTTGGCAATCTCACAAATCCTGTGCAGGACGAACTCTGGGAGAGGTGCTTCCCACACCATATTTGGTTTGGATAGAAACATAGATGGATGAGCTAGCGCCTTATCAGGCTCCATCCAAGCCATAGATGGATTGTTAATCAGATCGGGAGAAGACGGGATGACCTACCACTACAAGGAAAAGCCTTATTGCCGGCGCACCAAAAACGGCTATTGCCGGCGCACCAGAGCCCGCCGGTGGGAACAGGCCGGTGATAATGAGTTACCGCCGGCGCACATCCTGGTGCGCCAGCAGTAACATGAATTATCCCCGACGAACCAGGCTAGGTGCGCCGGCGGTATGATTTTTCAATTTTTTTAAAAAAAGGCCGATCTAGATCTAGATCTCGATCTAGATCTAGCTCGGGTTCGTCCTCGAAAACCATGAATGTGGGCCTGTCGTTGTTGCACCGAGGTAGGAGTAGGAGGAGGTGTAGGAGGCCGGAGGTGGTGGTGGAGGAGGAGGTGACCGGAGGTGGAGTATGAGGAGGAGGAGGAGGATATCACCGGAGGAGGATGTCACCGGAGTAGGAGGAGGGGGGTGGAGGAGGAGGAGGAATATGTCACCGGAGGGAGGATGTCACCGGAGTAGTAGGAGGAGGAGGAGGAGGCCCGAGGTTGAGGTCGCCGAAGGAGGCCCGAGGTTGAGGTCGCCGGAGGAGGTCGTCATCGTCGTCGGAGGAGGAGCCAGTCAAGGAGGAGAAAAGGAGGAAGGAGAAGAGGAGGAGGAGGAGGAGAAGTGGAAGAGGAGGAGGAGGAGGCTAGTCTGCGCATATATAGTAGAGGTTACTGCCGGCGCACCTAGTATGGTGGTGCGCCGGGGGTACTTTTTAATTTTTTTTCATTCAAATCTAAAACCTCAAAAAACTCTGTTTTCCTTTTCGAATTTTGGGAATCAAAAAAATCGGTAAACTGCCGCGGGCAGTTGAATTCGGATAGGAAATTTCGCGTAGATAGATTTTGATATAAAAAAGTTTTTCATCGGAGGTCGTATGCAACCAGAAATGCCGTTTTACCGAAAGATGACGCCATTTTGCATAATATATCGAAATTCATTTTTTCAAATTTTTATTAAATCTAGATTACATAATACATGGGCAGTTCAAAGGATTTTATTTTTTGAATTTTCTATCATTTTCTTTTATTTTTTCGAAAACTGAAAAGGCGATTCCCGGGGGGAGGGGGGGTGGAGAGAAAAATCTAGGTGTACCACCAGCGCACCACCATAGAGGTGCGCCGGGGGTAAGGTGCCCAGATTTTTTGTTTCCGGCCAGAATTCTTCGAATTTTATTCCCGGCGCACTAAATTTGCTTGTGCGCCGACAGTATAGGTTCTTCGCCGGCGCGGCCTAACATGGCTCGCCGGCGGTATTTTGCCACTGGCGCATGGATTTGCTGGTGCGCCAGTAGTGCTATTTTCATCTATAGGCCTTTTCCTAGTAGTGTACACAAGACAAATGAACCATGAAATTCAGTTGCGTGGGATTTAGTGACCAACACAACCCATCAGAACAATAGTAATGATGAAATAGAAGGCTTACAATGAGCGGAGCAGGAGTAAGCGCAGAGGTTGGTGACGTAGAGGATTAGAAGGCAACACCACCGTGTCTGTGCTGGACGGAGTGGAAGGCAACACCACCATGGTCATGCTCGACAAAGTGGAAGGCATGATGACCTGTGGTAGATTAAACATCTGCAGAACTTGTCAATCTATAGAATGACCTAAATCCACTAAGGTGGGTAAAATTGGTTCCATACAATCTAAATCCACCATCTACGAAATTAATCTACCACATGTACGGTTAGATCTACTACCCTGCATACACATCTTGATCTTGAAGGTGTGGATCAATCAAAAGCGGCCAAACTTGTCTCTATGATCGGAAAATTTTGTCTTATGTGTGTTGTATCCTTGGTGAAGATGATGGTTTATATTAGGGCTAGGAATGAAATACCCAAGTTCAGCCGGATTCGCCGTAGTCATTACATGTGCATCAAAACCTTTTTGTTGAATTTATCTACTCCTTCTGATCCATAATAAGTGTCGGAGTTTTACTTCAAATTTATTGGTCACTCAACTTTGAACTAAAACTCTGGCACTTATTATGGATCAGAGGGAGTATAGTTATGTGTTTATTTTCACTTCCTTCAGTCTTTTTTCTTTTGTTTGTGGTAGGTTATAGTGGCAATGTCGCTAGAAAGGTAGCTTCGGATTAGTTGATGTACAATATTGTTAAGATTAGGGGTGCTATCCTCATTTTGAAAAAATATAACGTTCAGATCCGCCACTGCCTGCTAATTGTTGTAACCACAACATAAAATGTGAAGTGCCGTGAAGAGCTGTGCTAAGGTGGTCCCTTCAGACAACCTATCCTACCACAAACCCTCGTGAGAAAACTGCAAATAACACCAAGTTTTGGTTCGATTGTTTCATAGAACACATAAATCAAATATGTTTTGTAGTTAACCCTAGTTTCTACCTAATCAGTTGTAGCTAGCCCAAATAGAGAATTTAAGGCCTTAAAAGTGTCAGTTTAAGGTGAACTTAGGAAGCCAGGATCCTTTTGCTATATTAGGCACAACAATGTAGTCCAAATCATATGTTTGACTCGTCGACAATTTTTATGATTTCTCTTGCAACAATGACTTGCATATGAAGAAAATATTGATCCCTAATATCTGCTATTATTTATGACGACACTCGATGGACATATATAGAGGTACATGGAGGGGAGATACTTGGAGTACAAGTAGATGAATCTAGTCTATCTCTAAAGTCAGTGTACTATGCTAATTAACATTCCCCATCAATCATAGGAGTGAAGCGGAGTATTGTGACTGAATTTAAGTCTTGCGCTTCTGTCGTTAGCTCCTCCTTGTTGTCATCCGCGTCTCCTTATGATGCCTTCTCTTCCCTCCCGAGTCATAGCAGGAGTGTCGTGGATGTAAGTGATGACACATACATTGTTGATTGGTGTTCTTGCCAATGTGTTGCCGTAGACATTGTTCTTGATGACGTCGATGGTGACAAGGAGGAGATAACAACGGAAGCGCTACTGGAGGTGTCCGCGGCATGCGGGATGTAGCCGCGGCATGCGGGATGTAGCGTGCGCGCATATCGCCGACATGTAGGGCGGAGCACCAAGCTGCCGGCCTTACATGTGTGGTAGATGGTGTCGCGTGGCCACATCAACATACAAGGAGGCTGCTGATGCAGGCGCTGATCCCTATGGTTGAGGTAGGCGAGCCAGATCTTTCCTGCGGTGCTTTTCTCATAACGAGGCAGCTACGCCCCACGCAGATCAACGTTGCCTACATTTTTGGTTCGAGGGAGTTCCACCTCTACATGGTCGAGTCGAGGGAGCGCTGCTTTATTTGCACTTCGATTTTCACTTGAGGATGCTAGGATCTAGGGATTTATTCCTGGCTAACTGGATCCAATCTACAAGAATGTAATTTCAAAATTAATCTAATATCTATTCTATGGAACCAATCCGATCTTTGATCGAGACCTGCTGCCGTGCCCCTGAGGAGAAGTGGCGAGGAACCCTAGCTAGGATCGGCATCCGAGACTAACCGCTCTAATACCACCATGTAGAAAATAATGATAACTACATTCTGTTACTGTATTATGGTGACCCTCAAGGGGTATATATATAGAGGTACATGGAGGAAAGAGATTTTGAGTACAAGTAGATGAATCTAGTCTATATCTAAAATCCGTACACTGTTCTATCAGTTCAATAGATAAACAGAGATGCAGGGATTTGCCCATATTCCTTTTCGCCCTTGTAAGCGATGTGGTAGAGGAAACAATTTGGCTAGTCTTCTTCCGAGTAAACGGTTTAGCAGGTTCAATGTTACATGAACATAGGAAACTACGAATGCTAAAGTATTTGTGTCATAGTCGTACGTCAGGCTTACCATCTACCAAAGTACATCTCATGTTCACATACGATGCTAAAGTATTTCAACATTACATGGACAAAAAACCGACGAATACTAAAGTCTTTCAGGTGGTGTGTCAGCTACTCAGCTGGCTGTACTTCACTGGGTTTACGATCTAAAAAACTACATCCCAAGATTCCAAGCCTAGGAACCTCTATATATGCAGATCACATGGCCCGTTTGTGTGGTGTGGTGTTTGGTCGAGTAGCATTAGATCAACAACATGGGTTCTTATGGGACACATATGGAGGATGGTCCTATTGGGAAGACGATATTTGCCTGTCATAGTGACGGGCTAGCAACTATCATAGGACTAGGTAGTGCTACCCCGCCCAATATACAGCCCCAAATTTCCTTCGCAGATTACTATTTTCAGATGACAAATAGTAATGGCATGGTGGATCTAAAGGCCAAGTTCAAGAGGATTTGTAAGTTCGTTCACACTTCGACATAATGAAAAGTATTTATGTTGTTTATCTGTTTGGTCAGAAGAGTGATAGGCTTTTATAATTTTATTTATAAAAGGTCTATTTTTCGTCCCTGAGCTAATGCGTTAGGCATGAGTCTGAGGACAACTTTTGTTGATAACTTAACTAATAGTACAACAATTAAGGAGTTTATACGTCGCAATGCATGCATGAGTATTTGTTGGTTAGAACTATGGACAGACTGTATTAATCGTGATTTGATAGGGAGAATCAGCTCGATTAGTATTTAATGTTTTGTCTACGTCTATGTCAATTAAGATTTTCTTAAGTTTCAAGAAAAGTGGAACCCAAAACAAGTTGCACTTTCTTCTTTTTAACTATGGTTGCAAAAACAAATGACTGAGACATAAGAAATTCTTACAATGATACGTCCACATAATCACCATAAGTAAGTAAGTGTTTTTGGAAATAAAAAAACTAGTTATGCATTTTATTTCTATAGTATTAAAATTTGGTCAAAGTTTGATCTTGGATAATGTTTTTTTTCGATAAAGAATATTTTATTACTTAAAATATTTAAAGCTTTACAGCCTCTGCATGATTAAGATGCACACAATCGTACAAACATCCGATATCCAACGATACAAAAGGTAAAATATAAAAGGCACAATACATGTGATCAAGTTATAATCAGTATGATCTTGCATAATGTGACATGTCCGGAATGATCAGACGAAGTAAAAGCTCTTGCCATGTACAAATTTTCAGGTGATCGCACAGCCATAGAGAAGCGACATCTTTGGATGTCTCACGACTTTCTAATGAGCAACCCTATGTCACAGCCTATAGTTCGCCGTCGCTAAACGTTCGACAGGAGTTGACGGATGCTGCTATACCCCAACTCGGCGCAGAAGCTGCACGCATCGCCATCAGTGACTGGGGTGGGCGAGCGTCCGACATCACACACCTGGTCTTGTGCACGACGTCGAGCGGGCGCATGCCTGGGGCAGACTTCGATCTAGTGAAGCTCCTTGGACTCAAACTCTCCACCAAACGCTTCATGTTGTACCAGACCGGGTGTCATGGAGGAGGCATGTCCCTGCGCCTAGCGAAGGACCTTGCAGAAAATAACCCCGGCGCCCGGGTTCTGGTGGTGTGCTCGGAGGTCACCAGCTTGGCTTTCCGTGGCCCCTCGGAGACCCACCCAGAGAATCTCGTCGGGCAGGCTCTCTTCGGCGACGCCGCTGGAGCCGTCATCGTTGGAGCGCACCCCACCGGCGACGAGCGGCCCTTGTTTGAGATGGTGTCTGCGTCGCAGGACATCATACCGGGGACGGAGAAGATGGTGGAGGGGAACCTCTGCGAGGAGGGGCTGATGTACACGCTGGATCCGGACAACCCGCTGCACGTTTCGAGAAACATAGAGGGCCTCGTGAAGAGGACTCTAGAGCAAGCGGGGCTCACCAAGGACTGGAACGAGGAGCTGTTCTGGCTGATGCACCCAGGCGGCAGGGCTATACTGGACAGGGTGGAGAGCAGTCTCGGCCTGAGGAAGGACAAGATGCAGGTGTCCAGGGAGGTGATGAGGCAGCACGGGAATACAATGAGCTCATGTGTCATCGTCGCCATGGAGGAGATGAGACGGGTGTCAGAGAAACGTGTCTTGCCGACGGCGGGGGAAGGTCTCGAGTGGGGGCTGCTCTTTGGGTTTGGCCCAGGCCTCACCATCGAGACCATACTACTCCGTTCTCCGCCAAACAAGACGTTCCTCGCCTAAATTTTAGTCATCTTGCGCCTTCTTTCTCAGCTTGAGGTTTGCTCTGTGCCTCTGTCCACACCGGAACCGGATCGCATCGCATGCGCCATGATCATATGATGGTGCCAGAAGCAGGAATCATGGTTCGTTACTCAGCCACTCTGTTGTATTTACAGTTGAATAAAAGAGAAAAACCAAGAAAGGCTGCGTTTCTTGGGTAGCACAAACCTGTCTCCCATCTTTCATCTTCTCCAAGTGTGCATGTGCGTGTGTCAAGAGGTTCACGTATGTTTGAATTGATCTTACAGACTTCCTTGTTTTACGGTAACATGTGGTGTGGTTGCTTTCTCCAATCTGCGGGTGTCGTGACTCTTTTAGAGGCGTCATTGTGGTCACCTCAAAAATGCTAGACTTAGAGCATCTCCACTCGTCTCCCCGACGAGGCCCCCGAACGACGTTTTTTCCATCCGGACGGCGAAATTCGGTCCAGTCGTGCCCCCGGTTCCTCGATTTCGTCCGGATTTGGGCCTAAATTCATCCGGCGATCCCACGCCATCCCCGGCCCCCCGGGGAGCTCTCGGGGACTCCGGACGAAACAAAAGCGCGCGAAACGGCGAGGAAACTTCCCGCGCGTTTGGTGGCCCCAACTTGTCGGCGAGAGACACCGATCGTCGTCCTCATCGCATCGTCTTTCGCGCGCTGTAAAAGCCTGCCGCCGTTCAGCATTCGCCGGCCGCGTAGCTTCCACGCGGCGAGTTAATGTCGTCGCATCGTCTTCCGCGCACGCATCGTCCTCCGCGCACGCATCGTCTTCCACGCGGCATTAATCGTCAGCGCCCGCCGCGCCCGCCACGCCTATATATAAGCCGCAGCGCTCGCCGCGACGTCCCTGCTCCACTCTTCCTCCATTCTCCCCTCCACTCACCCTCCACCTCCACCGATGGCGTTCTACGACGACGACGGCGCAGCCAACAACGGGTTCCCCCGCCGATCCCTACACGCGTGGGAGGGGCACCTCCTCCACCAGGCGGGGTACCCCTGCCCGCCGGACACGAGGCCCCCCGGCGGCGGGTGGCGGCTAGCGCCGGCGGCGTGCCAATCCCGCCGCCGCCCCAGGGCCACGCCCTCGACGTCGCCATCGAGGAGGCTCGGATGGCGATGACGGAGGAAGAGCGCGCCGACCCGCGCCACCACCCCGACAACAT
Organism: Lolium rigidum; assembly: GCF_022539505.1. NCBI lineage: Eukaryota > Viridiplantae > Streptophyta > Magnoliopsida > Poales > Poaceae > Lolium > Lolium rigidum. The sequence goes on along the minus strand of NC_061508.1, from coordinate 75,846,536 downwards.
CACGCGGTGGAATTCGTTCTTCCTCCGGCGGTGGGAGCGGGAACTGGCGGCCTACGATGGCCCGCCACCTCCGCATGCGCGCAACAACGCCGCGGGCCGCCGGCGATGGTGGAGCGCGCCGAACAGAACGCTCCACAACATCCTCGAGCACATCGAGGGCGGCAACTCGCCGAGGCTCACGATGCCTCCTCCATCGAACAGCCGCCAATGGGGAAACAGCTGGCAGCCACGGCGTATGGCTGCCAGTTCCTCGTCGTCCGGTTCGGCGGCGAGGTCGATCTCCAGATCGGCGCCATCCTTGGCGCCGGTGAAAAAGGAGCCCTCTTCCCCGGCGAGCCACCGCACACGCGGCGGCGGCATCGTCATCCGCGAACCATCGACGGCACAAGGACGGCGCCGCCCCAAGCGCGACCACGACACCTCCGGCGAGCGGAAGCGCAAACCGGCGAAGGTGAAAGTCGAGGAGGAAGAAAGCGCCGAGGACGCCGCCATCCTCGAAGCCGTCATCGCGAGGTCCCTCCAGGACCTCGTACCCGCCGACAACGCCATGCCGCTCGACCAGGCCTGCGCCTGGTCGAGGGAGCAGTGGGAGAAGGAAGAAGCGGAGCGGCAGGCGAGGTACCTCCAGGACGCCGCTCGCTTCCGGCGGCCTGCGACTCCTCCGTCCGGCGCCGTCGTCCCCGTCATCGACCTCGAAGCCTCCGACGACGAGCTGTACAAGCCATCGCCGTCCCCGCCTCGCATCAGCGGCCGTTGGGGAGACGCCGGCCAAGGCAGCAGCCAGGCGGCTTCGGCGCCGCCGCAGTTCGACGACGACGGCTCTGACGATGATGGCGGCGACTACACGGTGTTCTACCGCCATTTCGGCATGTAGAGCGCCGTGTTTTTATATTTACAATTGTATTCCCCCTAGCCGAATTCGAAATATAGTCGAATTCGGTCTCTATGTACGAACTTCGCCCTCTATATAGTAAATATCATTAAATTTAGTCTAAATTCGACCGTTTTATGCCGTAGTTTGTCAAGTTTCCGTTTTTCAAATTTAAATCGCCGTTTTGGCCTGAGATCGCGGCTGGGAAACTACTCCTCCCCACGCCAAATTTACGTCCAATCCGGACGTAAATTTCCCCGGATTTCGGCGTGGGGAGGGCAAACGAGTGGAGATGCTCTTAAGACTTTCCTACGGAAAAGTTTTACGGGATTGCTGGTGGTCACCTTCGGGTGAAAACCAATGGCCGTTTCAGTGACTTTTTTTTAGATAAAAAGCATTAGGCTGCCAGGCTTTAAATTAAGGAAGCCTCACACGACCACTGTTAGTTATAGGATGATGAAGAACGGCGAACAAAGCGGCGAAATTACAATAAAGCACCAGATATACTACGAAGAACAACTTGAAAATAAAGTGGCCCTCTTCCGTGATCAACAAACCGGAGCCGGAGGAAGCCCTCCTCAAGAGGAGGCCGATATGAGTGACTAGACCAGGGTTGCACCTGGGAACTGAGCGTTGCAGCTTCATCTTGTCCATCGCCAAAGAAGGCACTCTACCTCCTTGTCCGTTGGTCGTTGGAGGCGCTAGCTCCTATGAACTTGGATGGGCATTAACGTCGAGGTTGTTAGATTTGGTTCCGGCACACCGCATCAACTCGTCGAGTGATGTCCAGCGATACGCCCAGGACGTTGCAAGGCTAACTCATATTATTCTGGCGAGATGAGTAGTACTAGAACCAACTATCGTACTCAACGTAGAATTATTGATCTACTTGTATGGTGCTTAGAGCATCTCCAGTCGCGTCCCCCAAACCGTCCCCAAACCGCGCCGGATCGAGCGTTTGGGGGACGTGTTTCATTCGTGCCGCGTTTGGGGGACGTCGCTCCCCAGCCGCGTCCCCCAAACGCCGCCCCCAAACATTTAAAATAATTTTTCTGGCATTTTTATTTCAATTTCCACAAACTAATACATAATTTGGAACGTGGTTTACACGAAAACACAGTTTGGAACATGGTTTTCCACAAACTAATACATAGTTTGAACCATGGTGGACACAAATATAAAATATTGCAAAGAAACTAAACCTAACTAGGCCGTGCATCGAAGGTTTCGTGTGTTCGCTGCTAAGAAAGAACACTCGAGGGCACACCCGAGTCACCTAAACTGGAAAATCCAGCGGGAGGATGGTGCCCTTGTTGGTTCTACCGATGAGGCGAACAGGCAGAAACCTTCGTGCACGTATTCGCTGCGAAGAAACAACACTCATTCAGTCGTCCTCCTCGTCGGTGCTGTCGTCGTGGGAGTCCCTGTCGACGTGGTAGTCCCGGAGGCAGCGCCTCTCATCGAAGACCTTGACTTTCATGTCCCTGTTGCCGAAGTAGGAGAACACGAGGATGAAGCCGGCTTGGAGGCTGTGGTGGCGCGCGAACTTCTCCCAGCCGATGTTGAGGTACATCTTGCCGCGCGCGTCGTAGATCGCCTTGACGATCCACCGGCAGTAGCCGCACGAATGCTCCCGCAGATGCATCGTGCGCGGGCGTACGCCGCCGACGTACTCGGCGAAGGAGTCCGGCAGCCTCCGGATGCCGCGCGGGTCGCCCTTGAGGACGTGGACGAACTCGAACAGGACGTCCGGCTCCACGTCCATCTCCGACGATGATGAAGGCGGCGGCGTGGAAGGCGACGGCGAGCGTTCAGCTATACCGCGGCCACGACCACGACCACGACCACGGCCGCGGCCGCGAGGTCCGCCTCTACCAGACATAGCGTCGAGTCTTGTTGAGAGATGGTGGCGGCTAGGGTTTGGGAGAGAGGCGCTAGGGTTTGTGTGTGAGAGGAACGATGAGAGGCGCCCCTTTTTATAGGCCGGAGGGAGGCGGAGGAGCGGTGGCGCTCATTAACGCCGGCACGCAGAGCTAGGCGCGACGGGACGCGTCGCTGCGTCGCTGCGGGAACTGCACCGTCGCTGCGTCGCTGCGGGAACCGCACCGCCAATAACTTTCGTCGCGAGGTAGGCGACGGTTAGGTTAAAAATTTATTGTGCCGCTGACGCGTCGGCCCCGCGCCTCCTCGCCTCTCATTTCGTTGTGTCCGGCGTCCCCGGAGCGTCCCCTGTGGGACGGGGACGGGCTCGGGGCGCCGGACACCGAATGGGGGCGCGCCGGACAAAAAAGGGCTTTGGGGGACGCGGCTGGAACGCTTTTTTTGTCCGGCGCGCCCCAAACCCCTTTGGGGAACGGTTTGGGGGACGCGAGTGGAGATGCTCTTAATTCTAAGAGAGGTCCAAGGAAGACGACTTCAAAAAGGTCCCACATGCTTCCAGACACACACTGGAGAAATCTGCACCAGTCCAGAAAATGACCACATCGGAGAAGTAGTTGTTGGGAAGGTACGGAGTAGGAGCATGCACAAGCACCGAATTTCATAGGGACTAACCATGGGGACGTAGATGAAGGTCGCTCTAACAACACCACTGCAAGTCTGCCGACAACAACAACGGGAAAACTTCCCTCACCACCTGGACAAGCGCATGTCAACATAAATGCACGAGGCAGTATCGGCACCGAAGATCACCATGGTCCTCCACAAACTTGAAGAACACCACTCGCATCACAACCCACAGGTCACCAACACACTTCCACACACATCACAAATGCCCACAACCTCCAAGCTACCAAGACCAGCTTTCAGCAAGGATTGTGACACCCACGGTGCCACCATGGTCCAAATGAATGATTAGGTTTTCACCCGGGAAACTAGGGGAAGGGGAGGGACATAACCTCGATGGCGCCCCCTAGCGAGGAAGGTGAAACCGATAGTCCTCGTCACCATCCAGACTGATACCACCAGTCAGGTATGTCTTCCGGTCACAAATTCCTGCCGCCATCACCCTAACCCGTCCAAGAGTCACTATCACCAGCCACAAATTCAGCGAGGTGGGACACGTCTGAGTTGAGAGGGGCTGCAGTCTTCAGATATGGAGCTGACAGCCACACGGGAGGCCCCAGAGCCATGTTCAACACTTGCCAGCTCCGCGCCGTTCACATGGCCTCAGAGGCAGGCCCCCATCCGCGACCACAGCTTGCAATCGAGCTGGTGTCTCCTCTCCAGACAAGCTAGGCCACCACCTCGGGAATCAATAGCACTCTGAAAGAAGTGGCTAGATACGTACCCATGGCCACCTTCCTCGGATAGCTTGCGAGCTTCCCAACAAATGTCTTTGGTGCCGGCGAGCTGAGGGATGAACGCGAAGAAGGCTGGTGGCGTGCTAGGGTTTGGTCGCCACCCGTGCCGACTTGGAGTAGAGCGATACGGGGGCCAAAGCGTTTCGTTCACATATGTTTGGATCCATCTTGTATACTTCCTTCTTTTACAGTAAGAAGTGAAGTGGTTGTTTCATGCAATATGCAGGTGTCATGACTCTCTTGGGGACGTTGTTGTGGTCACCTTCCTTATGTCAGGGCTCCAGGTGAAAACCATTGGCCTTCTCAGTCTCGATGGCAGCGGTGCTCTGGATCCTTACCCACTTGGGGGTATCTTCATGGAATTCGGGTGCCACTCAATCCCGCTCGGTTGTCATCGGTGGGCAAGTTTCGATCATGTCTCGAGTCACTTTGGGCACTGGCGTGGGGCGTTCTCTGTGGCCTCCTATCTTATACACGTGAGTTAGTTATCACCACTCCATGAACCGAAGCGAGACGACATGCATCCTTCTTCGGCGAGGTAAATAATATTATGGGAAATGGTCCACAAAATTACCCTATGGACCAACTCCAGCAATTGAAACATGGCATGGCATGCATGTCAATTTAAATATAAGAATAGATAACCACATTATCATCTGTTTTTTCTCTTTCCTGGTCACTTTTTGCTAGACTTGGTCCACGGAGGTGATTTTGTGGACCATGTCCGATAATTTTTTTTCTCTTCGGCAATAGCTTGGTGAGTGTGGTGTACGTAACCGTGGTTTCGAAAGTAGGTTGTTTTATCTTTGAAATGATGTGCAAAACGTTTCACCTATTACTTTATCTCGGCTCAGCGGTATAATTTTACTTATAAAGTAGGACAAAGTCCTATTTTTAGAGAATAACAAAGTCGAAATTGCACTTGAAGAGTTAATGTGATGCGTGATCAAGAAGTGTACATCTTTTGTGGAAGTGTACATCTTTTGTGCTGTTTTTTTATTTTTTATTTAAATACATACATGTTACTTCATGATGTTTGGGAGGGGGTAGGGTACCAAAAAAATCCATATAGGTAAATACGACTATCTAGAAGAGATTGAAAAATAGATCAGATAGCAATGTTCAGATGAAACAATTTATAATATTACCCCATCTACTTCAAAACTACAATCTGCGACTAGTTTTGCGGCACCCCATCTTGCTTGTCGCTGGTTTTTTTCTTGGTTGGGAAATAAATACCGGTGAGCACTGGTATTACCGATTTTCGGAAATATTGAAAATATCGGTCTTAAACTCTTAATGCTGCCTGTGATTTACCAAATAATTTTATAAATTTGTTAAAAAAATTAGTTATGTTTTAGATAATTTTAAATTTTACCATACGCTGTGTGCTACCACGTCACCAAATTTGGGAACCATCATCTATCGCGCTTATATATCTTCATGGCCGAACTTGTTGTCCTTTTCTGTTCCAACAAGCAAACCATCACCAAGCGGGGACTCCTGCCACTGGGCCTTGGAAATGTTGGGCTGCTAGCACTGTAAGCCCTTTGGCACAACCAATCCTCTGCATGTTGAATCTTTGTGCGTAATTCGTCACACTAACCTTTTCTTCGTCTATCCAAAAAATATCTCTTTGATCTCTCAAACCAATCATAATTTGTGTCTTTTGCCATACATATTCTTTGTTTTGAATTAATTGAGTCAGCTTTATCTAGATGAGCATTATTTAAAATAGAGAAAGTATGTATTTGTTATCATTGAGCAAAGTTTTCTTGAGTGAGTTTAGGGGCAATAAGTCTACCCACACCGAGGCTATTATAGGTAGTATCATGCATTATGCGGATGCAAAAAACCGATATGTCACTGCAATTAATGATGAGAAAGATTATAATGGTATCATATGTAGATACCATATCATATAATGTAATGTATAGCTAGAAAAATTAATATCAAATATATATTCTACACGATTTTGCATTAAGATTTTATAAATCATTAAATATAGTGAGAATAGTATACTACTATACGATACTAGGAATTATGGAGATATTATGATACTCTAGTATCATATCTATGATAGTACTATATGATACTACACACCGTGACCATATTTACAAGTTTTTGATGCACGTTGAGCATGGACCGCATCTACACGTGCACAAGTACAAACTGCCCCGGCCATCAAGGTAGCATCACACTCTCGTGGTACTTATTTGAGTTTTTTTTTCTAGAAGGAGATTATTTCACTTTAGGAGAGATATTCCCCATGTACCTCGAGTTCAGCATATCGAACCAAAATTAAAGTATACATTACTCCTTTATGGGATTATTTCTAGAAGGATTTTTTTTCTGTTCGCTTGCATATGCTTAATGTGCACGTATCAATTACTTGCATATCTGTTTGTAGTGTCAATTAATTGCCTTGTCTCCACATGCATGCCATATGTCACTTCGTTGAAGGGTTCTACACCATAATTATTTCGCCCCCTGTTTTGCTATATATGCCGTGGAGTCATCTGTGGCAAACAAAAGAACAACATAGATGAAGGAAGAAAGAAAAAGGATGGAAGGACGCCAAGCAAACAACCATTGAAGCAAGACAAAAAAAAGGTAAAACTAAATAAAGTGAATTCTCTATCAAGTTCGATTCAGTATGGTGTTTACCTTATAGTATTACATTGTCAACGCTAGTAATATTGTTTTCATCCATCTAATGTTATTTCAAAGACCGATTCATATCTCGTTGGTTCCCGCGCATTTTGGTGCCTTTTAAAAAAAAATCTCGAGAACTCTAAAACCCGATCTTTAGATAGTTTCCTTATAGAGGTTGTTCTATTCATATGAATGAATGATTTGGAATAAACTTCCTCATGCAACTTTAAACTTACTCAGAGAAAAAGATCCATGTTGTCTCTACTTTGGGAAAAGAATCATATGGCTCATGAATCATATGTTCTTTTAGCGCAACCGTGTAGGATTCAAGAGGGACGTCACTGCAACATCTGTTTATTAGGTTAGTGTTTTATAAATCACGTGAAAATGGACATGACTTGAACATTGAGGCGCTAGAATGCAATATGAACTTACCCATTCGCGACTTTAAGATGGTTGGCCATTCTTAGACAACGAACCTGTAATAGTCTAGAGTAATGTTAAATGTTTTCATGTCCGTGAATTAAGAGTTGGAGCATGGAAATTAAGTATCCCGATGCCTTAGGTCTGAGTTGAAGACTCGAAGAGAATGCCATCACATGATAATATCAGGAAACCCGCGTTGGTATATGCAAATTATTTTTCATCAGATACTCAGCAATCTACTATTCCTACACACAGTAGCTTTATGCTGCTGTTTTCTGTGAAAAAACTAATATTTACACACACATATAGTTGCAAATGGAACATAACAAGGCGCCAGGAACCGATGGTTTCCCAGCGAAGTTTTACCAATCCTTCTGGAAAATTATAAAAGGGGACCTATTGTTGTTGTTTGCCAAGCTTCATGCAGGACAGCTTGAGCTGTTCCGCAACAACTTTGGGGAGATTATATTACTACCAAAACTGAATGAGGCGGAACGAATGGCTGATCATGTGGTGCGCCCCACTCAAGATGCTTTCATACAAGGTCGATCCTGGATGGACTCGTAATGTTGCATGAAACAATACATGAGATGCACCGCAAGAAGTTGAATGGGGTAATCCTCAAAATAGACTTCGAGAAAGCCTATGATAAAGTCAAGTGGTCTTTCCTTCAACAAACTCTGAGGATGAAAGGTTTCTCCGAGGAGTGGCGCGAGCTAATTAATAACTTTGTTTTTGGAGAAAGTATTGCCATTAAGGTCAATGATGACATTGGTAAATACTTCCAGACAAAAAAAAGGGTTGAGACATGGCGATCCGCTATCTCCAATGTTATTCAACATTGTGGCGGATATGCTAGCCATTTTAATTGAGCATGCTAAGGTTGATGGCCAGATTGAAGGAGTAGTACCCCACTTGGTGGATGGGGGTCTCTCTATCCTTCAGTACGCGGAAGATACAATTCTCTTTATGGATCATGATCTCGACAAAGCTAGAAATCTAAAACTAATTCTATCAGCTTTTGAGCATTTGTCACATCTTAAAATTAATTTCCATAAAGGTGAATTGTTTTGTTTCAGCGAGGCTCAAGACGAGGCTAACCAACATGCCGAACTTTTTGAATGTGGGTTAGGCAGTTTTCCGATCAGTTATCCGGGCATCCGGTTCATTATCGGAGGCTTACTCTTGCTTAATGGAAAATAGTCGAGAAAAGATTACAGAAGCGACTTTGTAGTTGGAAAGGAACATTACTATCTCTAGGTGGAAGATTAGTCTGCATTAACTCAATACTCACCAATGTGGTACTGTATATAATTTCTTTCTTGCAGTTGCCTAAAGGAGTATTATGTAGATTGGATTATTTCCGACCAAGATTCTTTTGGCAATGAGATAGTGAGAAAAAGAAGTACCGGTTGACTAAATGGAGTGTTGTTTGCCATCCAAAAGATCAGGGTGGACTTGGTGTTCATGATCTATAGGTTAAAAACAGAGCCTTGCTTGGAAAGTGGTTGGCCAGGTTATTAATCCAGGACGGTGTATGACAAAACATATTGCGGAGAAAGTATGTTGGATCAAATGCGATATCCCAGGTTACCTGGAAATCCGGTGATTCACAATTTTTGGGCAGGTCTTATGGCTACCAAAAAATACTTCTTCCCATATTGTTCTTTCTCCGTTAGAGATGGGTCAGAGATAAGGTTCTGGGAGGATATATGGTTGAGAACAACCACACTTCGAGCACAATATCCTGCCTTATACAATATTGTAAGTCATAAGAGCGACACGCTCCAGAAGGTGATGGAAACATCTCCTCCATCTATGATGTTTAGGCGAGGTCTCACTGGACCTAGGTTGGCTTCTTGGAATGAGTTGCTACAACGCTTACACTCAGTTCAGTTGCTACAGGTTCTGATGAATTTCGCTGGGGTCTTACTAAGAATGGAGTATTCTCGGTAGGTTTCATGTATAAGGCTTTAATTGTACCTATTCGGCCTCTGCTTAATTGTGAAAACATTTGGAAGATGAAGATGCCATTGAAAACTAAGGTGTTTGCATGGTACCTTCGCCGTGGGGTCATTCTTACTAGAGATAACCTTGTAAAACGTAACTGGCATGGATGTACGAGATGTATTTTCTGTCATGAAGAAGAGACAATTAAACATCTTTTCTTCCAGTGCCGATTCGCTAGATCAATATGGTCAATCATTCAGATAGGTTCTACCTTATATCCTCCAAGAAGTATTGCAAATATTTTTGGCAATTGGCTGAATGAGGTGGATTCTAGGTTTAAGGTTCTTATCAGGGTGGGAGCGGTTGTCATAATTTGGTCGCTTTTGCTATGTAGAAATGACAAGATTTTTAATAATACATGTTCTTCTCTTATGCAGGTCATCTACCGATGTACGGCTTTGCTCCGTTTATGGTCACCGCTCCAACGCCTGGAGGACTGCTACCTCTTTACGGAGGTGTCTACACAATTGGAGGAAATGGCCAAGGAGTTTATTACCCAACATGGGTGGCTAGATAATCGTAGAATTTTGCCTCCTATGGCTGTTTCAGATGACTAGCTATGTTTTTTTTCTTCTATTCCACTCTTCGTACCGAGTTCGTGTGAGTTTGACGTGTTGGACGGCTGTGTGCATCCTGGTTATGAGAGGCTGGGTGTATTGCTTGAAAATTTTGAGTAATAAAGGGCCCTTTATCGAAAAAACATATAGTTGCAAATAAACGTTACGTGTGGGGCTCACATGTCCTCCTGCAGGCAGGACGATGATGGAGAGGACGTTCCGCACCAACAACCTGACATGCATCATGGAATGCGCCCTGCCACCGCAACGGCGCTCCATGATACACCAAGATGCCGTGGATGCCATGGATCTGTGCGTCACGGAGTTTCCCTGCCATGGTCACCATCGTGGCCGCCGAGCAGCGCAAGAAGGAGAGCAGGCAGGTCATGAGCGTCGGATACCTGCTCAAAGCCATGGAGTTGATTAGTTACGACCACTACGTCGGGCCACTCACTGAGTACCTCCAGCGGTACCGCGAATCCAAGGGCACCGTCAATCTCGACCACCGGCAGGGCATGGCCATGGCACCCACGGTTGCAACGCTGGAGATAGCACCCCATCTCTCTGGCTCTGCATTGGGTATGCCGGCGTACAATTTTATGGTTCAAAGCCAGGTTACTGAGGCCGCTGTGGTGACCAGCGAAATGCCACCAACACCACCACACCCGTCTGATTTTACTTAGGGCCTACCGGAGTACGATTTGATGGTTCGAGATCCTGCACCGGCAGCAGCTGTAGCGATGGCGAGAAGGGGATGTCGATGCCACCAACACCGCCACATCGGTCTGATTTTGCATTGGGATCACCGAGTTATGATGTCATGGCGCGAGATGAGACGCCTTTGGCAGCGGGCGAGCCAGGCTGCAACACAAACATGTTCACGCTGGGGCCAGGAGCTGCAGCAGCGCGGCAGGTCCATTTCACATGTCACGTACATGTGATACGAGTGAATGTACCCCCTTGTAATAGATGGGGATTTCAGTGAGAGGCTATAGCAAACTTGGCATATAATCTTGCAGTTGCAGTACTTTTGGTGATGATTATCAGAATAAATTGTTTCTCGTGGCCACCATCTGGTACTTGTCTGAACTAAATTCCCAGAGTGTAGTCGATGCCAAATTCTCCTAGGTAGAGACGTGCACATATTGATATACTAAGTATCTTTTTTGGTGTGCATTAATTTTGTCAATTATTTCCTTGCGTTTTCTTGTATCATATCATATACCTTTCCTTGTATGCCACTTGGCACCCTTTTTGTGCACAGGTGACGGGTCCCACATCAGTTCTTTTTTGTTGCTTGTACAGTTGTACTTCCCTCTAACACACTATAAAGTTGATCTCAGACATATGTATACGAAGGACATCATATGTAGAGTGAGGAGTAGAGATGGAAGGATGTCATGAAAACGAACATGGCAAGGATGGAGGAGAAGGTAAAACTAGATAAGGAGAATTCTCTTAGAGAAGATCATTTCTTTAATTGTTTTGGCTTCTGATATTACATAGCTGAAACATATTTCTAATTTTGCCGATGTCCTTGATTACTTGTTTTCAAAAACTTTCTTATCCTTATTGGTTCCCGCGCATTTTGGCGGCCTCTTCGATTCAAGGGGACCCTTCTTTTTTGTAGGAGTTTAGTCCATTATTGAATTTTTTCTTGAAGAGGTTGATCGACTAATAATTAATAATGGAAGATTTAGTATATCTGAATACTTTTACATCTTGCAGAGAGTTGTTGCACTTTATTCTAGATAAAATTCCCCATGATGCACAATTTTCAGAAATTCTCATGTTTCCATCGAGAACAGTTTTCATTTTTAGTCTACAAACAGCATGTTGTTGCATTTTTTTTCCTTTATAGTATAGCTGAATAGTTTTACATCTTGCGGATCATAGATAAGCCTTGAATATAACCTCCGAGTGCAATATGAGCTTAGGCCTGGCAACTTTGAGTGGGATCAGCAGTTCCTTCTTGTCAGATCTGAAATTATCTGGACTGCAATTGATAATTTTTCAGCTAAATATTATCAGGACTCCATAATAATTGAGCCTTAACTATTTCAATATGATCTTGTCTACATTGAACTTATTTGTTAGACCTATTTTTCCTTAATTAGTATTTTTAATCTAGCTCCTGCTCAACCCCGTGAGACCACTCATCTAAACAACGTGATGGATACAACAAAATTAGTTTACAGCGACAACTGTAAATCTTGTTTCCATGTGTACATGAATTTCATTTATGCACAGATATATATGATTGTAAATCACACTAAAACAGCAGAGGGCCATTATACATGTGCCATATAACGTGCAAGTGTGACGCAGGCAGGAAGACGGCACCGGCATTTCCGAAGACCAGGCTCAAGCGCATCATGTGTCGTGCCCTGCAGGGCTACCCGCAGGCCAAGATCGACGAAGATGTCAGGGGCGCTGTGGACCGATGCACTCTGCAGTTTGCCCAGCTTATCACCACAAAGGCTGCAGAGGAGTGCCAGAAGGAGAAGAGGAGTATCATGACCGGAAATGACCTGATCAACGCCATGGAGATCCTCGGCTTCGACCACTACGTCGGGCCCCTCAGTGAGTATCTGCGCCGACACCGCGAATCCAAGGGCAAGCTGCACACACCTGCGGCGCTGGTGGATATCCCGCCACCTTCCAACTTCGCGCTGGGTCATCCACCGGCGACTGCTATGGTGGCGGCGGAGATGGAGGCAACAATGCCACCACAGCCGTTTGGCTCCGTGCTGGGTGAGCAGCGACCATGCGACATCACGGAGCTAGACCTCCATACTGACGTGTATGCGGTGTGGTCCGCAGCTGCAGAGGCAAGCACCTCGTCCCTTATTCCACCTGCCCATGAACCATGATGACTAGTGGATGAACATCTAGTTGTTGCTGGGAATTTCAGAGAGAGGTTATTGTAAACCTGGAAACATTGTCGCATTCAGTGCTGGTGGTGATGATGAGAATAAATACTTGTTCCAAGTACATCTAGTAAGCCGTCCTTTAATTCTCCATATTTTGAGAGGTCGAAACCCATCAATGTTGTTCATTTTGTGAAAATTATTTACTAGCTAGGATCTCAACATGGATCTGGAATATGTGGAAAGTAATTAGGAAAACCGAAGGTTTATCTATTTATATTAGTCAAAATCCAAACAGAAAATTGACTTCTATGAAATGATTCTGAATTTACCTCAATTTCGTAGTGGTTCTGCACTGCGACGGATACAAATTTATATACCAGAATTTTAAAACTTGGTGAAAGGTGCATAAGCTATAAAAGGTGGCGCACACGGGATGAGCACCATGGAGGAACACGGCCGCGCATGTATCCTTTTCACGCTGTTGTCTCATAAGTAATTTAATTTTGCAATGAGGTGTCTAATCACCATGCTCTTAAAATTGACAAGAATAATTTTTATTGAAATGGGGGCAAAAATTTCACCCATTCATTAATTAAGAAGAAATTAAGTTTTTTTACAAAGCCGAGGAATGCTGGAGATTCAAAGGAATTACTCCGGTGGCATTATTGAACCCAAGTGCTTATCACTCGTGATGCTCCATAGAGCCGCCTCACACTTGATTTTAGAAACAATGATAGTCTGTATCGTGGAGACCTTGAGAAAAAAGCCTTTCATTGGCTGGTTCCAAATCTCTAAAGGGGTGAGCATGATGATAAATGCAAAGGATTTTCTCCTATTGTCATTGGAGTAGATAAATCGAAACCACCAATCCTTGACCGTGTAGAGGTTAGCCCTATCTGAAGTGTCCACGGAGATAATCCTAAGCCAAGAGATGATTGAGTTCCAAATCTTGATTGAATATCTACATTTTAAGAGGAGTTGATCTGCGATTTTAGGTTTACTTTTGCATAATTGGCAGTCGCCACAACTAGGACAACCAAGCTTTTGAAGTCCATTGGCCGTCTACATATGGTCTTGCAAGATGAGCCATGTTAAAGTCTTGCACTTTGGAGGTGCCAAAATTTGCCACACCACCTCCGCCATGAAAGAGTTGACCATACCCTCGAATTGGGCCCTATAAGTTTGCCAAAAAAAAAAAAAGAATTGGGCCCTATATGCCTATGCTGCCGTGTAGGATCCCATGGTTGCGAATTTCCATGTGATGTCCGTCCAGGGTACCCTCTATATGTTTCACCTCACGCACCTTCATCCAAAGGTCCACAAAATCGACAATTTGATTTTTTGTGATGCCCTTGTTAATCATCATTTTGGCAATCCCAAAATCTTGATGGATGTTGTTGCTAACCGTAAAATGTTTTTGCCTTCGAGATTACAAAGATGGATGGATTTTGATCTGTAACACCCCAACTTTTTGCAAGCTTGTTTAATTATCCAAAGTGCAAAAATTAGGGGGAACAAAAACTTTTTCTATAGACTAATTAACATGAATTTCCTTGATCTGTTTGCTTTGATGAATTGCCTTGATCTGTTGGTAGATGAATTGTCTTGATTTGCTTGTTGAATTTTGTCTTGAGCTACCTCATAGAACGACACCCCTAGTGGTTAAACAAGCAACTCACCAAATAAAACACATGTGTGGCTTAGGAAGAATTGGTTTCCTTCTTACTACATCAAACCTCTCTCCTGATGACAACACGGGTGTGCCATCTTGATTTTTCTCTTTGTGGTACAAGATAGCTCAATCATCCTTAATTCACAACTTGGTGATCTCAATGCATGGATCTCATCTGTACATCTCCCTCTACAATTTCCACATCCTGCATGTCTCATACTACCCTTGCATCACATATATTCAACTTGATCTTATACCCTATCCAATGATTCAACTCTAGATCACTTCCTTCACTTTTACCTCTTGTTTTTATTCAAGTTTAATCTTCACAAGACCAAGAGTGGGAATGATGGATACATTTTGTAGCCACCATCTACCCTTGAGAACACTCCTCCCTAAATTAGTTTCCCTCCTCAAAAATCCTGCAGTTTTCCTTCTCCAGTTTTGATCACAAAACTACTTCTAGTTTTATTAAAACTTTCCAAGATTTCTCTTCAAAGAAAACAAGGAACTGAAATGGGTTTTGTTTTTCATCCCATTTCTACCAAGTATTGATTTATAAAACATTATTTCTATTTTGCTTTGTTTTAACAAAAAGCTTGTTTATGGTACCTATACCATTTCTTGTTTCCCTCTTGATTATTTTACATTTGAGAAAAACTCTACCTTACTTGAGAAAGTAAGTAGAATATTTTGAACCCCTATGTTCCAACTAGTTTTATCTCAACACTTTCAAACTTCATTCCACTTGAGTTCATTCCCAATTGTCCCTAGACAATTGAGGTGTTTCAAATACTTTTCAAACAAGATCTATTTCAAATGACAACTCTTGCACGTCTTATGCACATCTCTGATCCACCACATTGTATCCCCTCCATCCTCCAATTCTGGATCAAATAGATGATCATTTGATACTTTCAACTCACTCCCTATTGACCTCTCATTTGTAGAGCAATTTATATTCTTTTCCATCATTACCTTGACCTCATGAATTCATGATTTAAGTCCCCATATTCTTCATTGTGAGTATATGGTTACTTTACTCACCATCTCTCTTAATCTTGCTCTACCATTGTCTCAACCACCATCACCACCATCATCTCTTGGCCAATTTGATAATTTGATCAAAGTACTTTATTCTCCAACATTGCCACCAATGTTTATTATCACCTCTCTCCCAAATTTTAATACATCATCAAACCATTTTTAGCTAACCCCTCAAATACTCAACCTTGGTTGACATTCATGAAGTGGCATTGCACTTTGTTTGTTCACTTGTGGTTGTCAAGAAGGAGCCGGCCATGGCAAGAAAATTCGGCCAGCCCTCCCTCCTCATTTCCTTCTCTTCCAAGCCTTGCCTCCCAACTACCCCAATCACTAAATGGGCAGCCACCCACCTTGGCCAATCAAATAAGGAGGCAGCCACCCCTCTCCCTCTATAAATTGGCCCTTGGCCGGCCACTCCCTCCTCCTTTGGTCATTTTTCTCACACTCCACTCCCTCACACTCTCCTCTACCTCTCCCCCACGAAAATGATGCTGCCCCTTGCTCCCATGGCCGGCCATGGCCATGGAAGGAACTCCAAGATGAAGCTCCCTCCTCCCTCAAGCTCCTCCTCACCATGAGAGCCTCCCTCTCCTTCTTCTCCCCAACCCTAGATGGTTTTATCTCCTCTTCCTCTTCCCCCATTGCTAAGTTTGGATCTTGATGCAGGTGCATGTTGGTCCAAGCATGGAGAAGCTTGAGCTATCCACAGATCTGAAGTTCTTGAGCAAAGTTCGTCCAAATCCTTGCAGTAATTTCTGCTATCTTGCTGTTTCAGATTCTGGTACGAACTTGTAAAATCCACCAAATCTCGTGCGCAGATCCAAATCGAGTGATTCAAAGTTCCGCAGATAGATACGGAAAAGATCTACAACTTGGCGTTGGACTCATCCTCAAATCCGCTACGGATTGTCCGTGGTAAATAAAGTTCTGTAAACATGCAGGTTCACTGTTTGTTAGATTTGTTCCGTTTTACGAAACCTTTTTGAGCAAACTCAACTGTAGGTGAAATCCCTCTTTAATACCTTCATTTTGGCGGTGGTTTCACTTCGATTGACCTCCTGAAACTGAAATGGTTCACAGATCAAGATCTGGTCAGATCTGACTTTGTCGAATTAAATCAGGAGCTTGGGAACGAATTTTTGAATGAAACAAACTGGGTAAGAACCACCATTTCAATACCTTTCAGATGGAACTGACCTCATATTTTTATGAATCATGTACGATTTGTGGTGAATTAAACTTGTTCTGTGTGTTCTGCAGACATGTCTGTTACTTTTTAAATCACCAAAAATCCATCTTTGAACCTAATTGAGTGATTCCAACTTTGTAGGACTGCTGTATGTTTTCTTAATCATCTCCAACAAGTTTCAAACATTTATCTGTTATGAAAATCCAGTTGTAAAGAAAATGGTAAAGACATACAGTAACCTTGTTAATCCATTTGTGAGAGTTTCAGAAACTATTTGAACCCAAATCCAATTGCGTATGCATCTCTGTGTAAATATCTTTCAAATGCCAGTGGTCTCATATTTGTAGGATTTTTCTACGATTTATGGCTTACAGATCTTGTTTTCTGTACAGCCAGATTCAAACAAATTCCTAAATTTGTAGGTCTAATATTTTTGAGTGAATCCAATTGGATTAGTCTTGTATTAGTACTGGCCATCTAGGAAAAATAGTGTTAGTCTCTGTTCATGCATATTTCTTACTGTTACTAATGTGTATGTGTGACATGGATTGTTGAACCAAAACTCTTTGGTTTATTTTTAAACCTTTGCCCACTCTTTTATTTAAAAATTGGTCAACCAATGTTTTATTCTTGCAAAACAAAACCTCTGCAACTTAACCTTAGTTCTATTGTTTGGCTTAAGTCTTCAAATGGTGTGTCATATCATTTACTTCCTATTCTTGTGTAGTGTTGTGTAAGCTTTACAAAATAGAGAGAATGATTTCCCGCTTTTCCAAAAATGTTTCAAAATATAATATGAATGTTTGTAATGCCCAACTAATGCACTTGTCCTCTTTATGATGTTATCTACCAGGGGATACTTAGTTGTGCCATGGTGATACCGAGAGAGGCAATTGCTAAGTTATGATACTCTCATACCTTTACTAGGTAAATAAAATGGGTTCTCTTTTAGTTGCTTTGTAGTATCGATAAGTTCTTTGTATGTTAGCCCGTAGTAAGGTGGTTAGCTATTGCTTGTTGATTGTTCAATGTTGCATGCTTGTTATGATTGGTGCAATGTGATTGATTGTGTTCCTTTTATATTTTCCGACGATAGATGCGAACGATTCCGGAGAAGAAGAAGTGGATCGGACAAGGATTTTATTTATATTGTTGGTATTCTTATATTGATGAAGATGAAGAAGTCCAGGGACAAATAAGCCAAGGCAAGCCATCTTTTGATCTCTGATATGATGTCTCTTTGGATATCATCTTGTGCTATCAATAGCATCTTGGTTCTATGTGTGATGATATCCATATTGTTGTCATATATGCTTGGATGCAAGCATGGTACCTCTAGTAGTTTTATCCTGTCAAGGTCTTGGTAATTGGTTGGGTGTATGGTATCATGGCCATTGCTATCCAACTTGTTTTCTATATTTTGAATATGTTCCACCTCGGGACAAGATTCATACTACACCCCCTTCTAGTGTAGATGTATCAATACCATGTTTTTGGTGTATTCTCAAATTGTGATGAGTATGCCTGTTTTCCCTTAATGGTGTTGGTGTTGGTCAATTCTCATCCCTATCTATCTATTGATTGGGTTAGATAGCACCACAAATCTGAAAGTATAGTTCCTCTTGTGTTGTCATAATACATGCTTAGCTCAAGCAAGTATGATCCACTCCAATACCTCTTTTTCATACCCTCAATGGCGTGATGACCCTCATCTCGGCCATAGTGTTCTATTAGTTCAACTCATGAAACTTTAGATTGGGAACCCCTCAAGGTTTACCTTGTTGTAAATGTTTATGAAAACCTTGGGTGAGGCAATCTTACCCAAGCGTATGGTTTATAAAAGGAAAGGATCTTGACAAAGATGGTTGGAAAGAGGAAGGTGTGTGTGACTTGGGTTTTTGAGAAAAACGACACATGGTTCTTTGTATTCGCCCGGAACAACTAAACAGCGCAACCATAGCTACTCCAACGTGGGCACGGGGCTTAACTTGACGTTTGTTCTTCTTAGCATGAGGCACCGCACAACTATACAAGGGTACGGTTACCCCCGAGTCCGGGTTGTCATGGTTGGGACAATAGTATAACGGGAGGCCTTCGGGGCTGACCCGTCCGGAAGACACTATGGGTCTCCTCGGCTTGGCGGTGGAGCCACGCTCAAAAGGAGGTGAGCTACCACGGTGCCGGGGAGGTACATACTCCATAGGGTAGGACCTCGTGTTAAGTCGAATGGGCGAAAGGTTATGTCCGGGTATCCGTCGTGGCATACGTCGTTATGCGGGGATGATGCCCACACGATAGGTATCCGGATAGTTGTGGTGAAAGTGTGCAAACTCGCAGAGTCAAAACTATTCGAATAGCCGCGTCCGCGGTCATGGACGGTTGGGATGGCCGTTACGGAGCTGTGTCGAGTTTTGGTTTTGAAAATGATTTCCAAAGGAAATGTGTGTTGGAAGTACCGGAAGGGTACGGGAAAGATGGTGTGCCGACCATGTGGAGATGGTCGAGGAAAATGAAACAAAAGAGGGTGACCCTTCCTAGTGTTTCATGTAGAAGAACTCTGCTTTAACAAAGATATAGAGATGTCATAGGACTTTCTTAGTGTCCCCTTCAACTGTGATGTGGGATGCTATATCCACAAGAGAAACTGATTCTCTTTCACATGCTATATCCACAAGAGAAACTGATTCTCTTTCACATGCTATATCCACCGGAGAAACTATTCTTCCTCTCTTGTCTTCTTTAGTTAGAATTGTTATCACCTTCTTGATGGTTTGCGAGTACAATTCAAATGTACTCACGGCTTTGTCCCTGGCTATTTACTTGGCCAGACCTGGAGGACTTCGACAGATGAAGGAGTTGACGACGTCTATGCGAGCTAGGAACGTCTTCCCAGTCAGTTGCCTGTAGGGTTAAGGCAGATGACTTGGGCTCTAAGCTGCTGAAGTGATTCTGCTACTCTGATGATTAGATTAGGCCCTTTGAGGCTATCTTGTAAGATGGGTCATGTGACCTTATTGTAATTTTCTTATTCCGTTTTGTAAAGGATGATGTAATTTGATATCAGTTCGGTTATGTGTTCACGGCACACTGATCATGGGAACGTGAACTGTATACATAACAGGGTATTTCGGACAGTTAGTCCGGGGTCCCCACATGATCCTTTGGATTTCACTCCCCCCCTCAAGCCAAGGTGAATGGTAAAGAGATTACTATCCCCGATGGTTATGGTAGTAGCCGCATAAAAGAAGTCCATATCTGCTTCTTTGCCAGGGTGATCACAACTTATCCGTACACGAAATGGATGGGTCTCACAAGCTTGTTGATTGTTTGCAAAGTGTTGAGAGGGAATCCAAGAGATGTAATGTGGAAAATGTATTGGGAGGTCCTCACTGATTTCACAAGGGTGCCCCTATCCGCAGTGGCGATGTTATTTCCATGCCAAGGAACAAGCTTGGACGCTTGCTTCTCAATGAGAACATCCACGTCGACATTCTTTAGGCTTCTAGTTATTAGGGTTAAGCTAGGGTATTTTATTTCAAAATTGGAGTGTTGTATTGGAAAGCTTTGCATGATGTTATCGAGATAAAGATGAGAAAATCAAATGGGAACAACAATACTCTTGTGTATATTAGTGACCATCCCTGTGACTTCATTGAAGGCTTCAAATATGCAGCCAAGCTTAAAAAATCCTCTTCTTAAGGTGCGATAATTTTTTTTGCATCGTCAGCATAATGGGAGACGAGGGTAGGGCCACAACATTTTAGGTGATGAAGAGCTCCATTTTCTATGGCTATGTAAAAAAATCTGCTATAAGGGGTCGCTAGTGTGGTCAAATAAGAGCGAAGACAGTGGGCTCCACGACACCCAATTAAGCAACGATGAGAGGATGCAGCGAGAAGAAAAGCCTCAACCCAATTCCGATATCTCGCGTCGAAGCACACCGTTGAATTATGTTAATCCAGAATTCCCATATCTAGTAGTTAACGTTGTTAGATATAAATTGTATGTGTTATTCTAATCGTTAAAACACTCTATTAAATTAATACTTGTCTCAGAACAAGAAAACTTAAAAAATCTCCACTGGCATCCCCAATAGCCTCGTTGATAGGTCTACTAGGGCTTTCGGCACAAAACATCCTCCCACCAGTGCCTCAATACAGAGAAAAGTTTCCTGCATCCCCAATAAAATAGCCGGCAACCCTACCCCACGCCTGGTTAAGGGGGCGGCGATTGGGGCTGCGGGCAGCCACTGCATCTCAACAACATGTTTGCTGACACAACCATAAATATCCCTCCTCTCTTGTTTTCCTATTCGTACCAAACACTCTCCCGAATAGTCCCAAATTCCCTGCCTCTCTCTATGTGGACCATATTGCTTTTGGGGTTGCCGGTGTGAGCAGTCAATCAGTTTTAGCCGGCATGTGTTGTGGGCGGTCCCAATATCATGTCCGGCATGCTATTGCCAGACACGATTTGCGACTCAGGTGCTCTAAGCCAACACCTGCATGCTAGCTATGACCTTTTATTTCAGGTATTTCTTGCTTGTATTTTTTCCTTAGTATAACTTATATTTTGTCTACATTATTACATATCTAGATATTATATGTTCTTTCTATATTTTCTTTAAGCTTGAAATGTTTAGACAATATCAGCGATCCTTAGCTTAGTGTGCTGGGGAAAAACATTATGTTTTGCTCTAGCCTCATAATAGTACAGAACAATTCGCTCTTTATATATTTTTCCTAATTTTATTGGGAACTATTTCAATTTGATTCATGACCTTTTATTTATTTCCTAACTTCGAGGTCATCTTGTGGGTAGTGTGGCATTATAACTTTATTATGATGTAAGCTTTGTTTCCTTGTGAGTAGTCTATTATTTCTGTTTCGAAATGAGCTGTATGTAGAAATTTGTTATTTTCCTTCTGCTGTAATGTAGTATATTGGCTTTGTGTTGAACATGCGCGTTTTGGCATTGTTCATATTCTCAATATACATGATTTGTATTTTTCTCCGGTTATTATTGTTATATTGGCTATCCTTGGTGAGCTAATTGCCAGAACCACTCTACTAAGCTGACACTTGCCAGATCAAAAGACAGCAAAGCAAGCACCTGTACAGCCTACCTGAGCTATCTCTCCTATTTAACACACCCAACTCGACCGGGAGCGAAGTGTAATTGCATCTTGGCTACGTAGCAATGGAGAACGGCGACCGCGTTACCAGCATGCCAGCTGCGGCGGCGAATGAGGCTCGGACGGCGCCAGTGGAGGCAACAACGGTAGTGCGGGAGCAGGACCGTCTGATGCCGATTGCGAACGTCATCCGGATCATGCGTCGCGTGCTCCCTCCCCACGCCAAGATCTCGGACGACTCCAAGGAGCTGATGTTGAATATATAAGCAAATATCCATATGAAATAATCCGTACAAGTAATTGATAAATCATGACTATGAAAATAATAAAAAACTAATCGTGCAGACTATTAAGGTAGATGAACAGATCACATCTAAACAAGATAAACCGATCGCATCTACCACAGAAACTAGAAGAAGAAACTCTAACAGAAACTGAAAGAGAAACGATAAGATCACATACTTCGTAGCAGCGTCGTTGTCGTCCATGTTGAGGTTGCCGAAGAAGTCGCTGAGGTCCAGGAAGAAGTTGTCGGTGTGGAGGAACTCGTCGTCCGATGACGACGTCGTGATGCTAGTAGTCGCGCCGGAGCACTCCCCAAAAACCTGATTGCCTCTCACCCGTACAGGTTCACGAAAGGCAGGGTTCCGGAGGCCTACTGTCCCGGCAGTCGGTGCATGCCGACGGACGGGATGAGGAAGACGAAGGCGGGGGGGGGGGGGCAATGAACTGGAAACAGGTAGTCGCGTATGCGTCTCATTCAGGGTAGGGTTTTCGTCCACGATCCAGAAATACCGGAACGAAACGGCTGCATACGATCCAGAAATACCGGAACGAAACGGCTGCGTTAACGCGTCCGTTAATGACTCGTGATTGCACAATTAATTTTTCCGAACAGCAAAAAGATAAGCTCGACTCGGCGAGATTCCAGCAACCCGCGGCGCGTCGTGACGTGTCGTGTCGTGACGAGGCGGGTGGCGGAGGAGGAGGAGTGCGCGAGGGCTCTCTCTTTTCTCACTCACTTACTAGGACTAGAACAGTCCACCTTATATACCACTCCAACTCACTCCCAACTAGCAATGTGGGACTAAACTTTAGCCTCCACTAGTGTTGCCACTGATTTTTGGAATGGGCCATGTGAATTTCAGAATTTGATAGTGGGCCATGGGCCAAAGGCCAGATTCCCAAAATCATCAATAAGTTTCCAGAACATTGTTTTATATACCGTTATGTCGTGGAGACTGTTAAGTTGAACTTTCACTTAAAGCTTCATATTATACTAGATTGCAACTTGGATAGTGGACTATGCCTTGAACTACAAGTTTTCTAAATAAACTAATCGTGCAGACTAGTAAGGTAGATGAACAGATCACATCTAAACAAGACAAACCGATCGCATCTACCACAGAAACTAGAAGAAGAAACTCTAACAGAAACTGAAAGAGAAACGACAAGATCACATACTTCGTAGCAGCGTCGTTGTCGTCCATGTTGAGGTTGCCGAAGAAGTCGCTGAGGTCTAGGAAGAAGTTGTCGGTGTGGAGGAACTCGTCGTCCGATGACGACGTCGTGATGCTAGTAGTCGCGCCGGAGCACTCCCCAAAAACCTGATTGCCTCTCACCCGTACAGATTCACGAGAGGCAGGGTTCCGGAGGCCTACTGTCCCGGCAGTCGGTGCACGCCGACGGACGGGATGAGGAAGACGAAGGCAGGGGGGCAATGAACTGGAAACAGGTAGTCGCGTATGCGTCTCATTCAGGGTAGGGTTTTCGTCCACGATCCAGAAATACCGGAACGAAACGGCTGCGTTAACGCGTCCGTTAATGACTCGTGATTGCACAATTAATTTTTCCGAACAGCAAAAAGATAAGCTCGACTCGGCGAGATTCCCGCAACCCGCGGCGCATCGTGACGTGTCGTGTCGTGACGAGGCGAGGCGGGTGGCGGAGGAGGAGGAGTGCGCGAGGGCTCTCTCTTTTCTCACTCACTTACTAGGACTAGAACAACCCACCTTATATACCACTCCAACTCACTCCCAACTAGCAATGTGAGACTAAACTTTAGCCTCCACTAGTGTTGCCACTGATTTTTGGAATGGGCCATGTGAAATTCAGAATTTGATAGTGGGCCATGGGCCAAAGGCCAAATGCCCAAAAATCCAGCAATCCCCCACAAACTCTCATTAGCACATCTCATCAATAAGTTTCCAGAACATTGTTTTATATACCGGTATGATGTGGAGACTGTTAAGTTGAACTTTCACTTAAAGCTTCATATTATACTAGATTGCAACTTGGATAGTGGACTATGCCTTGAACTACAAGTTTTCTGCGCACCAGCTTCATACAAAACCTAGACCGATACTAGGCTGCCGCAAGGCTTCCTCGCGGTTTGGAGCTTATACGTCATACTCCGGGGCCTTTCATGAGTTTACCAGAGAGCACCCAACTCTCATAGATTGCGACGTTTAACAATCGGACTCATATATGTGTGTTCTTCAAAGGATGTTCTGCAGGACAACATCTCTGCTAAAATAAGGCACTTAGAACACATTAAGATAATTATCAACCTGCCATGCATATTAGGAGAGTATTTCATCTTACGGAGTGGTAAAATTGGTATAGGGATATATACTCTCCTCCCAGCTGACCAACAGCTTGTCTCCCAGCTCTAATTCACGGGATCTCCGATCACATAGAGTAGGTTACCACCGTGGGAAGCTCATAGTGTGGGTCTCATACCCATCTCCCTTGATGCATTTTCTATCATATTTCGTGATAGTCCCTTTGTGAAGGGGTCTGCCAGGTTTCTAGAGGTATGGATATAATCCAACGCTATAACTCCAGAGTTTCTCATTTTTCTGACAGTTTTCAGTCTCCTCTTCACATGCCTTGATGACTTCATATTATCCTTAGAATTGTTTACTTTGACGATCACAGTTTGATTATCACAGTTCATAGGAATAACGGGTATTGGTTTCTCAACCACAGGTAAGTCCATGAAGAGCTCACGAAGCCACTCTGCTTCAACTGTGGCTGTGTCTAATATTGTGAGTTCTGCTTCCATAGCTGACCTCGTATGATGATCTGCTTGCAAGACTTCCAGGAAACAGCGCCACATCCAAGTGTAAACAAATAACCACTTGTGGCCTTAGTCTCATCAGCATCAGATATCCAATTTGCATCATTATACCCCTCAAGTACCCTTGGATACCCAGTATAGTGAATGTCATAACTCGTAGTGCCTTTCAAATAGCGCAAAACTCTCTCAAGAGCATGCCAATGAACATCTCCAGGTCTAGACACAAAATGGCTGAGTTTACTTACAGCAAAGGAGATGTCAGGCCTCGTGGCGCTAGCTAAATACATAAGCGAGCCAATGATCTGCGAATATCGCAATTGATTTCTAGCAATTCTTTTATTCTTGCAAATTATCACACTAGGATCATAAGGCGTTGGAGAAGATTTGTAGTCGCTATACCCGAAGCGACTGTCGAGGGTACTCCTCGGCAATGCCCTCCATATGGGGCTTAGGGTAGATGGAATCGTGTAGGGTGACACGAGACATCGGTTATCAAACAAGCGGGGAGAGCGATTTACCCAGGTTCGGAGCCCTCGATGAGGTAAAACCCTTACGTCCTGCCTGTCTGATCTTGATTATGAAAATATCGAGTTACAATGGGGTGCCGAAGGCTTCGGCTATGATCTCGTCGAGAGACTAAGTTCTGTAGGGACCTAGCTCTAGACTTGCGGTGGCTAAGATTGCTAAGATTGCGTGTGTCCTCGGCAGCCTCTCTCCTGGCCCTTATATTGGGAGCCAGGTCTCGAGAGATCTGTCCGGGTACGACTAGGTTACAAAGGGTCCTAGTTCTTAACTTTTCTTGTATTCTTCGTCTCCTTGTCTTGTTCTTCAAGGATTCTTCTTCGACACCGACGTAGTGGCCCACCTCGCCATTGAGTGTCCTCATGGGCCCCTGGTTGGGCCGCAAGAGGTAGTGCAACATTAGTTACCCGTAGGATAATGCCCACATCAGTAGCCCCCGAGTGCTTGGCCGAAGATACTTTGGGCAGGGACTAAAGCATGCCTTCTGTCGAATATTCACCTTAATCGATAGGTCTTGTCCTCCTTGTAACAGCAGCGACTTCTTTTATCGGGCGCGCGTCCAGCGCTCCCGATGGGAGTAGCCCCCAAGTCTAGGTACGGATGCATGCAACCGTGCGTAGACTCAAGTTGTACTACTCGAACATTTTTCTTCTGCCGAAGTTCCCTTCAACTTGTTACGGTCATCCGATGTTTCTCCTTTTATCGGGTCTTCATTTCTTCCAAGCAAGATTTAGTACGTAAGGGATATTGAGTAACGTGCCCGGTTTTTACCGGTTAACTGCTGATGGCAAAACAACATTACCCTACACAGAATCAAGTTTCCGGGCATGATCCTGGGCCGCGCAAAAACCTTCGAGTTCATAACTTTTATCGGGTGTGCACTCAGTGCTCCTGATAGGAGTAGCCCCCGAGTCTGAACGCGGATGCTTGCAACCGAGTGCAGACTTTAGCCCAAATCTCTCGAACCTTTCTTCAGACACTTTCTGATGTAATCTTTCTCGTAAATAATCTTCGATCCCAAATTATATCGGGTGTACTTCCAGCGCTCCCGATGGGAGTAGCCCCCGAGTCTAGGCGCGGATGCTTGCATACGTGTGTAGACTCAAGTCGAACCACTCGATAGTTTTAATTTCCTTCGGATGCTCCATGTGTAATCGATACTTCTGATGACATCATTGGTGATGTAGCAACTGCTGCGATTTGATTGACAGGACGTGACCTGATGGGCCCACCCTACTTCTGCGCGGTAAGTTTAGGAAATGACCGGTGCTTGTGCATTGACCGAGGCGCCCCCTCGATTTCCGCGCGTAGTGGGGGTAATGGGCATAGTTAGATTATTTTCCGCGCCGGTTTCGTTTCTCTTGCTTGGACACGTGTACGATCAGATCTTCGTCCACCTCCCCACGATTGCTGGAGTTATGGTCACGATTCCCCAACAGGCCTTGCTATAAATAAAGGCCCTTTCACTATTTTCACTTTTTACGCTCCGTACGGCTCATCTTCCTCCTCAATCTCTTCTCTCACCACTGTTCCTTCTTCCAAGAACTCGAGCATCATGGGCAAAAGGAAGGTCTGTCGACTACAAGTAGGTCTGCCGTTACACGAGGCTCCATAACTCCAATTGTATCGAAGAGTAACTGCAGGTTAGTTAAAAGGACAGCCTGGTGCACGAAGCTCCCGCTTTGAGCGGGGTTCGGGGAATAATCAAACCCACTTTGGGTTCTTATCAAATTGCATAGGCCGTGTCAGCCTAGGGCCAACGCTTAAAATGGCTGTGAATAGCTGACATGCCTTCCTACTTTGCTGTCACTTTTCTGCCATTAGGATTTATTTGCCTCCAACATTTTGTCTTGTTTTTTTAGTCTTCTCGTTGTCCGTCTGGAAAATATGTTTTTCGCTGTTACCAACGAGGATTCTGCATTCCTGTCTATTTTTGTGATTAACCAACTCTCAAACGGTCGTTGTTTGTTGAACACCTGGTGGTGAGCATGACATGGATGACACTTCTCCTGTTGGCCAGCCCAAGAGTATCCCCAATCTCTTTCAGTTGCTAAATGGTATATTAGCCACAGATTATATATTTTCCCCAGTGAGCCTGCCCTATGAATTATTTAACCATATGTTAGCAATATTAGTACCGCTAGCTTATTCGTACTACTCCGATGGCTTAGAAGCTAGATAGTATTGTTTTGTTTGCAGCCTGTCTTGACAAAGAGGGTCCTCACGTCGCGTCGTTCTAGGTACTTCTCGACGGGATCAGGGTGTGGATGGCAAAAAGAGCAATGTTAGATCATTTGTCGGAGGACGGGAAGATCATGCATGTGCTTAGCAACTCGGAAGGGAAGGTAATCAAACTTCATCAGCCGGGTAATGGGACTTGGTCGACTGTTCATTTTCATTTCTACATAATTTGCTTACAGAAAATGTCTTCATGGCAACCTAGGTACTAGTGGGCTGAGCCGAGATGCGAAGGCAACCTGGGTCCTGGTGAGCTGAACTGAGACGCAGAAGGACAATCAATAGAGCCAGGAGGTGTATATAAAGGGAACCAGCAGATGAAAAATGTGTAGCTGTTTTCGCTTCCTCCTTCCATGCCCAAAAAATGTTCTCATGCGGTGATGCCATTTCCAACAGAAAATTTGCATTGCAATTAGGTTGGTTTTAACATGTAACACATCATACAGGCGTATTTCAGTGAAATATTTTATGGTAGTTTTTTTTCTGTTTCACAAGGAATTTTAAAGCGCATAGACATTTACAACTGCTAAACATTTTCATCAGTCAGCCACCATATGGCGCGGCGTGCCGCCGCGCCGGTCATTGCTAGTTCTCATTTACACTGTACCGTGATCAAGAAACGTGAAAAACATCAATTTTATATATTTCGTATTTTGAGATACAAAATAATAATAATATTGTGTGGATCTGAGTGTACATTTTTTAATAATCTTCAAAAAAATTACCAGATTTGTCTTTTTTTTTTGAAACGGAGGCAAAAGCTTTGCCTCATCTATTAATTAAGAAGAAGTTGCTCGATTTTTAGGAGAAAACCGAGCGAAAACCTACAACAACAGGACACCCACAAGAGAACATCAAAAGAAAGCAACCTCTAAACTAAGTAGAACCGACATCCGAGAGCACAACGTGGCAAAGAAGACCCACTAAAAGGACATGACAACCAAAAAGAATCCAACACTAATCAACCGGCTCTCTTCCTTCTTATGCTCCTGATAGATATTTTCCTGAGAGACTTCTCCACCCTCCTAATCATATCCTCTGAGGCCTTTCCTGCCAAAACGCAGTCAATGTCCTTGCCATATCCAGGGCTAGCCGCCTCCAAACTAGCGAGCAAGCCACAAAGCTCTTTTGCAAAAAGAGCCTCAGAACTAGGCGCCAACACTGCTCCACAGTCCAAAGAGGCGAGGGACTGGCAAGGCTCCAACTGTGGTGGCGGGGGTGTCATGGCCACCTCCAAGGTCTCCAAAGAGCATAACACCAGCGGAAGCACCGCAGGAGAATCACCACACAACTCATGTCGCTCTGGCGTGATCTGCAACACCGGAGCCAAGGTCTCGTCTATGCCCTCGCTTTCTGAGGCAACCGACACAACAGGTTGCAGCGACTGGTCGGGGCTGCCACGAGGAGAGAAACAACTGTAGAGATATTCTTCCTCAACCACAGATGACTTTTCCTCAGCGGAGCCAAGTGCAAGTGAAACCTGCACGGTGGCGAGCTCATGTCCACCTGAAGAACATGCCTCCGTCGGCTCCAAAGAATCGCCAACATGTGCCAACAACAACTTCAGACTTGCCACCTCCTCACGGAGGGGGCGAGTCGCCTCCTCGACGCGCGTAGCAACCAACTGGGTGAGCTCCATGCGCAGCAAGGAAAGTTGGCACTGAAAGCGGGAGTCCAAACTGGCGTTGACATTGAACTCCTCACAACACCTTGGAGAGAGCCTTGGCAGCGATGTTGGAGGAGACGACGAGTGGCACACGACCTCGACCCAACTCCGGGGCGGCGAGGAACGACAAGGCTGAGCGGGCGGAGAGCGGCTCCGCTGAAAGGGAGCACGTGCCGGAGAACGAGCACGAGTGTCCGGAGAGCGAGAACGAGCAGCAGGAAAGCGTGCACGGCAGAAGCGCTCCTGATGACCAGGACGACGACACATATGGTCCTTCCCATTTCAAGAGTAATTTCCCTGCAAAGAATCTGAGACGAGACCGATACAATAGGACTTTATCCCCAATATTAAATTCTCTTTTGATGATCCTTCTATCATGCCATTTTTTAACTTTTTCTTTAAAGAGTTTAGCATTTTCATAAGCTTCACTTCTCCATTCATCTAGAGAACTTAATTGTAGCAACCTCTTATCACCGGCAAGTTTAGGATCTTTATTTAATTCTCTAACGGCCCGATAAGCTTTGTGTTCTAGTTCTAAAGGTAAATGACAAGCTTTTCCGTAAACCATTTTATAGGGCGACATTCCCATGGGGTTTTTATAAGCAGTTCTATAAGCCCATAGTGCGTCTTTCAATTTACTAGCCCAATTCTTTCTAGATTTATTAACGGTTTTCTGCAAGATAGATTTAATTTCTCTATTCGATAATTCTACTTGACCACTACTTTGAGGGTGATAAGCAGAAGCAATTCTATGATTAATACCATACTTAGCAAGAGTTTTTCTAAAACCTCCATGAATAAAATGAGAACCTCCATCAGTCATAATATATCTAGGTACTCCAAATCTAGGAAAAATAACATCTAAAAGCATTTTTAAAGAGGTCTCACCATCAACACTTTTTGTAGGTATGGCTTCCACCCATTTAGTAACATAATCAACAGCAACAAGTATATGAGTGTTACCTTTTGAAGAGGGAAAAGGTCCCATGAAGTCAAATCCCCAACAATCAAACGGTTCAATAACAAGAGTATAATTCATAGGCATTTCATTGCGTCCGGAGATATTACCAACCCTTTGACATTCATCACAAGATAAAATAAACTTCCTTGCATCTTTGAAGAGAGTTGGCCAATAAAAACCTGATTGTAGAACCTTTTGCGCGGTTCTATCTCCGGCGTGATGTCCTCCATAAGCACTGCCATGACATTTACTCAATATCTCTTGTTGTTCATATTCGGGAACACACCTTCGCATAATACCATCCACTCCTTCTTTATATAAGTGTGGGTCATCCCAGAAATAATGTCTCAAGTCATAAAAGAATTTCCTCCTCTGCTGAGCTGAAAAGGTTGGAGGCAAGTACTTGGAAACAATAAAGTTAGCATAATCAGCATACCAAGGACTGTCTCGCGAGCTCACCTTTATTACAGCCAGTTGTTCATTTGGAAAACTATCATTAACATGAACAGGATCATAAGCAATATTTTCCAATCTAGACAAATTATCAAGCAACAGGATTATCAGCACCTTTCCTATCTACAATATGTAAATCAAATTCTTGCAAAAGAAGTACCCATCTAATAAGCCTCGGCTTAGCATCTTTCTTTGTCATAAGGTATCTAATTGCTGCATGATCAGTATGAATCGTGACTTTTGAATCAACAATATAGGATCTAAACTTGTCACAAGCAAAGACTACATCTAATAATTCTTTTTCAGTTGTAGCATAATTTCTTTGAGCAACATCAAGAGTCTTGCTAGCATAATGAATAACATTTAATTTTTTATCTACTCGCTGTCCAAGAACAGCGCCTACAGCAAAATCACTAGCATCACATATAATTTCAAATGGTAAATTCCAATCGGGAGGTTCAACTATAGGAGCGGTTGTTAAGGCTTTCTTTAGAGTTTCAAAAGCTTCCTTACAATCATCATCAAAAACAAAAGGTACATCTTTTTGAAGAAGATTAGTAAGAGGTTTTGAAATCTTGGAGAAATCTTTAATAAATCTCCTATAAAACCCAGCATGACCAAGAACACTACGAATACCTTTAACATCCCTTGGATAGGGCATCTTCTCAATAGCTTCAACTTTAGCTCTATCAACTTCGATACCTCTCTCGGAAATTTTATGTCCCAATACAATTCCTTCATTAACCATAAAGTGGCATTTCTCCCAATTAAGAACAAGGTTAGTTTCTTCACATCTCTGCAAAACTTTATCAAGGTTTCGCAAGCAACTATCAAAAGAATTCCCGTAGACGAGAAAAATCATCCATGAATACTTCCACAATACTCTCACAAAAACCATGAAAAATAGCAGACATGCATCTTTGAAAAGTAGCAGGAGCATTACATAAACCAAAAGGCATACGCCTATAAGCATAAGTTCCATAGGGATGAGTAAAAGTGGTTTTCTCTTGATATTTAGCTTTAACAGCAATTTGTGAAAACCCAGAATAACCATCAAGAAAGCAAAAATGAGTATTTTTAGATAACCTTTCTAGCATTTGATCAATAAATGGTAAAGGGTAATGATCTTTCTTAGTAACTTTATTAACTTTTCGATAATCAATGCACATTCTATACCCTACAACTACTCTTTGAGGTATGAGCTCATCATTATCATTAGGCACAACGAGTCATTCCTCCTTTCTTAGGAACGCAATGCACAGGACTAACCCATCTACTATCGGCAATAGGATATATAATACCAGCTTCAAGAAGTCGTAATACCTCATTTCTTACCACATCCTTCATCTTAGGAATTAGACGACGTTCGAGGTTCAACAAGCTGGCTTCGCATCATCTTCCATATTAATGGCATGTTGGCAAATAGAGGGAGAAATCCCCTTCAAGTCATCAAGAGTGTAGCCAATAGCACCTCGGTGTTTCTTCAATATTTGCAATAATCTTTCTTCTTTAAACTCTGTAAGCTTAGAACTAATAATAACAGGATATATTTTCTTATCATCAATATGAGCATATTTAAGATTATCGAGCAAAGGCTTTAAATCAAAAACAGGATCTTCCTTTGGTGGCGGTGTTGTACCCAAGTCTTCCACCGGTAAATCATGCTTGAGAATAGGTTGGCGAAGAAAAATCTCCTCAAGCTCATCTCTTTCTTTCCTAAAAACTTCACTCTCGCTATCCTCCAAATGTTGCTCGCAAAGGATTATTAGGAACAAGAACAATAGATGCGCACTGCTTCATTTTAAAATCATTACTAGGCAAATCAGCTTTATAAGGGGTTTTAGTAAATTTAGAGAAGTTAAACTCATAAGATTCACCAGCAAATTTAGTCAAAATTTTCTCGTTCTTGCAATCTATAATAGCTCCACAAGTATTTAGAAAAGGTCTACCAAAAATGATAGGACAATAATCACTAGCAGCAGAACCAAGTACCAAAAAGTCGGCAGGATATTTAATCTTACCACATAGAACTTCCACATCTCGAACAATACCAATTGGAGAAATAGTTTCTCTATTGGCCAGCTGAATAACCACATCAATATCTTCAAGTTCACAAGAATCAATTTCGTGCATAATCTCCGTGTAAAGCTCATAAGGTATAGCACTAACACTTGCACCAATATCACATAAACCATAATAGCAATGATCACCAATTCTAACAGATATCATAGGAACACTAGCTTGTTTGGGTTTATTAGGATGTGAAACAATATTAGAAGCATCTTCACGAGAAAATAATATGACCATCCTCTACATTTTCGGTCACAAGATCTTTAACTATGGCAACAGCGAGGTTCAACTTTTATTTGTTCTTCGAGTTCTCTAGGTTTCTTTTCACTTTTATGAACCGCACTATTTATAACAGAGCACTCCCTCATTTTAGCAGGAAAAGGAGTTTTTTCAATATAAGCTTCAGGAATAACACGATCAGCAGTTTCAACTACAACACATTTATTAATAGATGAATCAATTTTATCTTTATACGGATCATGATACTTATCAAAATTCTTCTTAGGCAATTCATAATGAGAGGCAAAAGCTTTATAAAGGTTTGCAGCAACTTGAGAATCAAGACCATATGTAGCACTCATATTACGAAATGTATCAGTATCCATAAAAGCTTCAATGCATTTATAATCATAAATTATACCCGATTCTCTATCCTTGTCGTTCTCCCAACCTTCGGTATTTTCTTGGATCCGATCAAGAAGGTCCCTTTTAAACTCTTCTTTGTTGCGTGTAAATGATCCAGAACAAGAAGTATCCGGCAAGGTCTTGTCTTGAAAAGAAAGTCTTGCATAGAAATTATCAATAATAACATTACCAGGAAGCTCATGAATGGGGCATTTGAGCATTAAAGACTTCAATCTCCCCCAAGCTTGGGCAATACTCTCTCCATCATGAGGCCAGAAATTATATATGCGGTTCCGATCTTTGTGAATTTCACTTGGAGGATAAAATTTGGAATAAAATAAAGGCACAATGTCCTCCCGATCAAGAGAATCACCATTCTTCAGACAATTTATACCAATGCGCCGCTTTACCGGACAGCGATATAGAGAATAGCTTCTTCCTAACTTCATTCATAGCAATACTCGCACATTTGAATAACCCGCATAATTCATGCAAAAACGAGTAAATGATCACCGGGATGGACAGGTTCCATCCCCTTCATAGCGGTTATCCATAACATGTTCAATAATTTTCGTAGGTATTTTATATGGTGTCACTTCCTCACTAGCGCCTCATCCACTACTGTTGCGGTAGTAGTAGATTTCCCAAATAGAAATTGAAGAGAAGATCTCTCCATAATGACTTATAGCAGCGGCAGAAATAAAATCAGCACAAACAGTAAAGGTTTTCCTTACCAATTCCACTTACCAATAGCGCTTCACTCCCCGGCAGCGGCGCCAGAAAATAGTCTTGATGACCCACAAGTATAGGGGGTGTATCGCAGTATCTTCGATAAGTAAGAATGTCGATCCCAACGAGGAGCAGAAGGTGTTGACAAGCAGTTTCGATGAAGGATTCACTGTAAATGCTCACAGACAGGTATTCAGGGGGTTTTGATGTAACGAGATGAATAAAGTACGAGTAAGTAAAATGCGAGAGAAATAATTGCAGCGAGTGGCCCAATCCTTTTTAGCACAAAGGACAAGCCGGTTTGTTTACTTATAATGACCAAACGTTCTCGAGGACACACGGGATTTTAGTCTAGTGCTTTCGCTACATACGGTTGATTAATCTTCATTATTTTGATAAGTGTTGTGTGGGTGAACCTATGCTAATGTACCGCCCTTCCTAGGACTAATACATACTTGTGATTATACCCCTTGCAAGCATCCGCAACTACAAGAAAGTAATTAAGATAAATCTAACCACGGCCTTAAACTGCGAGATCCTGCGATCCCTCCTGCATCGATATACCAACGGGGGTTTAGGTTTACGTCACTCCGGCAACCCCGCAATTGGCAAACGAGTACAAGATGCATTCCCCTAGGCCCATAAATGGTGAAGTGTCGTGTAGTCGACGTTCACACGACACCACTAGAAGAATAACACCACAACTTAAATATCATAACATTGAATATTACTCAACCATAGTTCACTACTAACAATTAGACTTCACCCATGTCCTCAAGAACTAAACGAACTACTCACGAGACATCATATGGAACATGATCAGAGGTGATATGATGATGAATAACAATCTGAACATAGACCTTGGTTCAATGGTTTCACTCAATAGCATCAACAACAAGTAGAAATCGGTATCGGGAGAGTTTCCCCTATCAAACAATCAAGATCAAACCCAAATTGCTACAGCGGTGACGATGTCCAGCGGTGGAGATGGCGGTGATGATGGTGGAGATGATGATGATGGTGATGGAGATGATGTCCAGCTCGATGGCGGTGACGATGGCGTCGATTTCCCCCTCCGGGAGGGAATTTCCCCGGCGGATTCCTGCCCGCCGGAGAGCTCTTTTCTCTCTGTTGTTCTCCGCCCCGCAGAGGCGGCTTTAACCCTTCGTGAGGATTCCTCTGTGGCTTAGGTCTTAGGGACGAAGGGTTTCGCGAAGAAAAGGAGGCGAAAGAGGCCGAGGGGGCTCCACACCACATGGTGGCGCGGCCAGGCCATGGGCCGCGCCACCCTATGGTCTGGGCCCACCCAGGGTCCAGCTGGCTCCCCCTTCTGGCTTCCTCCGTCATCTGGAAAAATAGGATTTTTGGTAAAACTTCCTTCCACAGTTGATCTTCTGAAATATTGCATCCTGACGGTGCTTTTTCCAGCGAGAATCTCGGCTCCGGTGCTCGATCTCCAAATAATCATGAAACATGCAAAATAGATGAAATAACATAAGTATTGTGTCCCAATATGAAATATATCAATGAATAACAGCAAATTATGATATAAAATAGTGACGCAAATTGGACGTATCAGCCGCCATCACAGACCTATGGCGGTGACCACGACGAAGCAATCCCATGCATGAAGTGAACGGCTCGAGGGTCGCTGGCCCCATGCCTGAGGAGATGGCGACGAGGGGCATGGATGCAGCGGGAAACGGGGCCGAAGCTGTCGTCTTCAAGCTCTTCATCAACTGCCCGTGAATCGCTTGACTGGACATGCCACGCCTCGATCCAACGAGCTCCTGGGGGGCCTCCTCCTCATGCCCCGAGCCAGCCGCGGTGCTACCAGCAGCCAGGGGCGGGGCCCAGTCCGGAGCCAGTGGAGGCTGCAGCGGGGAGAGCACCTCCAAGCCACCGGCGAGGGGAGCCGCAGCGGAAGCCGGCGGGACTCGGACGGCAGCCATGGAAGCCTCGGAAGCCTTGGAGCGCCGACGAACCATCATTCGCCCCCGAATGGCCGGGTCGGACCTGCGAGAGGCGAGGGCAGCTGCAGCCAGCGCAGTGGCGCTGGGTGGCGCGGCCAAGCAGGCCGCCGTCGCGAGCATGGGAAGCAGGACCGAAGAGGCAGGCCGCGGCGCCAGTGGGCCGAGCCCTCACATGCCGCGTGCGGGGCTGGGAAGAGGATGTCGAGGGGATGCCGGATCTGGTTGAGGTGGCCGGAGAGGATGACGGGGGAGGGAGATCAGGCGGCCGGCGGCGCAAGCTCAGCCCCCGTCGCCATGTCGCGCTTGGTTCGGTCGCCCACAATAAAAAGGACTTCACATTGTGATTTTGCGTGCTCATTTTTAAATCTCTGATTTTTTTTCAGATTTTTCCATTTTTTGTAGCCCACAATACAAAAGAATTGCTCTACGATAGTGCATCCTTATTTTCAAAGACTCATCTAGGGATCTGTCGACCTAGTCTTTAGCTAACTCTTAGTCGAGGAGCATTTGTGTGTTTCCTATCACTTCTTCTTCCTCTCCGCCAAACCGTCTCGTTAAATTTCTTGCTCGGCTCCAGCTTCTACGTCACGCCCACATCGTCGTCGGCTATGCCTCGCTCCATTCCTTGCATGTGCGATTGTCGCCCTCCCCCCTCCAACGCGATTCCCCCAACTTCCCCCAGTCCCCAACGGTGGTGCCATCCGATGCTTATATTTGCCCGAGAAAACTTTTAATTGCCTTACGGCGCGTCAAGGCTTCGACAAATTCCTGGGTCCACCTCTGCTTATTACTCTCCTAGTTTGGCTACTCCAAAGTTTTATATTCCCGTCAAAGAGCAGTGGGCAGCACAGCAACAGCTGTACTTTTTTGTTTGTGTCTCCTCACGGCATGCTCCCAGTGCAAAAGCTTTGCACAGCTTTGTACTTAACGTCACACTTACCTTTGCGTGCTCAATCTCTCTATCATTTCATGAACGTTATCGTCGCTTAGCAAAGTGGTCCTGAATGAGTTTGGGGCGACGTACTTACAGCTCTTTGACCAGCGATGCCATGATGCGCGCGGGCCACCGCGTGTCCAAGTGAAAACTGCCCCGGCCATCGTGTGGGCATCACGCGCACGGTACTGATTTGAGTTTTTTTTTCCTGTAGAATGAGGCAATCTTTAGATAAAGACCGAGATAATCCCCGTGTAACTCGAGTTTAGGATATCGGGCCAAAGTAAATAAAATTATGTATACACAGTATTAATACTACTTGGCCCCATAAGTAAGGCTGGCTTATGAATCAGGTCCACTCCAAGAGTTCAGAAAATTCAAAGTACAGCCTGATTTAGTCTCACATAGTTAATTAAGGGGAATCACTTATATAGTGGAGTTCTAATCATTCTCCAAATTCCTAAATACATATATATGGTTCCAGAGTACATTGGCTAAACACAAAAACGTACGCATTCTCATCTTTTAGCATGAGTATTGTGACATAAGCTTAAAAAATCCTCACTAGTCACAATTACTATTAATTTGACGTTTGAATTAATTACTTGCCTACCCTCAAAATCTTAATATGTGTACTGGGGCTCCATGGCTCTCTGAATCAACATACAAAATATCGAACTGCGGCAACGGATGACCAATGCCCACAAATGCATGCAACTAGCTTGTGATTGGGTATATAGAAGCGACAACGGGTCATATAGAAGTGATAACAGGTGTGTACCCTTGCATCATATTGCTCCCACTAGATTCTCCGTTCAAGGCGCCCGTAAATTCTCCATAGAAGTTACTTGTTTTCTGTACACATATAAGCAGGGTAAACCTTAAGAATAGATAGGTGTGCACCTTTTCTTTAACATGCACCTTGGCCATTTGTTGTATTTCTTGCTCAATTAATAATATAATCTTGGCTATAGTCTCACCGTCCAAATTAAAAGATTTACTGAATTTATAATGTTGATTTATAGTGTGCAAGTATTAATTACTTGGACAGCTGGTGTCAATTAATTTGCTTGTCTCCACTTGCAAGCCATTTGGCACCTCATTAAGGCCCTTATACATATCAATTTTGCTTTTCCATGCTATATATGCCATGGGGTGATGTTTGACAAGCACAAAAACAACATAGGTCGAGTGAGAAAGAACAGAGATGGAAGGAAGTCAGGCAAACACTCGTGGCAACATGGCAGGAAAAGGTAAAACTAGATAAAGTAATTTCTCTAAGAAGATTAATTCTCTATGTTGTTTACATTAGGATATTACATGATCTGCGTTACTTACAATTTGCGATCGTCTATGCAAAAGTTATTTCAAAGACCCATTCATATCTCGCTGGTTCCCGCGCAATTTAGAACTTCTTTAATTCAAATGAATTCTTAGAATTCAATATAGAAAGTTTTCTTGTAGAGGTTTGGTCCATTTATATGAATGAAAGATCTAGATTGAAGTTCCTAGAGCAAGTTTTAACTCAATTGGATAGAGGAATCGCTGCTGCCTAGATCTAACTTCTTTGGAAAAAAAATCATATTACTCATGAACTCTTCTACCCTTTACTTCCTTTGTGCAATCGTGTAGAGGATTCAACAGAGAGCACGTCATTGCAATCATGTCTTTATTATTTTAGGGTGTTTTCTAAATGATGTGAATCGTATAGGCCTTGAATATGGCGCCAGTACAATATGAACTGACCCAGCCGCCACTTTCAGTGAGTTGGTCATTCTAGAGTAAAACTCATACATTCTTCTTTTAAATGTTTTCATGTTCGTGAATTAGGAATTGGAGCATAGAAATTAATTATATATCCAGGACCATGCCTCAGTAATTCTGACTTCTGAGTCGAAGAGAATCCATGACATTCACATGACAATATTAGGAAACCTATATAATCTAATGGAGGAAATATTATTTTTAAGAACCAAATAAATTTCCATTGGTATATGCAGGCAAGACGAGGACGGAGAAGACGTTCCGCACCAACAACCTGATGTCCATCATGGGACGCGTCCTGCCGCCGTATCCACGATCCATGATCAACCAAGAGGCCGTGGACGCCATGGATCCGTGCGTCGCGAAGTTCGTCGCCATGGTCACCAAAGAGGCCGCCAAGCAACGCAACAAGGAGAAGAGGGCGATCCTGAGCGCTGGCGACCTGATCAAAGCCATGGAGAAGCTCGGGTACGACCACTACGTCGGGCTCCTAACCCAGTACCTCCGCCGGTACCGCGAGTCCAAGGGCGAGATGGGACCACAGCCGCCGTACGACTTTATGTCAGGTTCAAGTCAGGTTCTTGAGGCCGCTGCGGTGGCAGGGGAAATGCCAACAACACCACCACGCCCGTCCGATTTTACATTGGGTCTGCCCATGGTTGGAGATCCGGCGCCGGCGACAGCTGTAGCATTTGTTCAGCCGCTGTACTACGACTTCATGGCCCAAGGTCCGGCGGCGACGACTCTTGCAGTGTCGGCGACGGGGGAGATGCCACCAGCACCACCACATCCGTCTGATTTTACATTGGGTCTGCAGATGTACGATGGTCAGACGCCTTTGGCTAGAGGGGAACTAGGCCTCAACACAGGCATGCTAGCGCTGTGGTCCGGAGCTGAAGCAGCGCCAAGCACCTCTAGCATGCCACCAGCCGGTGACGACGAATGAATGCAACCCTGGTACTAGATGTGCATTTCAGTGAGAGGTTACTGTAAACTTGAGACCATTGTTGCAGTACTTTTGGTGACAATTTATGTTTAATTTTTTCCCATTTATCTTTACTTTGACAATGATCAGAATAAATGGTTTTCTGGCAACAATCTATGAGTTTTCTGCACCAAAATTTGTGGTAGAAATGAAAATTCTTTTTATAATCTTGTAATTTTCTTGGTTTGGAAATCCAAAGAGTGGCAGCTCGCACGTTACTCTTACATGGTCTTAAGACGAAGCATGGGGGTGTTTCATTGAGCCTGAGTGGGATCTTCACTTGGACTAAGCTGCCCGTCAACCCGAGCGTGAGGGTTCTTCATATTATGCCATCGACAGTTTCTATACATGATTTTCTTAACGGTGACACATGCACTTAAGTTGACACAAAAACAAGAAAATTTATGAAACCATCTAGTTTGTGGTAGGATATAACATATAAGCGAACTCATCATGTTGCTAGGACTTAGTGCTCATTAGATTCAGGGTTCTCCATCCGATATAGCCTACACATAAGGCTAAAGTGCTCTATAAGTCTCATTACTTTTTTTCATAATTAATAAAAAATCATGGCTACCCTCTAAATTGCCAGAGTGTATACAATATAATGCCAAATATCATTGCTTGGGATGTGCACATACTACTATATTTATATGTTTCGCGTCTATTGATTTTTTTCAGTTCATTTCCTTACGTTTTCTAGCTAGTACTCCATATATCTTTGTACTTGTGTGCCAATTGGAACCCTTTCCGAGCCAGACCCACATCGGTTTTTTTGTTGCTTGTGTTTCCCTGCTAGATATAAACTTTCCCACAAAGAGGTGTATGACAAAGTACAAGGATATCACAAGTATGGTGGGAGGAGTAGACATGGAAGGAAATCAAGGAGCAGAGAACAAGGTAAAATTAGATCAAGGGGATTCACTTTGAAAATAATCACTTCAATTATTTTGGCTTCTGATATTACATAGTGAAATAGATTCTAATTTACCGATGTCCATGATTTCTCTTTTCAAAAGCATGCTCATCCTTAGTTCCCGTGCAATATAAGAGCCTCTTTGATTCAGTGGATCCTATCTTGTTAGGAGTTTAGTCCGTTGAAATTTTCCTTTAAAAGGTTTATCAACTAGTAATTAAAAATGTAAGCTTTTGCACAAAGTTCCATAGAAGACTTTGCACTTGATTCTGGATAAAATTCCACATGATGCATATGGTTCACAAATTCTCATGGTTTCCTTACTTATATTACATGCTTCAAAGAATATGTTGTAAATTTTTTGTTCACCGTATTTCTGAACTTTTTTATATCTAGCGGGTAAGAGATTGGCCATGAATATAGCCTAGCAACTTGGAGTGGGATCAGGAATTCTTCATTTACAGATCTAAAATGATATAAAGTGGAATTGATGATTTTACAGTCCTATGTTTCCAGGAAATCCATCATCATTGTGCATTAGTTGTTGCAGTGTTCACTTTTCAGGTTTTTACTATGCAGTACCAATATTTTCTTCTTAATTATTATGTTGGATCTAACTCCTGCTCAACCCCGTGCCACCACTCATCTAAACAACGTGATTGGAAATAAAATGGAAACAACCAAATTAACTACATTGGCATTTGCAAACCTGTTTTCCCATCACGTGTACATTCTTCTCATTTATGGATACACACATTTATATGATTGTAAATCACAATAAAGGCAGATGGCAATATATACATGACATAGGCAATAAGACGCCAACGGCATTTCCGAAGACCAGGCTGAAGCGCATGATGTTGTTCGCCCTGCAAAGCTACCCACAGGACAAGATGCACCCTGTAGGCCGATGCACCCTGTTGCTTGCCCAGCTGATCATCAGGCCGCAGAGGAATGTTGGAAGGACAAGAGGAGTATCGTGACCGGAAATGACCTGATCAACACCATGGTGATCCTTGTCTTCGACCACTACGTCAGGCCCCTCAGCAAGTATCTATGTCGGCACCGTGAGTCCAAGGGCAAGCTGTACAGACCTACGGCGCTGGTGGATATGCTGCCACCATCCAACTTCGCGCTTGGTCATCCACCGACGACAACTGATGTGGTGACAGAGGAGATGGAGGCACCAGCAATACTGCAACTGTTTGGCTCTGTGCTGGCTCAGCAGCCACCGTGCGACGTCACGGAGTTAGGCCTCCATATTAACGTATACATGGTGTTTGAAACAGAGGCCAGCTTGCCACCTGCCCCTGATGCCTAGTGAATAGTTGTTGATGTGAATTGCAGTGAAGGTTATTCTAATCCTAGAAACATTGTTGCATGCAGCATTGTTGATGATGATGAGATGATTGTACCAAGTACCACCCTGGTAAACCATCCTCTAATTCTACATGTTTGAGAGGTCGGAACCCATCAATGTTGTTTATTTTCGTGAAAATTATTTGCAATCTGGGATCTTAACCCGGATTCGCAATATGTGGAAAGTAATTTGTAAAACCCAAGGTTTTATCGGTTTAAAATAGTCAAAATCGAAACAAAAAACTGATTTCTATAAAATGATTCCGAAATTACCTCACTTTCATTATGGT
Source organism: Lolium rigidum (assembly GCF_022539505.1). NCBI lineage: Eukaryota > Viridiplantae > Streptophyta > Magnoliopsida > Poales > Poaceae > Lolium > Lolium rigidum. Next base: position 75,804,234 of record NC_061508.1, on the reverse strand, counting down.
TGCGTAATGCCAGCGATACAAATTTAGTGGGTGTAACTAAGGCTCAGCCATAGTTCTCAGTAGGTTAACATCATCACCTTCTTCCTGCTCTCCGGATGCCCCCATCGCCACTGCCGGCCCAACCGTCGACCTTTCCCGCCCGCGGCCAGCGCCCTGTAGGGACACCTCGCATCCCCACCCCCCGGTCTAAGATCCTCATACGCCAGTCCACCGCATCCCTGGCCATCTCTCTAAGCCCCCCCCCCCCTCCTCCTCCTCCTCTCCGGCACAGCCACCCACACCCCTAAACGTAAATACATAATTTCTACCCCATCGTCGCCGTCTGTACCACGGCCAACCGCGCCGTCACCAGCTCTGGCTTAGCGGACACTCCTCCGCCACCTCCCTCCTCCCTCTCGGTGATATGTGCATGATGTAGAAGGTAGAGTACCACAAATCTTGGGGCCATCCAACGGTGCTGGATTTTACTGAGCCCTAGCTACTGAGAACAAGCAAAACTAGCAAAACCAAAAATTTATATACTAGTATGTTAAAACTAGGCTAAAGGTAAAGAAACCACAAAAGGTGGCGCACACGTGATAAGAGGATAATGGTTGTGCATGTGTCCTCTTTACGTTGTTTTCTTGGTAATTTAATTTTGCAATGAGGTGTCTAATCATCGTACTCTCAAAATTCAAAAGACTATTTTTTAAATGGGGAAAATCTTTGACGTATTTATTAATTTAAAAAGAAGTTAAATTTTGGTACAAAGCCAAGGAATGCTTGGGATAGAAAGGAATTACTATCGCAACATTATTGAACACAAATGCTTAGAACCTATCATGCTCCAAAGAGCCATCTCAATCTTCATATTAGAAACAATGATAGTGGGCATCGTCGATAGCTTGCGAAAATGCCTCTCATTGGCTCATTCCAAATCTTCCAATAGGTGAGCATGATAGGATATGCAAAGGATGTCCCTCTAGTGTCGCTGGTGTAGACGTACCTATGCCACCAATCATTGAACATGTCGAGGTTAGTCCAGTCTGAAGTGTCCACATAGGTAAATCCCAAGCCAATAGACGATTTGAAGAGGGTTTGATCCGCAGTTTCGGGTTTCCTTTTTCTTAATTGGAAATTGCCACAACTAGGGCACCCACGCTTTTGAAGTCGATTTTCCATCCACACATGGTCTTTCAAGATGAGCCATGTTAAAAGTTTGCACTTTTCTAGTGCCCAAATTTTCCACACTGCCTCCACCATGAAAGAGTTTACCATGCCCTCGAATTAGGCCCTTTTAGACAATGCCATTATGTAGGGTCCCTAGGTGCTCAATTTGCAAGTGATGTCGTCTGGGGTACCCTTGATTAGATGCACCTCATGCACCTTCGTCTGTAGGTCCACAAACTCAACAATGTGGTTTGTTGTGATGCCCTTATAACATTGATTTTGGCATTCCAAAAACACTTGATGGATGTCGTTGCTAGCTGTGAAGTTTTTCCTCTTGGAGATTGCAAAGATGGATGGTGCTACATCCTTTGGATATCTACCGCCAACCCAAGGTGTGTGCCTGGTGATGGTAGTAGCCGCATAAATTAAGTCTATATTTGCTTCATCACACGGGTGGTCATTGCCAATCTGTGCCTTAGAGGTCTATTTCCAAACAAGACATGCCCACTGAAGTCTCAAAGCTCGCACAAACTTGTCGAGGTCGATAATATTGAGCCCCCTTCTCCTTTTCCCTATAAATGCTTTTCTAATTAACCTTGATTTTTCAACATACATTATCCTTACCCGCCCAAAGAAAATTTCTCGCAATCTTGTTGACGGTTTGCAAAGCGCCGAGAGGGACGAAAAGCGGTGTGATGAGGAAAATACCTTGGGAGGTTCTCACTAATTTGACAAGGGTGTTCCTACCTGGAGCCTGTCGTGCCAAGTAACAAGCTTGGAGCCCCCCTTGCTAATGAGAGCCTGCATGTCAGCATTCTTTAGGTCTCTAAATTGTTAGAGTGGTATTTTATTTGGAAGTTCGAGCGTTGTACCAGCAAACTTTGCATGATGTCATCGAGACCAGGATGCAGGCATTTAATGGAGACGTGATTCTCTTGTGGACATTATTGACTTATCCCATGGCTTCACCGAAGGCATCAAAAATGCGAGCCAAGCTCAAAAATCCTCTTTGTAAGGCGATAAAAATCTCATCATCTTATGCATAAAGGGAGGTGCCAGTCCAAGACAACTTAGGCAATGAAGAGCTCCATTTTCGGTGGCCATGTCAAGATCTGCTATAAGGCGTCAATGGATGGGTATAATACGAGTGCCAAAAGTGGGTCCCCTTGGAAGAGCCCCCTCTGAAGTGCAATGGGGCCACCCGACAACCCATTAAGCAACAACGAGAGGTGGTGGTGATAAGAAAAGAAGCAAGCTGCATCTAGCTTAGAATCCACAACGTTGCATAAGGTCAAGCAAGAAGTCCCATATCGCACGGAGTACATCTACTACACTTTCGGAAATTATTTACCTTTTCATAAAGGGTCTTGATAACCTCATGGGCTGTATAAAGTCCATTACACATGGCTTCCGCATAACATAATGAACACATATCTCACCACCACTAGACACATAAAAGGAATTAGTTAAAACAATTAGATGTAAATATATGTGTTATTCTATCTAATGGCTAAAATCACAATATTAAGCGGATACTTGTCTCATAAAAAACCAACTAAGAGCATCTCCACGGGCATCCCTAATAAAATAGCCGAAAACCCACCCCACGCCCGGTACTTAGAGAGCTGATTGGGCTGCCATCAACTTTTCCAGGTGAGCACCATGTTTGTTGGGCCACCCCTAAAGAGTCATGCTCTCTTCTTTTCCACCTAATAGTCCCGAACTCCCTACCTATGTCTAGCTATTGGGGTTTCCGGTGTGGGAACTCAATCAATTTTAGCCGGCATGTTTTGTTAGCGGTCCCAATAGCATGTCCAGCATGCTATTGCCATACGCGATTTTGGGCTAAGTGGTGGAGATGCTCTACTCCAGCAATTGCCAGCTAGCCATTTCCTTTTACTTTAGGCATTTCTTGCTTGTAATTTTCCCTTGGTATAACTTATATTTCCTTGACATTATTACATATCTAGATATTGTATGTGCATCCTATATTTTCATCAAGCTTGAGAAGTTTCGACAATATAATGTTGATTCTTAGCTCACCGTCCTAGGGAAAAATATTGTGTTTTTTACTAGGCTCGCAATAGTACAAAATAGTTTCACTTTATTGATTCTTCCTACTTTAATTGAACACTATTTCAATTTGATTCGTGATCTTTCATATATATTCCTATCTTCGAAATCGTCTTGTGGGTAGTGTGGCTTTATGGCTTTACTATGGTTGAAGCTTTGTTTCCTTGTGGGTACTGTATTATTTCGGTTTAGATGAGCTGTATGCCATCATGAGAAAAAAAACAATATCTACCTACATTAATTTACATCACTGAATGGTTATATTTAAAAAAAATATTTTCCTCCGGCATTAATGTAGTAGCATATTGGCTTTGTGCTGAGCATGCATGTTCGTATTGTTTATATTCTCAATATACATGATTATCAATTTTCTCCGGTTAATATTGCTAGTCTATCCTTGCCGATCTAATTGCCAGAACCACTCTACTAAGTTGACACTTGTCAGAACAAAAGACAGCTAAGCAAGCAGCGGTGCAACCTACCTAAGCTATCTCTCCTATTTAACACACCGAACTCGATCAGAAGCACAGCACTGTAGAACCCAACCAACAAAAAGTCCTAAAGAGCAAATTCTAATTGCATCTAGCCTAGCTAATCATGGAGAACGGCGCCGGCGTTGGCAAAGGAGCAGCTGCTGCGGCGCCGGTGGCGGCAACGGCGGTGCGGGAGCAGGACCGTCTGATGCCGATCGCGAACGTGACCCGGATCATGCGTCGCATGCTGCCTCCCCACGCCAAGATCTCGGACGACGCCAAGGAGCTGATCCAGGACTGCGTGTCTGAGTTCATCAGCTTCGTGACCGGGGAGGCGAACGAGCGGTGCCACGCCGAGCACCGGAAGACAGTCACCGCCGAGGACGTGGTCTGGGCCATGGACAACCTCGGCTTCGACGACTACGTCATGCCCCTCACCGCCTTCCTCCAGCGCATGCGCGGGTGCGAGGCCCGGGTCGGCGCCGCTGCAACTGCAAGGGCGCCGTCCCGCGCGCAGCACATGGCCACCGCGCCGGGAAACGGCGTGCAGGTACAGATGCATCGGGCCGTGTACGCGCCACCGGGTCCGGCGCAGGAGTATGCCGTCGCGATGGAGCCGCTAGTGCAGGCCACCGTCGTCTCACCGCACATCGTGGGCGGCCAGGGTCAGCAGGGCGACGTGCTTTGCACAGAACATGCTGTGACTCGGCAGTACCTTGGGAATGGAGCTTACGCGGGTAGCAGCAGCCGTGGAGGCTGTGGCGACGAGGAAAGCTCGTCGAGCGGCGCGCCGGTGCCGGCGACTGGCACGGCGCTCTCAGACCCACAGTAGCAGAACTGTCACTGAGCAAACCTCAATTTGTGTTTACTTTCCATTGTTCTTCAGTACAAGTCATGTTTTTCTTCCAGTGTCGCTGCATACCTGCATTTAACTGGCTTCTCTTACTTGAAGGCGCTACTCGATCATAAACACGGTCCACTGCAGCAGTTTCTATTTTATTTTCTTTTTCTCGCGTTTTCGTCGATCATGATGCCTGTGCTCTGAGCTTTTGCAAAGTTGGAGCTTTGTAACACGTCATACTGAAACGTCACATTCTCAAGTCATACTCTCTCCCACTCTCTACATGAACGTACCTACGTAACGTATGCGTCAATGCGTGTCGGCTACGAAAGTTTGGCTTGAATGAGTTTGGAGCGACGTACGTAGTCGGTACCTCCAAACCTTTGACCGGCCATGACATATTGGCATGTTGCGCGTGTTGTTTGAGATGGAAGTGCGGTTTGGAAGGCTTGGGCACCGCCTAAGATCAATTTTTTTGCTTTGGTTGCGAATCAAAATAGGCTTTGGACGGCCAACCGGTTGGCGAAGAGAGGGTGGCCAAATTGCGGCCCTTGCCCCCTATGCAAACAATGTGTGGAAACCGTTGACCACCTCTTCGTCCATTGCCGCTTCACTACTCGCTTATGGACCGCCGTCAAGCAATGGTTGGATATATCCGAAGACATCCAACATGATTCGACAAACTTCACCATCTCCGAATGGTGGCAGTTCATGGCGGGGGGAGCGCCAAAAACCGCAAGGCCATGGCTTCCATCACCCTCCTTGTTTCTTGGAGGTGTGGAATGAGCGTAATGATAGGGTCTTCCGCAACAAAAGTGCTCCGTTTGATGTAGTTTTTGATAGAGTTAAGAGAGAGGCTAGGCTTTGGGTTATTGCGGGCGCCAAAAGATTTGGCGGAATGATGCCGGGAGAGTAATCCCTTGTAATTCATTTGCATGTACTTTTATGTTAAACTTCTTCACTTAATTAATAGATTGGGGCAAAGCTTTTGCCCCTGTTTCAAAAAAAAAAGATGGAAGTGCGGTGATGTCGATCGGCGCATGCTACGCGCCGGAGCTCTTTGTCTAAACGGAGTAGTATGTGTTGAAATAATGGGCTAAAGGTTTATACGCTATATATATTACAGAGTATCAAGCCATTGCTGCATTCCGTCCTTTAAACTAGGTTGTACTCTATACATAGAGACATTCCCTTTGACTAATCTGAACATCATCAAGGATGTATTTTTATTTCTCTAAATACATAAACTCCAGCAGCCGAGCATTAAAACTTCCTTGAAGCAGACTATATTAAGAATACATAAACTTGAGCAGCCCAGCGTGTCGGTTACCAAAGTTTTGCTTGTGCTCGGTACCTCCAAACCTTTGACCGGCCATGACATGTTGCCATATTGCGCGTGTAGTTTGAGATGGAAGTGACATGATGTTGATCGGTGAATGTTGCGCGCGGCGGTGCTCTTTGTGCTAAATGACTTTTTAACCACTTCTAGCCTTTGTAAAAAGTTTTAATTCTTATGATCATTTCGTCCATGTCATTTAAGTAGGCAATATCGATTCAAATAACTTAGCTTTTTCTGCCTCGGCTGGCCCAAAAACAGTCAAGTCTAGCAATTAAAGTTGACTCGACTCTAATAATTTTGAACTTCCTAAAAAATTATGTTGAGCCCTATGGCTAAAAACTGCTAAGAGACCCATTAAGATACGACGGTTGGCCTCAAATAATATTGTACTCTCTGAAAATTATTCAAATCATGTGGGTAAAAAAACATCTTTTTCGATAAAGGGAATATATTAATGCATCTTTACACCCAGCCTCTGCAACAACGCAATACCCTAATGGTAGTACGGATGCACACAGCCAAAAATGAAAAAAAAACTAAGAACAAAAAGTTCCGCTGCAGTATACAGTCCTAACAACAACAATACATCCACCACCAAGACAACACCTGAACTCCAGTTCTCCAAAAGCGACGACTCGAAGAAGGGAACAGTGCACAAGCTAGTGTCGTCGTCGCCCGATCAAAAGATCTTAGGTTTTCACCATGATGATAGTCCCCGCTCTTAAAACAATGCCTTCAACAAGGCCATTGTCAGGGACAATCAATTAAGGCCAGACCTTAGATTTTCGACCTGAAAGGTAAGGCTCTAAACTTCACCTGTGTTGCCCCCTCCACTTCCATACTGCTGCGAAAACTAGAACACCAAGAAAGTCCCTTAACATCACAGAGACTCGAACCTCCATTGCTAGTCCTCCAATTTAGCCTTCATGATATTCTCCGCCTCTGATTTCACCATGGACCAGAATGGTATCTGATGGTAAGACAGAGAAGAGCTTCCCGCCGTTCCCTCCAGAACCAAACGGTCGGAATAAAATCATGGGTGCGCAGGATAGAATACCACCCGATTCAACAAACTCCAGACATAAGGTGCTATGTTACATTCGCTGGCGGAGCCTTCCGGAACTTATAACTCCGGTGAGATGAAGAAGAACCGGCCTCGGGAAGGTCACCATCTTTGCAAAATAAGAACCCTAGGACATCCACTTTTATTCGGCAAAGTGCAAGGCATCAGATCCCGTGATCCACCATGTCTCGTTGGCCACCTCTGGCGGAAGGAGGAGGGCGACGCCGCCGCCATGCCCGGGGCCGCTGCCCCGACTCACTGGTGATGTGGGCAGAGCAGCAGGCCATCGATGCCACAGACAGGAACAAGGTGAAGGAGTTTGAGGCCCTCTAGGACCGAGTGGATCCAGATCGTCCCAAACTCCCCACCGCAATCGATGGAGAAGCAACGTGCGCCGCCGCCACACCTAACCGCATCCAGCAGGGCCCCAATAGTTTTAAACCTTTGAAAATTATTTCGGACCCTCTATATCAAAAGCTAGTGAACCTAACTAGCATGCCATGTACTTCAGATCATGCAAATTAAATGACATAACTAAAAGGAATAATAAGTGGTTGAGAGTTTTCCGAAGGACCTAAAATGGATAGAAGTTTGCTTAAGGGCCAACTGGGACAGAGGGGCCCGCGCGGCACGAGTCAACTATTGAATTGTCCAGCAAAGGGGAAGCGTATAGGAAAACTGCTATTACAGTTAAAGCAGATCGGTTTTTATTCCCTGACATACTGGTGTTGGTACTTGGTACTCTTGCCGATGTTGATTGACTACTTTAATGGTTGCGCGCGTGCACGCAACCTTGGCATTGCGGCTCAAATTAAAATTATGAGAGAACGTTCGTTAGTATTTACAGGTCTATGGTTTCTTATCTATCTTTGGCTACGTTCAGGAAAATACAATATTATGTCTTGGAAGAAGAAAGAGTTTGAAGACCTCGAAGATTTGCTAGTATCTTTTAGACTTTATTTTGTAATCGCTGGAGAGAGCTCGTGTATCTCTACCATGTACTATTTATTATTATATGAATATATGTGGTATTGATTGTCAAAAAAAAAAAAAAAGACAGGCGGTGTGAGCATTGTCTTCGCGGACCGACCCTTTACAGAAGCGCAACTCTACTCCGTGTTGAGGCTTACACCGCTCGTTGTGGCACAGGAGAGTCCCACCGCCTGTAGCGAGCTTGAGATGGGTCAGCCCATTACCTGGGAATGAGCTTCGCATTTGATTAGCGGACGGGTGAAAAAATAAATCAGCTGCAACTAGGGAACCGTATGTTAGTGTACGTGAGATGCCGGTACAATTGGAAGCAAAAAACACTATATGTAGATATACTAGCACCTATGTATTGGTTATTTCTTTGTCCGTTTTACTTCTTTGAAACTTTGTTTTCAATAACATAAATATTTTTTTAACCATGAACAATTTTGAACCCGTGAACTTCTTTCAAAATATGCAAACGTACCTCTCACATAAAAAAGAACCGTAGTGTCCGATTTTTTGAAGGCCATGGACATTCTGTGAACTTAGTGGATATTCTCCAAACACATAAATATTTGCTCAATACATAATCATATATTTTTTTGAATAAAAGAAAAACATTTTTTACCACGAACAAACATTTGAAACCCATGAACATACTTTTCACGCAGACAAATATCTTGTTAACACATATGAACGTATTTTCAAAACATAAGAACTGATTTTTCCAAAATCTTAACATTTTCTATATAATGAAACTTCATAAAACAAAAACAAAAAACAAACACCAAATTAGAAATAATAAAAATTAAACAAAAATAAATAAAAGAGAAATTACAAAAGAAAATGGAAACATCCAGAGAAAACCGAAGAGAAAAGAAAACCAAAATAGAAAAACCTAACAAACCCGAAAAGAAACAATAAAAATACGAAACAGGAAACAAGAAAGCCATCTAAATGTGCCGGCCATATATTCTGGACTGCCTTCCGCCAGCGCAAGCCGGCATATAGGATTTTGCCTCTATGTTGGGTTCACTAGAGGTAATGGACTCTTCTCTGTCCGTCCAGGATGCTTCCTAAGAGCATCTCCAGTCGCGTCCTCTAAAGAGTCCCTCAAAGTAATTTGGGACGCGCCGGACCAAAAAACGGTTCCAGCCGCGTCCGCCAAAGCCCATTTTTGTCCGGCGCGCCCTGATACGGTGTCCGGCGTCTCATCGTGCCTAGCTCTGCGTGCCGGCGTTAATGAGCGTCACCGCTCCCCCGCCTCCCTCCGGCCTATAAAAAGGGCCGCCTCTCGTTGTCCCTCTCACACACAAACCCTAGCGTCTCTCTCCCCAACCCTAGCCGCCACCATCTCAACAAGAGACGACACCATGTCTGGTAGAGGCGGAGGCCGAGCTCGCGGCCGTGGCCGTGGCCCAGGTCGTGGTCGTGGCCGCGGCAGAGCGTCACGCTCGTTTTCGCCTGCCACGCCGTCGTCTTCACTGTCGGAGATGGACGTAGAGCCGGGCGTGCTGTTCGAGTTCGTCCTCGTCCTCAAGGGCAACCAACGCGGCATCCAGAGGCTTCCAGACTCCTTCGCCGAGTACGTCGCCGGCGACAACCGCCCACGCACGATGCATCTGCGGGAGGCTGCGTGCGGCTACTACCGGTGGATCGTCGACATGATCTATGACGCGCGCGGCAAGATGTACCTCAACATCGGCTGGGAGAAGTTCGCGCGCCACCACAGTCTCGAAGCCGGCTTCATCCTCCTGTTCTCCTACTTCGACGACAGGGACATGAGCGTCAAGGTCTTCGACGAGACGCGCTACCGCCGGGACTACCACGGCGACAGCACCAACGAGGAGGACGACTGATGATGAAGAGTGTTGTTTCTTCGCAGCGAATATGTGCACGGAAGTTTCTGGATGTTCGCCTCATCGGTAGAACCAACAAGGGCACTATCCTCCCGCTGGATTTTCCAGTTTGGGTGACTGGGTGTGGCCTCGAGTGTTCTTTCTTAGCAGCGAACACAGGAAACCTTCGATGCACGGCCTAGTTAGGTTTAGTTTTTTTGCAAAATTTTATATTTGTGTCCACCATGGTTCAAACTATGTATTAGTTTGTGGAAAACCATGTTCCAAACTGTGTCTTCCTGTAAACCACGTTCCCAATTATGTATTAGTTTGTGGAAATTGAAATAAAAAATACCAAAAAGAAGTATTTTTAATGTTTGGGGGCGGCGTTTGGGGGACGCGGCTGGGGAGCGACGCCCCCCAAACGCGGCACGAACAAAACACGTGCCCCAAACGCTCAATCCAGAGCGGTTTGGGGAATGCTTTGGGGGACGCGACTGGAGATGCTCTAACATGGACTAGGCTGAGATCTAATATACAATCTTTACTAGTACCACTATCTACATTGTATACAATTCTCAAAAAAAAAAACTATAGTGTATGTCAAATAGATTAATATTTTTCACCATTTTTCCACATTATAGTGATGAATGAACTTCAAGTGGTCTACAAATTTCTTTATATACTTTTGCCCAGATTTGATGTCTGCCTGTCAAATTGTTTTCAAAAGGTTAAAATGAGGCCTACTGGAATGGAACACGGGACCTGCCAAACATGTAGGTAGGCCCTCCACCAATGCACTATAGCCAAAGTTCATAACAGAATCTTGATTTATTTCTCTTTGTAGTGTAATTTATTAGAGAAAAGTTTAAATTTGACCAAATTTTGTGATGAAAATCATATTTTTCAGCCTTCACCAAAAAACTATATTTTGCAAAAATTGCAAAAATTGTCCACAATTTTGACCAAAGCAGGTCGTATGCACAGATTCAATACACTGTAGTATATTTGTTACGCGTCACAGCATACAAGCAACACAATAATTTGTCTGATTTCAACGATTAGAATACCATTTCATTGGGGCAGGGGAAGACTTTAGCAGATTTTCTGGTGGTTGAATTTTGTTCGGCACGAGGATGGCGACCAAGAATAAGAGATATTTTATTATCTTTAGCAACTACATGTGTTTGTTATACTCCTAGTTTCAATGCAGTAGAGCAAAATCAAAAGGATTCTATGTTTTCAGTTTTTGAATTCAACCGGTACCATAGTGTTGATGGTACATACGCGGGGGGGGGGGGGGGGGACATGGACATCCTCCTGAAAGTCAGAGCACATAGAACGTGTGTGGAATTGGTGGTTGAACATTAGTACGTTCAGGATTTGTGCTGAATAATATATATATGGGTTTAGATTTTGACTTGTATTTATTATGAACACTTCAACCGGTCATATGTGCAACGCTTCCTGCAATGTAAGAAACACTTTACATTCAATTGGTACCATACTAGATGCACATGCATATTTTTTAATTGCTGAAGAACATGCATCTATCTTTACTAGGATGTACATATTTCATTTTTAGTGAGAAGATCCCTCTGATTTGTGCTGTAGGTATCCTACCCAATGGAATTACTGCTTGGCTTAGAATTGCTTATGGCTTGAATTGCTGCTCCTCGGATTCTAGGCTGATCTGGTAAAGCTTATAGAGAAGGATGCTAATATGCAAAATCTTGTGCAATATGTAGTGCCCTGAAGTATATGTCAACCGCAAGATATCATGCCCTGATGTCAGTATGATTTTGGTACCACGGCGATCGTTTGCAAGTCCAACTTAGTTATATGTTCAGGCTGCTCCTGAATTTCCTTGATGTAAGCATCTTTTGTCTATGTAAACATGTAAAGCATGTGTGGCACTTAGTTCAGGTTTGATCCACCTTTCCATCAGATTATCTTTCATGTAAGATTGTCACCGTTTGGTGTTTTGTTGGACACAGAACCGAATACAAGTGTATGTGTTGTTCAGTAACTTTTAATATGTTTCGGGCAACCAATAGATTATTGAGAGTTTTGTGTGGAAGCAGATCAGTTCAGAATTTGAACATGTACATTAATATTCTTTTCCATATGTAAAGCAAACATTAAATACGCCACATTGCATAAGTAAGGACAGTATTAGATAGGGATGAGATTGGTCCACACAACACCGGTGAGGAGGCGCCCCATGGGGCGCCCCAACCACTAGTTGGCAATGTATAAATTACCGCGTCCGTTGGAGATGCTCTTAGCCGTAATTTGGCATTTTTTTGTCTGATCTACGGGTCCATTCGATCCGGCCCAATAGGCCCAACCCGCGTAGGGTTTAGCCCCAGTGAGCCCACGCCTCTCTATCACGCTCAGTCTCTCTCCCTGGAGGCGCCTGGACTCATTCGTGTATCTATGTTCCATTCTCGCGCCGGCGATGTCGCCGCGGCCGTCGCCTGCCATGTTGGCGCCGCCGTTGCCTGCCATGCCGGTCACTTCCGGAGCCATCTGACGCCGCCGCACACCCGGCAATCTTCGCTGCCATCCATCTTCCAGTTCCGCACCGCCTCGGTGCTTGCCCGCGCCCTCGCGCGCAACTCTCTAACCCTAGCTCTGCCCCTTGCTTCGGCCTTCGCCGGCGCACACGCATCTCAGCATCTCAATTCATCGAATCTGGAGTCGCAGGGCGTCTCTAGGGCCGAGATGTAGAAGGTGACGCCTATCTCCTCTGGACTCTGTTCATGGTCGGTGTTGGATAGGTTACTTATTTGTTTCCTGATTCTACTTTGCCATGTGCAGAGTGAGATGCTGCAGGAGGCCAACATCTCCAAGTTGAAGTCACAAGTGCAAAGTTCACAGATATTTGTTGGAATTTGGAAGCAAACTCTTAGGTCAAGAAAAACTCAATGGTATTGGATATGTTGATTAGTAGTCACCAGGTCCACGATGGAAGCAGCACTTACTTCTGGCTGGACTGGTGGTCGGGGGCGGGGCCGCTCAGGGGGAGGTTCCCCCGCCTCTTTGATTGCTGCGACAACCCGTATGTTACGGTAGCAGCGGTTAGAAGTGCCGACGGGTGGCATATTAGGTTTAGAAGGGCCTTTGGGTTGGCGGAGACGGTGGAATGGGAAAGCCTATGTCGGATTTTTGACTCCGCATCCGTTTAGCCAGGGGAGAGATAAGATCTCCTGGGGCCTGGAGGAGTCGGGGGATTTCTCGGTGAACTCCTTGTATTGCAGAATGTCCATGGGAGCGGCGGTGACTCATTTCAAGGATGTCTGGAAAACTAGGGTTCCACCAAAGATCAAGATCTTTCTTTGGCAACTGCTTCGGGGTAGGCTGCCAGCAGGGGACCAGCTGGTCAAGCGGCATGGCCCATCAGATGGGAAGTGTGCGCTTTGTGGGGAACCAGAGGATTGTAACCACATTTTCTTCGGCTGCAATCTGGCCAGGTTCATGTGGGCCGGGGTTAGGGAACTCCTGGGCTGTGATTGGAACCCGGCGGGGGCCGGTCATTTCCTGGGTCTCGTCCAAGGACTATCGGGAGCGCTGCGTAGGCTAGTGTGGTTTACGTTTGCGGCACAAAGCTGGGCGCTTTGGTATATTAGAAATAAACTTGCTATAGAAGGGAGGTTGATCAATAACCCGGCTGATGCTATTCTACATATGTCCCTCAACATGCAGAGATGGAGGGTTCTGGTCAGACCGAGGGATAGGCGGATCCTGGATGAGGCATTGCTGGAGGTGCGAAGACTCCGGACGAGGGCGAGAGGCAACAGCTGAGCTCGTCGACCATGTGTGTGTGTGTGGTTTATCATGTAGGTTTGGCTTCTAGCCGGTGTGGGTACTTGTATGACTGTTAGGTCCTGATTTGGTTGTGTTGTTGGGTGGGTGGGCTCAGGGCCCGTGATCAAACGATGTTGTCGGATGCTTGCTTTATCTATAAAGCTGGGCCTTTAGGCCTTATGTTTAAAAAAATCCGACATGAGATCCATGTCCCGTTCCTCCATGTAATGTGTCATCTCTGTCCCCTTCTTAATTTTTCACCTGTACTAGATAATATCAAGGAGGGAGTAGCTACTAGCTAGTAGCTGCGTGCGGTAGTGATGTAGTCTCCGGTGAAGCGACATGTGTGGATGGCAGTCTGCACCAATATGCGCACTAGCTATGTTCAATGTTCTTTGCTTTACAGGACATACTAGAAACCAAATGGCACCCTTTTCTTAAGCACTGTTCAGTTTGTTAAGCACCCTTTTTCTTATCTCATTCTGACATTGTGACATTTAGATGAATATTGCTGTCGCTGTTGTACCCGAGGGACTACTGTTGGCTGTAACACTTATTTCTGATGACATCCTACGCCTACGGTCAGGTAGTTCCTCGGCTCTCTGTGCTCGCGCTCATGCTCCATGATCTGGTGTCGGTGGTCTGGCTATTGAGCCACATTTAGGTTTAGAGTCAGGACTATGGTGGTGATCTCCTGGATATGTGGTAGGTTGTGGTGTTTCTTGTGAGCTCAGGACTATGATGATATGATGTTGGTTTACTTGTGCTAGCTAGATAGGTCCTGGTTAGGTGCAGTAGATACATCCCATATAAGTTGGCAATTAAGTGTGGTGTTTCATTTTATTTTAATTCAAACATCCTTGAGTCAAGGATATCTTACCTACTGTTTTCATTCACATTCTAATTCAATGGTGGATCTCATGTTTCGTTTAATTACAAACTCAGATATATATTTGGTGGTAGAATAAAATATCTGATTTTGGGACTCTTAGCTAGGCCTTGACCATGCATTGTCAGGTTAATTCATGACTGTGCCTCTAGCTGTTGAACAATCTGCTTTTTATAGTTTCACAAAAGTTTTGGATCTCAATTTCTATTATTGTTGAAAAGTATGATTCTGCAAGAGAGCAATTCAGAAGTAGAAGAAGGAAACTTAAACAGAACATACTCTTATGATATAATTGGAAGTAGAAGTATAAAACCCAAACCAAACATACTCTTATGGGTATGTTATCCTATAAATATTTCTTGCACGGATGTCCTTAGTACCTGAAGTGTGCTTGCCATGTAAGTTCATTTGGCACCTAATGAGTCACCATCTGCAGGTTTTGAGCGTGCAATCCAATGCTATACTATTCATACGCTCTCGTTAGCTTGCGGTGAAGTTCCCAGTTTCTAGTAGATGTAAAATATGTATCCTTATTAATGAACTATGGAAGTGCTCCAGGCTGAATATATTGTTGCTTTGTTATTTAACTAGATTTTTTTTTTGCGTAGTTATTTAACTAGATTCTCAAGTCTGCATATATTGCTGTTCAAATTTGGATTAGGTTGGCTTATTAACCATTCAGCACTTTTTGTAGAGTTGTTAAAACATGGGAGGTTGTTGAAATGTACTGCTTTAACATGGGAGTATATATCTTTGTTTTCCTTGTACTGCTTTATAAATTCACATCAGGCATCTCTCTTGAAGGTGTGTAGTTGAGCTCTTCTATTAAATAAGCACAAGGTAAGTCAACTAGATCACTACACTAACTAGTTGCTACACCGTTATTTTCTGACGTTTGCCAAAACACACTGCTCGATTGTGTCTTTGCCAGGTACCATTACAATTTCGTGGCACATTTGCCAGAACACACCACCTAGCCGAAAACGGAAAGTTTTGCATTTTTTACAAAACTTTCCGTTTTCGGCTAGGTGGTGTGTTCTGGCAAATGTGCCACAGAATTGTAATGGTACCTAGCAAAGACACAATTGAGCGGTGTGTTTTGGCAAACGCCAGAAAATAACAGTGTCATGTAGCAAATTTTCCCCTAGTTTTAACTAAGTTTGTGACTGCTATTGTTATACAAAGTCTTTACCTGATTGTGCCTTTTAAGCTAGACCTAACTGTGTTACACACTTGCATTTCCAGGGAGCTTCTAATGGACAAAACATGACAGGAAAGGACAGAAAATGACTTGGCAGGGATGCAGCCAGTAATGACTAAGGCCATTTTCTGAAACTATCAAGTAAGAGTACAACCTGACTTGTCCAATTTGCTTAAGTTGGTGCTACTCATCTGAACCAAAAGCATTGGCACTAGCAGAATGCTATATCAATCAAGCATCTTAGAGGTGTAAATCTGTTTCTTGTTCATCATGGATACATGCATTTCAGTTCGGGTTAACTGTTACAACTTACAAGTATGGAAAGTGGAAGTTTACATCGTCGATAAATGTATATGAACTTGCAGGGGAAAACTCCTAGTTGAACCGCTCGGCATTTGAACCCGCCGCATCTCAGGCTGACAGCACCTGAAGATTCGTGCACGTCCGAGGACCACAGACCGTATCTTAACCAGAGAATGGATGTATAGAACACGTATCAGAGCGGCAGTACAGCAAGGGAAGGTGGTCCATGACCGACAACGACTGCAGTCCGGCGGTTCTCGCGGGATGCAGGTGATCATTGCGTGATGGACCAGTTCCAGGATACTGTATAACAGACCGGAACAGCCATTTTTTTTACCGTCGACCGATATATATATATTTAAGGAGGGAGAAGGCGGCGGACGGAAACTGGGACGTACTGAAGCGCTTAGGGCTTAGCAGGTAGGAGCGCGCACGCCGCCGCGGCTGCTGTCGCCGGCGACCCCCTGGTCTCCGCCCCCCCCCCCTCCCCCTTCCTTCCCCTTTCCTTCCCCCTTCCTTCCCCTGGCCCGCCATGGCGTCCTCCGCGTCGCATCCGCCGGGCTTCTCGCAGCGCTGGCAGAGGGCGGGAAGCGCAGAGTCCGTGTTCCCTGCGTCTCCGGCCAGGAATGAGCACGTCTCCGGCATGGGGTTGTCCTCCGCCTCGTCGGAGAACGGGGTGGATGCGCCGCGTGTGGAGCGGGCGCCGCAGGCCCCGGTGGCGGAGAGGACGAGTTCACGACCGCCTGGGCTGGGAGCAGCCGAGGCCGTCGAAGAAGACGATGTGGAGACGGCGTGTGGAGGCGCGGAACGAGGCGGCTTCTGGGCGCGGCACCATCGCGCCGGAGATGGACGGGCTCTGCTTCCGTTGCTATGAGCCCGGCCACCGGAAACGGGATTGCATCAACGAGGAGCTGTGCGTCCGATGCTGGGTTCGCGGGCACCCTGCCAGAGATTGCAAGAGGCCCCGCAGCCCCGCTTCGGAGGAGGAGTTGAGAAACCTGGCTCTGGCCAAGCTGGCGTGCCGTCGATCGCCGGCTCGTGGTGAGCAGGCGGGAGCCCGGTGGGCTCCGGCCAGGGAGCCTGCGCGTGCGGCCGCACCACCTCCGCTACCCTCAAGGCCAGCTCCGCGGGCGGTTTCGCCCTCTCCATCTCCACCTCCGCCTCCCCCGCCGCCGCCACCTAGGACTGCTACGGTAGCCCCCATCCCCTTGAGTCTTCCCCCATGGGAGCGTGGGCGCCGCTGTCGGTCCAGCCGGAGCCCGTCACGGTGGGAGCACCGGTGCATGGGACGGCTGGTCTGTGCGTGGTGCGCCGGACGGTGGCCATGTGCGATCTGGAGCGCCGCCTCCGGTTCGCGATGGTTGCCTCTGTCGGACGACGGAGGCCGGAGGTTTCCTCAGAGCAGGTGGCCGCGGCGTTGAGGTGGAGAGGGATTCCTGCCACGGGTTTCTCGGTTCACGCCTACGCGCCGGAGGATTTCCTCGTCGTTATGGAGTCCGCTGAGCTCAGGAGACATGTGGCGGCCTTGCCGTCCGTGCTGGTGGCGGGAGCGCCGCTTGTGTTCCGGCCGTGGAACCGCCAAGCTCAGGCGAAGCAAGTGGATCTTCGGTCCAGGGTGTCGATGGTCATCGAAGGCATTCCGCCGCATGCTTGGGACGTGGAGGTGGTCGAGGACCTGCTTGGGAAGAGCTGTGCCGTGGAGGAGGTTGCGCCGGAGACAAGGTCGAGAGCTGACCTATCGCTCTTCAAGCTTACGGCATGGACATCCGATCTGAGTGCGATTCCGGTTGCGCGTATGCTAGCAGTTCCCGAGCCGCTGGGAGAGGAACCACGTGTGCTGTCGCCGGCGAGGGAGCTCCCGGTGGCAGTGTCGACCACGCCGGAGACCGTGGGAGCTTCGGAGATCAAGACCCTGCAGTATCCGATTCTCATCCATGTAACTGCGGTCGAGGAGCCCTGGCTGGCTGGCGGAGCTGGTGCCGCGCGTCTGGGAGATGGGCGTCAGGATGGGAATGGCGGCGGTGGCGGTGAGGATGGCCGTCGCCGGAGAAGAAGCTGCCAGTGGAAGAGAGGCTCACCTGACCTCCGCTGTGGGCCTGGCGGTCTCGCCCAGCCGCGCCAGGCCGGGACAGGTGGCAACGCGCGTGTGGCGGACGTGGCTGCGTGGGGTCTGCCGTTGTTGGATGGACTTGTACCTTTTTCGGTCAAGCCTGTAGAATCCTTGTCTGCGGCGTCTGGAGCCTGCCAGGTGATCTCTGTGCAGGAAGGTGGAGGCAGGCTGGAATGTGGTGGCCCCGTGGACCAGGGCCGGGAGCAGGCAGCCGTCGGATCAAACACGGCTGCGCGATCGTGTGGCGCTGATGCGGTTGGTGGCATGGGAGCGGGAGCAGATTCGGTGGATATGCCTCTGGAGGGGACAAAGGTGGGTCCGGAGACTGCGACCGGTCATGGAAGAGGAGCTGTCCAATTGCTTCCGACCGTTGCTGATCCCGAGCTGGCCCAGAGCGCTGTGTATTCAGCTCCGGATCCGAGGCATGCAAAACAGCAGGAGGTGGCCTTAGACGTGGCAGAGATCGTGGTGGGGCCGGTTCTGGAGCCTGTGGTTGTTTCTATCGTGGAGAAGGAGGGGCCTCTGGCGGTGGAGCCCTTGATGGGGGCTTTGGACGGCATGGGGGCAGCAGGTGTTGGGATCATGACCACGCCCGGTCCGCTTCCCCGCGTGGCTGTGGACTCGCCTATGGGCTCACACTCCAGCTCAGGTTCGAGCATGTCGGTGGGCCCAGAATCGAGTAAGGAGACCCCTCCCTGGGGGATACAGGAGGAATACTTCCAGGTTGATCTTTCTGGAGAGGGTACGGCAGGGCCAGGTGCAGACAGAGACCGCTCTTGCAGAGCAAGTCTGGACAGACAGTTCAGCGTCGACAGCGTGGGCTCGGAACCGCTGGGCTCGGCATGCGTTTCATATACTGGTCCCAACAGTGCCATGCAGCTGGTTCCGCGTAGTGCCCGGGAGAGACCAGATCTGGAGGAGGTTACACCGGTGATGTCTGCGGAGGACGATACAGCAGAGAGGGAGTTGCAGCAGGAGAGGCTCGCTTTGGGGCGCATCAAGATGTTTTGTGCCTCTATTCTCAAGAAGTTGGCGCCACCTCTGCTTCGAGAAGTGGAGAGTTCCTCTGGACTGAGAGCCGATGCGCAGCCTTTCACGCCCAGGCGTATGACTAGGAGTGCAGCAGCGGCTGTTGATGCGAGGGGCAAGAAGGCACCCAAGGCCTCAGCAGCTGAGACAGTGCTACTCAAGGCACTTGGCATTTGCCCGGAGGAGCTGACAGTGGAGGAGGAGCACCTGGCAAGCTTCAAGGAGATCTTCGACTCACCACTTGGGGACAGACACGTGAGAATCATGGCGTCCATCTTCGGCAAGATGGTTCCCCGTAGGCTTGAGCAGCGAGGAGAGCTGCGAGTTGTGGTTGCGGCGCATTAGGCGTTAGGTTGTGTGGAGTGGAGTTTTGTATCAGTCTTTATGGATAGTAATCTAGAGATGTTGTTTTGGAACGTTCGTAGCACAAACGATCCAGCCAAAAGGAGTGCTATTAGGGAGTTTCTTCAAAGCTTGCATGTGAGCATTGTATGTATTTCGGAGTCTAAAGTTTCGGAGGTCGACGAGTTCTATGTTTCACAGTGTTTGGGTCCGACCTTTGACGATTTTGTGTTTCTGCCGGCGGATGAGACGAGAGGAGGTGTGGTGTTGGCTTGGGACTCCTCTGTAGTCCAGATTGACCATGTGAGTTATGATGCTTATGCTATTACCGGCGAGGTTACGTCTAGAGAGGGCGCCAAATGGTGGCTTACCACGGTGTATGGGCCACAGTCGGTGGAGGAGAAGATCACGTTCTTGGAGGAGTTGACGGAGAGAAGGACCCTTTGTCCGGGCCCATGGATGGTGGCCGGAGATTTCAATATGATTCTAAATGCGTCTGAGAAAAATAATGAAAATCTTGACAGAAGCATGATGCAGCGCTTCAGGGCCTTTGTCCAGGAGCATGAGCTAAAGGACCTTTATATGCATGGGAGGCTATACACTTGGAGTAATGAGAGGGATAGAGCTACCCTTACACGCATTGATAGGGTGCTGGTTTCGGTGGATTGGGACCTGCAGCACTTTGACGCAGTGTTGCAGGGTCTATCTTCATCGGTTTCGGACCATGCGCCTTTACACTTGGCTCTCAATGCGGCTTTCAGGCCGAAGCGGAGGTTCAGGTTCGAGACATGTTGGTTAAAGCTAGAGGGGTTTGATGAGGCTGTAAAGGAGGCATGGGTTTGTGACCCTGCAATTGTAGACCCCTTTCGGAGGCTGGACACGTTATTCAGAAACGCTGCTGAGTACCTGCAGATTTGGGGACAAAAGAGAGTTGGGAAGATCAAGCTGAATATCGCGATTTCTAATACCCTCATCCTTCGCCTAGACGTGGCCCAGGAGAGGCGCACGCTTACCCACATGGAGCTTTGGCTCAGGAGGATGCTCAAGCAGTCAGTGCTTGGACTGGCTTCGCTGGAGCGAACTATAGCGAGACAGAGGTCGAGGATTCGCTGGTTGAGAGAGGGGGACGCCAACACGGCGTTTTTTCATGCTGTGGCAAATGGTAGAAGAGTGAAAAATTATATTGCCTCGGTCAGGTTCGGTGAGGAGTTGATCACGGATCAGGAGAGAAAAGTGGAGACATTCACAGAGGCCTTCTTCCAGTTGCTAGGGAGGGTGCAGCCCAGAGAGCACACGCTGGATCTCGAAGCGCTTGACATACCGACGGCGGAGCTACAGGACCTTGATGCTATGTTCACTGAGGAGGAGATCTGGGGTGTGGTCAAGGACCTACATCCAGACAGGGCACCGGGGCCGGATGGGTTCACCTGGAGCTTTTTATCGCCGCGCGTGGCCGGTGATCAAAGGGGACATTATTGCTGGGCTCCTCAAACTCAGCGTTGGAGATGGTCGCGGATTTGCCCGACTTAACAGAGCCCTGATCACGCTGATTCCAAAAAAAACCTGATGCCACGGAGGTCAAGGACTACCGCCCCATCAGTCTGGTGCATAGCTTTGCCAAGCTTTTCTCCAAGCTAATGGCAAACAGGCTGAGGAGAAGGTTGGGAGAGGTGGTGAGTACCAACCAATCGGCGTTCATACGTGGATGGTCCCTACACGACAACTTCATTTTAGTGAGACAGGTGGCTAGGAAGATCAACCTCGCAGAGGCAGCCAGGAGTGCTGCTAAAACTTGACCTCACTAGAGCTTTTGATTCGATATCTTGGAGTTTTCTTTTCGAGGTTTTACGGCGCATGGGGTTTGGAGAGCGTTTCCTCAAGTGGGTGTCTGTTTTGCTATATACGGCAAACACCAGAGTGTTGGTAAATGGAGTGCCAGGGCGCAGATTTGTGCATGTCAGAGGGTTGAGACAAGGTGACCCCACTTCACCTATGCTGTTCGTCGCGGCTATGGAGGTGTTGACGGCGGCTATCAAGAAAGCCACGGAGAGTCAACTCTTCTCTAGGCTTGCGGGGATCACAGAGCTACAGAGGATATCAGTCTATGCGGATGATGTCATAATCTTCTGTAAACCTCTGCACTTTGAGTTGGAGGGCATTAAGGCCATTCTCCATGTCTTCGGAGAGGCCTCTGGGTTATGTGCGAACTACAGAAAGACATCGGCCACACTGATTCGTGGTCAGGACGGAGACGCCGACAGAGTTGCGGACACATTGGGGTGTGAGGTGGTTGGTTTCCCCATAAAATACCTAGGTATGCAATTGGCGCTGAGACCTCTGACGAAAGCGGAGTGGCAGCCGCTGATCGATCAAGTCATAAACTGTGTTCCTGCCTGGCAGAGGGGAATGATTCAGAAATCTGGGAGACTTATACTCCTTAAGTCAGTGATTAGCGCGCGACCTATTCATCAGCTGATGGTTGCGGAGGCGCCAGCTTGGGTGCTTGAGGAACTGGTCAAATGGATGAGAGCCTTCTTCTGGGCTGGGAAGAAAGATGTTAACGGAGGTCAATGCTTGGTTGCCTGGGACACTATTTGCAAGCCGACTAGGCTTGGAGGTCTGGGAGTGAAAGACTTGAGGCTCCAGGGGCTGGCCCTTAGAGTGAGATGGTGTTGGCTGCGTCGCACGGACCCTTCTAGGCCATGGCAAGGGTTGCCTGCGCTCAACGACACGGAAGCTAATGAGGTGTTCCAGAGCTTGGCAATTTTCAGAGTGGGAGATGGAGAGAGCACTCTTTTTTGGACAGACAGATGGATAGATGGGAGAAGCGCGGGGGACATTGCCCCGGAAGTGACGGCTTTAGTCCCCACTAGGAGGAGGAACTCTAGAAAGGTCAGACAGGCTCTGCAGGAAGAAGCTTGGCTATCGGATATTGTGGGAGATCTGTCCATTGAGGGTTGGATGCGAGTGCACCCTCCTTTGGGAGGCGATTGAGGGAGTTCCCAGGGAGGACGGTAGGCCGGACCAGTTTGCATGGCGGGGATCGGCGTCTGGAAAGTACACCACCAGAGAGACATACGACATGCTATGCCAAGGGAGGATATCTTGGGCCATGGCAAAGCCGGTTTGGAGGTCGTTTGCACCGCTTAAGTGCAAAATCTTTGGTTGGTTGGCTCTCAGACACAGGCTCTGGACGTCGGATAGGAGGGCTCGGCATGGTTTGCAGGACAATCCGGACCCCTGCGCTACCTGTTTGCAGGAGGAGGACACTGTTGATCATATTCTTTCGCATTGTCCGTACGCCAGAATGGTTTGGTTTGGATGCTTGACAAGGTTGGGATCACAGCTCCAGGTGCCACAGGAGAACACCAATCTGGAGCGTTGGTGGACGGAGGCGAGGAAGAGGCTTCGTAGGGAGGATAGGAGAGAGTTCGACACCCTAGTCCTGTTGATCGTCTGGACGCTCTGGAAGCAAAGGAATGCCAGGGTGTTTGGCAACCTTGAGAGGCAGCTGTCCACCGAACAGACCATAGACTCAGTGTTAGAGGAGTTCGCCCTTTGGAGGGCTGCGAGAGGAGGGGAGTGGAGAATCATGCCGCGAGAGTAGGCTTTTAGGCTAGGGTGGTGTGTGTGTGGGTCGACCGCGGGTAGATGCTTGCATCCCCCGTTGGTCTCTTGTATATTTTTGCTCCCTTCTATAAAGATCTGGCACGCTTTTCGCGTGCCCGCGAAAAAAAAAGGAGGGAGAAGGCGAGCTGGAAGATCAGTTCCAGGCGACTGCGGTTCGTAAGAGAGAGCTCGCCGGAGACGTCCATAGCTAAGCAAACCACAGAAAAAAAGTTGCTCCTGCTATCTCATGTACCAAAGCTCAGGCGCCATGTCCCACTCGTCTTCCACCTCTCGCTGCAACCGCATACCACCAGGCCCGCTGCCGCTGATCAGTAGTCTATTCCCCTTAATAGTCACTGTAATTTTAGTAAGCACTGTATTATCGCGGAGCGTTTTTGCGTAAGCAATGGCAAATGTGGGTTAGCACTAAGACGTCAGACTCGAAGCCCTCGTTAATCTGACATTGACGCAAGTTTTCAAGGGAACGTTGGGGTTTTGTGATTCATGACTGCATTTCTTTTCAGGGCATCTCCAACGGGACGATCTAACGGACGTCGATTGACCGTTTGCATTCGTACGATCGAAAAATACGTTTGCATCCTGCTTCAGCGGGGCGACGCATAGTGACCGGACCGTTCGCGGAGACGATCGAAAAATACGTTTGCATCCTGCTCCACCTCCACCACCGGCGTGGGCTGCTCCACCTCCACCACCGGCGTGGGCTGCTCCACCTCCACCACCGGCGTGGGCTGCTGAACCTCCACCACCGGCGTGGGCTCGCTCCACCTCCACCACCGCCGGCGGCACCGACGTATGTTCTGCCGGTTGCCAACTGGCCGTGGCCGGTACCAGATTTTGTCGTGATCGATGACGATGACGACGAGTAGGCGCATGCGTTAGTTTTTATATTTTTATTTTCCTTTCTTTACTATGTAAATTATGTTGAAAAAAATGCAAAATCGAAAAAATACGTCGTGTCGCTGGGGGCACTCCCGACACAAACAGATGCGCGGTCGATTTCGACCATTTGGACAGACGGAAACGACACGCGCGGACATTTTAGGTGTCCGAAATGTGTCGTCCCATTGGAGATGCCCTCATACCGACATTCCTTGCACGCGGACGGTGGTGCTAGATTAGGCGCTGGTGCAGGACTACGCGCACGACGGTGGAATTTTAAGCTTGGGCGCACGGGACACGTTGGCATTGTGTTGAAATATTGGGCCTACACTTAGTGGCCCATAATAGATTTCAGATTTTCCCTATAAATCTCAAAGCCCACTTAGTGGCAGCCTTGTGAGTTTGAGTCCAAGTTGGTGGCAGCTCACTAGGGAGTGGCAAGAGGTGGGAAGTTTAGTCCCACATGGAAAGTTGGGAGGAAGTTAGACCACCTTATAAGGTGGGTTGTTTCACCACTAGTAAGTGAGTGAGAATAGGAGTGCTACACGCGCGCGCTCCTCCTCCTCCTCGCTCGTCTCGACTCGACTCGACTCGACTCGACACGTCACGACGCGCGCGCCGCGCTCGTGGTGAGTGGATTGAGCCTCGAGCCGAGACTTTAGTCGGTTCGGGTCGCTCCCGGATCGTGGGCTATCTGTAACCGACTCGAAACGTTCGTGCGACGTGGGTGTGGCCCACGCTGCCTAGGGTTTCCCGAGCTTATATAATCTCCTGCCCGGCTACCGCAAAAACACATCTAACACACGAGTTAGGGTTTCCACCTCTCTCTGCTTGCGCCGCCATCGTAGTCTACTCCATCCCGCGCGCCGACGTGCATCGGCGAACGGGAGAGCAGGTCTCCGGAACCACTCGTCCTTGCGATCCTGTACGGGAGAGGGAGAATTAGGTTTTTGGGAAGCGCTCTGCGCGACTGCTCAAGCTCTTCATCACGGGTCGCCTTCCGTCCAAGTCGGGCGGTGCTGCCTACCGTCGTCTTCAACGCCGTCTACTTCGACCCATCGTCCCCGTCGTCAACAACGTTGTCATCAACAACGTTACTGCTGCGACATCGTCGGCTACACCTCCACCGCCACCTCCACCAGATCGGTACGTGCGACATATCTCGATCTGTTTAGCGATGGATGTTGTACCGTTTGCTCTGCTACTGTTCATGTTGATCACTGCATCTAATATGTTCGAGTTTCACATGTTAGTAGTTACTTTCGTCATGCTGTATATTCTGGAATTAATCATGGAAATTGTGCCTAATTATCCAACAATCCAAAAACCTAATTGTAGGCAATTTCCTGAGTTAACAATGGCTGGTTTTGCTGATGCACTGTGGCCGGATAAGTTCACCGGTGTGCACTTTAAGAGGTGGCAAGTTAAGGCCATGCTCTGGCTTACTCATATGAAAATTTTCGACGTTACTGATGGTTTACCTGAAGGAACTATATCTGACCAAGATCAGAACAAGTTCAAGGAAAACAATACTCTCTTCGTCGGATGCGTTCTGAGTATTCTTGCTGATCGTCTGTGTGATGTGTACATGCACATAACAGATGGTAAAGAGCTCTGGGATGCACTGAATGCTAAATTCGGTGCAACCGATGCAGGCAGTGAACTGTACATCATGGAGAGCTTCCATGACATCAGGATGGTAAACAACCGTTATGTAGTCGAACAAGCTCATGAGATACAGTGCATTGCGAAAGAGCTTGAACTCCTTAAGTGTGCCTTACCTGACAAGTTTGTGGCTGGATGCATCATCGCTAAGTTGCCCCCTTCATGGAGGAACTTTGCCACAACTCTCAAACACAAGAGACGAGGAGATATCGGTTGAAAATCTGATAGCGTCTCTTGATGTTGAGGAGAAAGCTCGGGCTAAGGATAATACCGAGAAAGGAGAGGGTCGGTCTAGCGCCAACATGGTGCAGAAGAAACCCTACAGCAAGAACAAAGGGAATAACAAGCCCTCCTTCAATAAGCCTATGAAGACTACAACCTTCAAGAAGAAGAAGATGATAAACAAAGCAGATCTGAGCTGCTTTACCTGTGGAGAGGCTGGCCACTTTTCTAAGGACTGTCCAGAGAGGGCAGACCGCAAGAAAAAGGCGAGGCAAGTCAACACGGTGACCGCTAGCAATGCTGATGGGTACGGTAATCTCTTTACTGTTCTTTCGGTATTTCAATCTCCATGTTGGTGGATTGATACAGGTGCTAATGTTCATGTGTGTGCTGACATATCCATGTTCACTTCTTACCAGGTCGCCGGGATTCTTCCGTCTTGATGGGGAATGGGTCACATGCTTCTGTTCGTGGTGTTGGCACGGTAGATCTGAAGTTCACTTCGGGGAAGATCGTGCAGCTGAGGAACGTGCAGCATGTCCCTACTATGAACAAGAATCTCGTTAGCGGCTCCCTTCTATGTAGAGATGGGTTTAAGGTTGTTTTAGAGTCGAATAAAGTAGTTGTTTCCAAGTTTGGACAATTTATTGGTAAAGGCTATGAGTGCGGAGGCTTGTTCCGCTTTTCGCTTTCTGATTTCAGCAATAAGTCCGTGAACCATATTTGTGGCAATGTTAGTGATGATACCGAGTGTTTGGCATTCTCGTTTATGTCACATTAATTTTGGTTTAATGTCTCGGCTATCCGAGTTTAAGTTTAATTCCGAATTTCACCATTGCCAAAGGTTCTAAGTGCCATAGTTGTGTGCAATCAAAGCAACCTCGGAAGCCTCACAAGGCGGCCGAGGAGAGAAACTTGGCACCTCTAGAACTCATACATTCGATCTATGCGAGATGAATGGTGTGTTGACAAAAGGTGGAAAGAGATATTTCATGACATTGATTGATGATGCGACTAGATTTTGCTATGTTTATTTGTTGCGAACTAAAGATGAAGCTTTAGACTACTTTAAAATTTATAAGGCCGAAGTTGAAAATCAACTAGAGAGAAAGATCAAGCGTCTTAGGTCGGATCGTGGTGGCGAGTATTTTCCTAAAATCTTTGATGAATTCTGTGAGGAACATGGTATTATTCATGAGAGGACGCCTCCCTATTCGCCCCAATCAAACGGGGTTGCCGAGAGGAAAAACCGCACGCTGACTGACTTGGTGAATTCCATGTTAGCCACTGCTGGTTTATCAAAGGCATGGTGGGGGGAGGCTTTGTTGACTTCATGTCATGTCCTGAATAGAGTTCCTAACAAGAATAAAGATAAAACCCCTTACGAGGAGTGGTCTGGGAGAAAACCATCACTTTCGTATTTGCGCACATGGGGATGTTTGGCGAAAGTCAATATTCCAATTACTAAGAAGCGCAAACTCGGACCAAAGACAGTGGATTGTATCTTTCTAGGTTATGCTCCGTGGAGTGTAGGCTATAGATTTTTAGTAGTTCAATCTGAAGTACACGATATGCATGTTGATACTATTATGGAATCTCGTGATGCAACATTCTTTGAGAATATGTTTCCTATGAAAGATATGCATAGCATTGCTAGAATTTCTACTGAGATAGTTCCTGAATCTAGTACATCTAATGAGTATTTTGAACAATCACAAGAGATTGTTATTGAGAAGGATGACAATGAAGCTCCTAAACGGAGCAAGAGACGGAGGATTGAAAAATCCTTTGGTGATGATTTCATTGTGTACCTTGTGGATGATACTCCCACGTCCATTGCAGAGGCATATGCATCTCCAGATGCGGATGATTGGAAAGAAGCTGTCCATAATGAGATGGACTCGATTCTTTCTAATGGAACTTGGGAGTTGTCGGAACGACCCCACGGATGCAAGCTCTGTAGGCTGCAAATGGGTGTTCAAGAAGAAGCTAAGACCTGATGGTACTATTGAAAAGTACAAGGCGCGGCTTGTAGCGAAAGGCTACACACGGAGAGAAGGCGAAGATTACTTCGACACCTATTCACCTGTCGCTAGACTTACCACCATTCGAGTACTACTATCCATGGCTGCCTCCTATGGTCTTATCGTTCATCAAATGGACGTAAAGACAGCTTTCCTTAATGGAGAGTTGGAAGAGGAAATCTATATGGATCAGCCTGATGGGTTTGTAGTAAAAGGTGCGAGAGAGAAAGGTGTGCAAGTTGCTGAAATCTTTATATGGCACTGAAACAAGCACCTAAGCAATGGCATGAGAAGTTTGACAGAACTTTGACTTACGTAGGCTTTGTTGTCAATGAGGCTGACAAGTGCGTTTACTATCGCCATGGTGGGGGCGAAGGTGTTATACTATGTTTGTATGTGGATGATATTCTGATCTTTGGTACAAACATGAAAGTAATACACGAGGTCAAGTCTTTCTTGTCAAAGAGCTTTGATATGAAAGATCTGGGAGAAGCTGATGTGATTCCGAACATCAAGCTGATTAAGAACGAGAGTGGGATTACTCTAACGCAATCCCATTATGTTGAGAAGATCTTGAGCCGGTTCGGCTATATTGATAGCAAGCCTTCTTCAACACCTTATGATCCCAGTGTGACACTACGCAAGAACCGGAGAATTGCCATAGATCAATTGAGATATTCTCAGATCGTTGGCTCACTCATGTACTTAGCGAGCGCGACTAGACCCGACATCTCTTTTGCTGTTAGCAAGTTGAGTAGGTTCATGTCAAACCCGGGTACTGATCATTGGCATGCACTTGATAGGGTCATGCGCTATCTATGTGGTACAATGAGTTATGGGATTCACAATTCAGGGCACCCAGCTGTGCTTGAAGGATATAGTGATTCGAATTGGATCTCAGATGTAGCTGATCCGTACGCCACAAGTGGGTATGTATTTACCTTTGGAGGTGGCGCGAGTGTCATGGAGATCTTGCAAGCAAACCATATTGACGAGGTCAACTATGGAAGCAGAACTTACTGCTTTAGACACAACCATTGTTGAATCAGAATGGTTGCGTGAGCTCTTGATGGACTTGCCTGTGGTTGAAAAACCTGTTCCGGCAATCCTTTTGAATTGTGACAATCAAACTGTAATTGTCAAAGTGAACAATTCTAAGGATAACGCGAAGTCATCAAGACACGTCAAGAGACGTTTGAAGTCCGTCGGGAAATTGCGAAACTCCGGAGTAATAAGCTGTTACATATATTCAAACGAGACAAAAACCCGGCAGATCCCTTTACAAAGGGACTATCACGTAATGTGATAGAAAGTGCATCGAGGAGATGGGTTTGAGACCCGTTGATGTTACACCATAGTGGTAACCCAACCTTTGTGATCGGAGATCCCGTGAATTAGGACACTGGGAAGAACAAACTAGTGGTTTAATTGAGGAGAGTATTCGTAACCCTCTCTATGTGAAGATGCACAACTCTCAATTGTCTGTAAGGCAGGTTGGCAACAAGCCCTAATGTGTTTATGTTGGCTATTTTAGCAAAGGTGCTGTCCTACGGAGCATTCTTGAAATAACACACCTATATGAGTCCGATTGTTAAACGTCGCAATCTATGAGATTTGGGTGATCTCTAGTAAACTCATGAAGAGACCACGAAGTATGACGCATATGCTTCACCCGCGGGGTAGGCTGCGGCAGCCATGTACTGGTCATGACTTTGAGTGAAACCCTGTTCACGCAAAACTTGCAATTCAAGGCTTAGTCCATTGTTCAAGTGTGAATGGATGTAGCTTAAGGTTCTAGGCGGAAGTTCAACTTAACAGTCTCCGCTGAAACACTGGTATATAAACAAGCAGTGAGTATTGGTAAATCTCTAAATGGGGATTTGAGATCTGGTGGGGGATTGTTGAAATATTGGGCCTACACTTAGTGGCCCATAATAGATTTCAGATTTTCCCTATAAATCTCAAAGCCCACTTAGTGGCAGCCTTGTGAGTTTGAGCCCAAGTTGGTGGCAGCTCACTAGGGAGTGGCAAGAGGTGGGAAGTTTAGTCCCACATGGAAAGTTGGGAGGAAGTTAGACCACCTTATAAGGTGGGTTGTTTCACCACTAGTAAGTGAGTGAGAATAGGAGTGCTACACGCGCTCGCTCGTCTCGACTCGACACGTCACGTCACGACACGTCACGACACGACACGACACGACACGACGCGCGCGCCGCGCTCGTGGTGAGTGGATTGAGCCTCGAGCCGAGACTTTCCTTACTTTTTGCAGCTCAGGAAAACGAACAGAGTCCTAGGATCGTGGGCTATCTGTAACCGACTCGAAACGTTCGTGCGACGTGGGCGTGGCCCACGCTGCCTAGGGTTTCCCGAGCTTATATAATCTCCTGCCCGGCTACCGCAAAAACACATCTAACACACGAGTTAGGGTTTCCACCTCTCTCTGCTTGCGCCGCCATCGTAGTCTACTCCATCCCGCGCGCCGACGTGCATCGGCGAACGGGAGAGCAGGTCTCCGGGACCACTCGTCCTTGCGATCCTGTACGGAAGAGGGCGAATTAGGTTTTTGGGAAGCGCTCTGCGCGACTGCTCAAGCTCTTCATCACGGGTCGCCTTCCGTCCAAGTCGGGCGGTGCTGCCTACCGTCGTCTTCAACGCCGTCTACTTCGACCCATCGTCCCCGTCGTCAACAACGTTGTCATCAACAACGTTACTGCTGCGACATCGTACTGCTACACCTCCACCGCCACCTCCACCAGATCGGTACGTGCGACATATCTCGATCCGTTTAGCGATGGATGTTGTACCGTTTGCTCTGCTACTTGTTCATGTTGATCACTGCATCTAGTATGTTCGAGTTTCACATGTTAGTAGTTACTTTCGTCATGCTGTATATTCTGGAATTAATCATGGAAATTGTGCCTAATTATCCAACACATTGATGGCGACGCAGAAGCCTAGCCGCCACCCTCCAATGCGCGTGCAGAACAGACAACCGCGACATTGATGGCACAAACTGCGGCGCATACGCAGAAGCGAAAGCGATGACCGCTCAAGCGATACGCCGATACAGCCCTATGGCACGCAGCCAAGCGGGCCCAGTACAAAAAACGGACACGCGATCACTTGACGCGTCCGTGCAGCTTCCGCTGCGACCGGACGCAAATATGCGCCGCGTTCCATCGACACGGACAGGTTGGATACTATGCGTCGAGACGTTGGAGCGGTGTACAACCGCATTTTCGCGCCCATAAGAAAGCTAGGCAGGTAAAAAGATGGATCTTACCAGCCGACATGTACCGGTGGTACGCTCTGCGGTGGGTCATGGCAGCCCGACTTTTCTCAACTCAACCTCCAACGGCCCCGCATACCGCAGACGTACCGCCAGCGTATTTTGTTCAGATCAGCATATAGCAGCCCTTTTCCTGACAGTGGTGGCTCGGATCACGATGTCACATATGCGGCAGGATATCCAAGCTCAAATATCGGCCGGTTCAATCTATTCAGACTCTGCTTGCAGGCTGCTTTATCGAAGCAAGACATACCTACTCACCTTGGGCTTGAAGAGAGTCCGAACCAGACGAGGTCGAGATCACAGTCGTTGATGTGCTGCGGCACAAGCGGAGCAGGCCAGGGCAGACGGCGGCGTGACGCAGGTGGAGAGGGCGCCCGTGGAGCTCTATGCGAGGGGAGCAGGCCAGCCGGCTGCAGCCCTCCG
Organism: Lolium rigidum; assembly: GCF_022539505.1. NCBI lineage: Eukaryota > Viridiplantae > Streptophyta > Magnoliopsida > Poales > Poaceae > Lolium > Lolium rigidum. The sequence continues at coordinate 75,772,667 of NC_061508.1, read as the reverse complement.
ACAGTGAGCACGCCGAGCTGCCCGTGCGTGCCAGACTTGCTTCGATTGATTGTGAGCGGAGCCGGATGACGGAGGTAGACGACAGGTTGTTTTGAATTTTGAATTTTGAATTGAAGGCTAAGTCGTAGAAAAATGTAATTTATGTGCCCTTTTCTGCTTAAAATGTGTAGTACTAGTCTAGGGAAGGTTATTCCCGGACGGAGGGAGCATAATGTTTTGATGCCTTGATGTGATACGTGGAATGGTAATTTGAGATTTTGTACATGTATTCTATATATTGGGACCCTTTCTCAGATGGTAAACACTATGCATCGCAGTCCGATCAAAAGCAAAACGTCGGACCAATTGAACACCGTTCGATTCCCATTCAATCACATAGCACGCTGACATTTCTCGCGAAAAAAAAGTTAAGCCCATTAAAGTCACACGTTTCCACCTCGACCCTGAATATTTCCGGTCAGCTCTTCCTAGATCGATCCCAGAAATCCCTCAACCCTTCCTAAAATTTCGTCGCATCAGTTTTCAACCAAAATTCCAGTGACCTCGTCTCCAAGCGTCGCCGACGGCCACGCCTCCATGCCGTGCTCCCATACGCGCGTCGTCGCCGATGACCGGCCGTGCCTCCATATCGTGCTCCCCTACGCGCGTCGTCGCCGATGACCGGCCGCGCCTCCATGCCGTGCTCCCATACGCGCGTCGTCGCCGATGACCGGCCGTGCCTCCATATCGTGCTCCCCTACGCGCGTCGTCGCCGATGACCGGCCGCGCCTCCATGCCGTGCTCCCATACGCGCGTCGTCGCCGATGACCGGCCGTGCCTCCATATCGTGCTCCCCTACGCGCGTCGTCGCCGATGACCGGCCGCGCCTCCATGCCGTGCTCCCCTACGTCCTCGCCGATGACCGCGCCTCCATGCCAACCACCCGTCCTAGCGTGGCAATAGCGCGCGATGCGACCGCACCGGCCGCTGAACTTGCAGCCACGGCTGGGTCAGGGGCAACCACAACAGCAGCTGGGCACGGCGCCGTTTGGGTCTCGCCCAGCCGCTGCCCCTGCTGTTGTGGATTTCACCTTGCTGCCCTTCCGCCGCCCCATCCTTCCTACCATCGTCCACGTCGTTGTTGACGGAAAGGCTGGTGAGGTGTCGACGAGCACGTACTCCTGCAGGCACACAATATTGCTGCCCTCCCCTTTGCGCTGGTCCATATTGGCAGCGGCGGCGTCACGGCGACCTGATGCATTCTCAACTTACACAGGTTACAATTCATCTCCACTTCATTATCAATGAGTATCTTCGCTAACACTGTATTCATGTTGAAGCTTTGCTGCTTCCACTGATCACCAGACTGTTCAAACACAACCACCCTGTGTAGGAAGCACCAGCACCATGTGAATGAAGCACGACAACCAGAAAAATATGGTTAAAATCGGCAGTGTGTCTGAAGAAGCGCAACAACAATATGGAGGAAGCACGGCCGACCAACGTTGGAGAGTAGTATGTAGCATGTCACCATATGAAGGAAGCACGGCTAGCGCAGCAAGGAAGCATGCCTGATTCGGAAGGAAGCATATCGTCACCATCACCTGGTGGTGTCTGCATTGTGCATACATGCCAGAAAATAGATACCTAGATGCAGTCTTTTGTTGTATGGAAGCAAACGCGGAGAATGTGATCTGTTTCATGGCATGGTCATGGGCATGCATAGAAGCATGGTGGAAGCAACTAGACATTTGCCATTAACATTGTAAAACTTGTAATTTTGTATATATTAATATATGGAAGCACATCTCCAGTCAATAGGAGCAAATATTTATTTCTTTAGAAGCTCTCTTTTGAAGCATGTATAATTATGACAGTGAAAATAATTTTGTTATCCTCACGTCGTCTGAAACATATTAGCTTCCGCACGGAGTATGCTGGAAGCAAGATTGGTCGATGGAACCACGTTGCTTCTGAAACATTTTTTTTCATAACACACATCTTTAGTTCTATTAAATCGCTGGAAATTTCATTCTCCGTGTGGCAGCATGATTTTGTTGCACTCCTACTAAAGCTGTTTGTATTAAAAAAAACAAATTGCAAGAACCCAGATTTGCTTCCACAAAAATACATACTGTAATTAATTTCCAGAATACCATAAAAATTAAATACGTAACTAGCGTTAGTTGCCAGAAAAGAAACGTCAGTTAATGGTGAATCCCACAAAAATAGCGTGAGTTTCAACTGCATGCAAACTAACTAGCCAGGCTCACGTTTTCTGGGCATCGTGCGGTTGAGGCAAAAGAAATCCAACGTTGCTAAAGGAGTCCGATGGGAAGCTAACTACCGGCATCCGATTGCCTCTAATTGGCTTTAAGTGGCACGCGACGATGTAGTGTCGACGGCGTTCTCATTGAGTCGTCCACGCGTGGACGGGCGGGGCTTCCGGCTACGATGGGGCGGATCGCGGACAGGCGACGAGAGTCTCTGCAGGCGGGGACTTGTTCAGCTGCGGATGGAAGAGGGGCAGGGCCGCAGGGGCACGCGACGATGGGGTGAGGCCGAAGGCGTTTCGGTGGTCGTCCATGGCGTCCTCGATGCGCCACACACGCGATGGCGGGCAGGGCTGCCGGCGACGATGGGACGGACAGGTGACGGTTGGGCGCGAACGATGACCGGGAAAATGCGTCGCAGAGCAGTGGCGCCGACGGGCGCAGACGGCTACGGAGACGATGGGCACGGCCGGCGACGGCGATGGCAACGAAGTGCACGGGCGCGCGCAGCGGCGGCATCGGGCAGGCTCCAGCGGCGCCGGCGACCTAATCGGAGCTGGGCTCGCGCGGCATCGACGATGGCGGACAGGGAAGCGCGACGGGCTCGTGTGTAGGGCGGCGATTTGGCAGGGAATCGTGGTGCAGCGCACGATAGCGACGCCGCGACGGTTCCTTCCCTGCCGCAGGCAGCCACTGGTGATGCTCATCCATGTCCCCCTCGGACCTCATCCATGTGCCACTCTCTGCGATGCTCTCCTAATGGCTCCTCCATGCCCAGGCGAACGGAAACAGGCTCCAGCGTAGGAAGGCCACCAACGGTGCGGCGCCGCGCTTCTCCCTCCTCCCGTCGGCCTCTTCATCCATCAGCACCTGCCAAGCGTAGGAAACGAATCTGGGGACGAAGTAAGTGTTAGTTCTCCACATCCACTTCTTCTTCTTTTTTTCCTTGCAATTTGCACGGACCGTACTGTGATTCTTTGTGTCAGAACAAACCTGCTATGATTTGGCTTTGCTTCATGTCTCTGTTAGCGTCTTCTCCCCAGGATTACCAGTAGTACGTACTCAGTTAACAATGATTTAGAAAATAATTCGTGACAATTTCGATGTCAGATTAATGCATTGCTCTGTCTCTAGGTTTCGAAGGATTTCATTATGCGACTTATTGGTATACCTGTACACAAGATTCAAACTCGACTGTTGGTTCCTCATTTTTGTATGTGAAATCATGGGCTGTGGTTTGGCTAGATTAAGATTTCTTTTAACCACTTAATCTGTGAGACTGTGAGTCTGTGACTGTATTCTGGTGTTCTGTTTGGTCGTTGGATCTGTTCACCAAACTGTTGGATTTCTTTTTTTTTGTTGAACTTTTACTGCTGGAAATTATCGTTGCGTGGTTCCCATAAATATCTAATTAGGTCCAGAAGGTACTTAGTTTTCCTCATATCTTACTGTACTGCAAATTTGTAGATGGACCAGAAATATGCATGCCTCAGATGAGAACTTCATTTGCAGAAAGAATCAGATTATGGAAATTTATATTTCTTGCATTAGTTTTTCTAGGTTTTTGTTTTATTTTCTGTATACTTCGCAACTCAGTATTGAGGAGCATGGTTGTTGCAAGCATTTTCCCTCCAGTCATTGAATGGAATTTGTGAGGTTCCACGTTGAACGCTGCAGAGTACGATTTTCGTTGTTGTTGCATATTGATATCTCATAAGATACATCCTTTTTTTATTGTTAGTGCAAATGGATATCTCATAAGGTGCATGCTTATTTCTAACTGTGTACTTGGTGTGAAGTTTTGCAAGTATAGTAGAATTATATGATGTCCTCATATCAGAACCTTGCAAGCGAGAAAAATACCAGGTTACCTCAGCGTATGATTCTCACATTAGTATTGCAGTTCATGAATTTTTGTATTTCTATAATGCTTTGCTACTCAAATTTTGAAGAGAACGATGACTGCAAGGATTTTCCTACTTGGGGCTGCGGAGGTATTGGTGATGTTCTACATCCATTCCTGCAGCATACCTCCGATTAGATCAATCTTTAATTTTAATGTAAAGAACAATATTTTGGTTGCCAGAGAATTCTTATGGGGCACTTGATTCACTTTATTTTGTTTTCAGGATGGTGAAATTGTTGGACCGGAAAAAAAAATCACTGAGTACGTATGGTTATTTTAGTGCAGCATACACCTTCCTCTAGAAAACTGTCATTGCAAACTAGCAATAATTTCTTTTTTCTGTTCTGGAGCTGAGCAGATAATTTTATTGCGTCGATGTCAATAGCATCTTTCCCTCAAGCCACCATCTATGTAGTGAGGCGCAATGATTCAGTCTGAACTACTACGATATATATCCACACTTTTAAATCTATGAGGTAATTGTTGTTGTTAGCTGAATATTGCCAAACTCCTTTTCGATGTAGGAACCAGAAAAGGCTCTCCGCGGAAAAATAGCCTCAAAATTACGCGTTTAAATTTTAAATACAATGGTGATTGTTATCAGAATTCAATATTGAAAGATTAAATCTATTTTTGATGGATGTTCCTTGCTGATCACCCAGAGATCTATAGACCACCTTAACTTCATGCTATGTGCATGTATTGATCTGTAGAACTCTTCTGCATAAGCATTCATACTGAAGTTACTTTGCAGAAGATTAAATGATTTTTCTCAAGGTTAAGATTAAGCCAGTGACAAAGAAAAATGGTTACTCTTTTGCATCCTGGAAGAGACAGTTTGTGCATGAAGCCTCTTTGCATGTGCATAGAGTGAGGGATAAACATACTGACATGTTTAAATCATGGATTGACAACCTTTTGTAGCTTTTATTTTTTTCCTTTCTTTTCTGTAAATAATCTTTTTGTACAGTTGGTGGAGTTTTAATAAAATGCTGTGGGGGTTTTGCCCCACAGTTTCATGGTAAAAAAAAAAATGGTTACATACATCTATGATTTGTCTATGTAGATCTGGATTGTTTATATGTTATAGGATAACTCCTCATATCAGAGGTTGTATCGATTTTTTGAGAACATGTGCATTATCAGTCTCTTTCCGTGTACAATCAAGTTGTCTAGATGGTTATTTGTAAAATACCAGAACCTCGATATTTTAGCTACCACAAACTGCAACTTTGGCATGCTCTGTGATGTAGATTTTGGTTGACACTTAAAATAAAAAAATATATAACGCAACACAGAATAAATGTGGTAGGGTGAGCGCTGCTAGACCAGGTGCCAAAGAACATGCTCGATTTAATTATGGTTTAGCGACTTATGGAATGACGGTGAGGCACAAATGCGATGCAATCTGTTCATGGGAACTGGTATACTGTCTCGGCTTGTTGTACCGTGGTCTCTCCACTTCTGATGAAGTTTAATTATGTTTATTGCAAGAAATGGTATGTGACTTACCTGTTAGCTACCAATTATAATTGTACGAATGATTCATGGCCACATTGGGAACTATATGTTTGTTGGGTTGTGTAAGACATGCATCGGATAATACTTCTGAGATTTAAATCCCATGTTGCCGTGAATTTGTTACAGATTGATACTTTTGTCTAGACTCTTTTCTGAAATCAACTTATAGCTCAGCTTATGTCTCCCTTCTGAAATCATTTCTAAGATTTAAAGTCGTCGTGAATTATGTATAGATTTGCCGGAAAGACAAACAACTACAACAAGCCGATAACAAGAACGGAGCCAGGATGAGAATTGAGGGGCAAGAATGTGCTTATTGAAGAAAAAATATTTTTTAAGTGGGGGCAAACCTCTATTTAAGCTAGACTTTACAAAGAGATTAAATGTTTAAGTGGGGGCAGCTGCCCCCCTTGCCAATAGGCTAGATCCACCCATGGCTGATAATAGGTTCGACTGATTTGACGTGCAAGGGCTGCTGGCAGATGACCATGCCCCCCTGATGCGTGATGCATAATGGCTTCCATGTACTTCAGTGCTCCTCTGTGTCCACTTAGGAGGTGGCGATTCGAGACATGGAAGGGCTGGCCTTGGTATGGTGGCGCCAACAATTCTGTTGGTACCAATGATGGCGGAGGCGGTGCCGCTGATGGTCACAAACATCCATGAATTTATGGTCTACGAGGGCGACAACTTCATGGGGAACTTCATAGATGTCGTCGACCCTCTGCATATTTTGGTCCTCCTGTGATCATCCGCCATCAGCGTCATGGTATGGCGACCATCATCATAAGCTCTTGATTTATGTTTGTTTCGTTTTAGTTGGGATCTGGGAGATTGACTGGGAGTCAAGTGGAATTGGAAATTCATTGGTGGTTCTGGGTTTTTTGCTTCTTTGTTTGGTGCAAATATATGTATGTGCTTATGAGCATAATTATTCACACATATTGAAGTTCAGGATGTCATGCTTATGAGCAAAAGGATTCTTAGTATAACCAGTTCTGGAGTGATAGCGTTTAATCTTTAGTTACATTTGGTCAATAGAACCGAGGAGGTTATTGAGGAGTATATATAAGATTCAGCAACTTACCTATTTTTGTGTGTTCCTATGTCTGCTTAGCCCCCATTGGCATATGTAATCTGGCTGTCGATTAGTGAGATGTCTTTAGTCTAGCAATATCTTTGCGCTTGAAGCGATTTGGTACCCTAATTTACTGTTCACACATGTGCTGATTATTGTTTTCCTTCGTGTCTATGCAGATGGAAACTATCCAATCTTAATCATCGGTGAGCAAAAAATAAGTAATATGCAAAAACGGTGCTACTGCTGCTCCCTTTTCCACTACAAACGTAAGTAGAAATAAACGATATGGGCAATAACGGCGCGGCAAAGTGAACCTTGATGATGGTGATGTCGACCAAAATAATTGTACTACAAGTTAAGAATATCAGAAATTCTGCTTGAGTTTTCACAAAAAGGAATTTTGCTTGATGGATACCTTTTATTCTGAAAAAGGTGGTAGTCCTGGCCTGTTTTTAGCCATAGAGTAATGAAATATATTGATAAATTATGATTCGTCATTATGCGCTCTTTTGTGATTTTTTCGAGGAACTTGCAGTAAGAGAGTCTCCTACTGCTCTTGAAATGAAAGGTGGAGGGGAAGGGGTGGGTGACAAAGTTCATATTTACAAAGGAAACCTAGGCTAGCTTACGAGGGGATTCAAGACATACGGGGAGATGCTACCCACAAAAAGATGCAAGAAAATCACGGTAAACCGAGCTCCTTTCTGAACTTCCATATGATCATATCAAGATAGATTACATACAAGCGCACGTTAAATTTATTACATGAAGTGTTTCTCGAGAGAACAATGAATTATAGCAATTACTTCTATTAGATATTGATGCCTCTTGTACGACCCTAAACTATTGGTGCTAAAATCTCTACCAGAAAGACCAACACCACAAAGCCAATAGATGGTAATGTTACTGAGAATGGTATGCAACCCTTGTCCTTCCTCAGGAACATTGCTTCATAGAATGGGATACTTGAGATCACTAGCATCACACAGAGAATTATCTGGAGGGAAAATATACTGAAGAGTAATTTCCAGCCACTTGTCATGATTTGACAAAACCCTCCCACCAGGCAAACAAGGTTGAGTAACGCGATAGTTGCAATGATCACGTATTCTGGAGCTGATGATCCGAATTCCATAATTTCCTGGTCATACCTCTTGGATACATCTTCATCGCTTACCTTTGATGAAACCGCAAATGTCACCTTTGACAGTCCTAGTAACTTCCGGAGAGTGTCAATGACTCCATAGAGGTACGATGTTATTCTTTTCACTAACCACATCCTTTGTCCATTCCACCATCCTTTCAACGTGTCTCCACATGATAATGCCTCGTATAGGCTATGCATGTTCTTCACGCAGAAGACGTATATGAAGGGTGCGATCCATGGACTTGTGATCTGAATGACACATGAATATTTTGTTTGCATTAGTTTTGATACCGAAAATATTTAACTCTAGGCGAGGGTTTTCCATATTCTCAATCATTACCTCTGGGAAAAGGGGGGTGCCTTTGAGGAGGGCTAGTGAAGGGATGATAACATAATAAAGTGTAGGGAGTGAATTAGTTGCCCATAGTCCATGGATACAGTATCCCATTTGATGCTGCAACTTGATTTTTCCATGCCCAAACAAGAAGGGGCAGTACTTTGAAAGAAAAATCGACAAATTACCCTCGCTCCATCTCTTGTGTTGCAGCAGTGTCTGGGCAAGTGTTGATGGACCTACACCCATAAACGCTGGTCTTTTAGGATTGTTGTAGGCTGACTCCCATCCTCTGCAATGTATTGCCAATCCAGTGATTATATCCTCCGCTGGGAAACCATATTTTAGCCCAATCTCAGCTCCCCACTGTGTATCATGTTCATACGTGCAGGCTGCTAGCGACTTCGCTTTCTCTTCAATATGATATATGTTCTCCTGTATTTTGTCCTTGATCCCTGCGTTCCAGTCTTCTTTGTAGTCTTTGCTGAATCTCCTGCCGCAAAGGATTTCCCTTCTGTGGAAACATCCACTGCCAATATACATAGGACCACCCACACTGTCCAAACCACTCAGCTCCACCTTTAGATTAAGTAGCTATGTTAATTCCGGTACATGCATAATGATTGGTATAGTATGGAGAGCATGAGAATGGTACTGAAAATACAATATGAAACTACTGACCTTATTGATGACATGGAGGGAGTTCCCATATATATTGTTATTGGTCATATTGTTGTAGTTCTGAGGATACTGCACAAATCCGATCTTGTGACCCATTTCTTCATCAAGGAAGAAGCAAAGTGCATCTCTGATCGTGTCGCTAGTGTTGGAATACATATCACAGTCCACATTCATGATGATGGGGCTGCTGCTTATCGCTGACGATACCCGTATCTGCATTCCAATATAAAAGTTTATATTAGAGGAAAATGAGTATTTGCTGATGAAAACTATGAAGTTCATATTAATCTTTCTACTTAGTATCATGGGGAAAGTTAGTGAGTGCACCAGAGCATTCATTGCCCCAGCTTTGAAGTTATGGTGGTGCTGAGGCCTCTTCTCACGCGCCATGTACACAAGTGTTGGTAGCGCATTTCCTTCATTATCAACAACTTTTTGATCTTTTCCATCTATCAGAATCTATCAAAAGAAACAACTTTAGAACTTCGAACTCCCAAAATACCATGCAAGTTATTTACTCTCGAATCATGCAAACATTCTCCGTTTTGGAAGGCAGGAAAGCTACCTGAACAATTGGCTTGTGATTTCTTGAGGTAATTTCTTGATTCCATTCACCAAATCCTTTATGGTTTTGCATGATATCTTCAGTAATTTTGCCTGACATGATAGTTGTATTAATTCGCTCAGTCATTTCGTCATACATGCCCTGCCCAAGAAATGAAGTAGTATCAGCTACTATGTGAACATTGGGCAATACGGAAGGGCTGTATGCGCTTATTAGTATCTAACCTTGTCACATGTGTGTGCAAGTTCATTCCCTATTTGATACTCATATTAGTACATGTGTGAAATAAAAGATGTTTGGAGTATCTGCTTAATTACCTTTACAAATGACCATTCTTTTGGGGTGCACAAATCTTGAAGCCCGTCTGATTCTGAGAAATAAGCAGCTGGTGACCTTGGCTCAATGTTATATCTCTTGCAGAACGGTAGCCAATGCTTTGCAAATGCGGAGGCCTCCCACATAGCATAGAAAGTGAGAACTGAACCTCCGTCGTCAGAAAGGTATACACTTAGTTTTTCAGTTGGGTAATTGTATGCCATGACCGATAGGACAGTGGAGATGACAAGACTTGGTGGCTCCGAGTGTGGGTCTGCGGTGCATACAAAGATATCCACAGAAGGTAGCTTTTCTCCGTACCTTCACCAATTGACGTAGTAACTGTGTTATTGCTCAGTGTGGCAAATATAGGTTTTCTAATGAACTCTAAAGAGTAGGCCCCTGGTTTTCTATTCAGTTTTGACAGTTAGATGTGATGTGTTTGGTTTATCGGTGGAGGGTTGACAGTCAGGCAAGGGTTGAGGTGGTAAACTGGACTTCTCGTTACAGTAACCAATCCGTGATTTAGTCAATATTAACTTCAAGGCAATCATCATCCTTGTTCTTACATTTCTCAGTAGTATTCTATGCACCATTCATAATTTTTGCCATGATTATAGTTTAATTTTAAACCAAAACCACGACAAAAATTATGGCACGGAGGGAGTACATCTCTAATCTTACATGTCAATATGTGATTCACTATTATCACTGATGGTGTACCTATCCAGAATCCCGGGGCTTCGACGAATCGACAACCTACTGAAATATAAACTCTTCAGCGTGTTCATCGTTGATGCTGACCACCTGGGTAGTATGCGCCATATTATAGTCATACCCTTGACTTGTTAAATGCATTTCTCTATAATATTAAATAGGAAAATGATTATACAGGTTACATAGATGCAGGGGCAGAACCAGGGTATACAACCATTTATCATTGGGGTCAAGCGGTCAGCTAACTGTCTCACCAAAGCTTCTTTGCGTTGCTCTTAAAACGTGTCCATGCGTGCCAATTCTTCAACCAATCGGAAAATTAAGGTGAGATTAGTACGTTGTTGGGATGCATGATGAATTGATGACCTCACTGATATAGAGATGCAAGTGGGTCACTATTATAGTACCCTCTACCTTTTTTATTTTAAAAATAAAATAACTTTTCAAAGTGACGATGTCACCAAAAATGTTACTCAAGTTCATCTTTCAAACTTAAAAAAGGTTGACCAACAGGAGAATGATCCCTCCCTTAGCTAGATCTTTTCTTTTTTAAAAAACTTAAAAAGGCATCCCAATGGTGTCCCACTTGCATCTCTACACTGATGGTCTCCATCCCTGCTTTAGTACGCGTCACCATCGATTAAATCATTTTCACATGATTCATTTTGTGTTTAAGGACCTATCTATCACCAGCGGATACACATATGAATCAGACAAATTGGAAGTAATTAAATGAAATTGGTGCCGTGTCCATATCGTGTGTTTGTGCTAATGGACCATATGACAGAACTGTCCTAAGAAGATCTCATGTCATGGGTCCACAGATGTTCTTCCTCTATTCCACGTACAATGGGGTGATGCCAGCCTTCTCTTAGGGATGTCACGTCAGATTTTTGCTTAGTTGGAGGAAAGAGAATGAAGAGAGAGAAGATTGTCTTCCCTTAGCTAAAGGATCATCCCTTACGAAATAAGAGAAGACTATTTTCTCCATTGTATCACATATGTCTTCCCTTAACAACAAATTCCCTACCAAAATTTAATTATTAATATTAATTGCTAGAGATGGTCGTAAGAGATAATGCATTGTATGACTTATATTTAATGGCTTCTCTAGCTGATGTGGCGGGGTGAGGAAGGCATGTCTTCTCTACCATTGTACATACCCTCGGAGTACTTTACTTCCTCCTTATAATAGTCCATGGATCACATCTCATCTTTTTGTCCTTCTTTGTTTCTGTTTTTAGGTTTTATTTATACCTTGTGGTTTCTTCCAAATTGAGTCATAAGGCCATCTCCAATGGCAACGGACATGTAAAACTGATGTTCGGGTCCGGATGCAGGTGACGCACAGACAAAAAACGGGCCTCGGTTCATTTGGGTGGTCTGCGGTCCCAAAAGGTGATTCCTATTTGTGAAAAAATAGAAAAATATATTCAAAAATTTGAAAAAAATATTCGCATGTAGCCAATGGCACTACTATCATGTGAAGTTACTTATATTTTAAGGGCAACAAAAATAAAAAAAATTACATAAGTTCAGATAAAATTTTGTGGGCCAAGTTCCATAGGCAAGGACAAATCAGTGCCCGAGATCACATTCTATCTCTTTATTATTGGCCAGCATGTGGCTAGGCGGACACGTGCGGCCGCACAGATGATGTCCGTTTAACCCCCAACTCTGACCAAATTTGGTCTAGAAATACGGTTACACGGACCAAAAAACATACAGTTTGTTCGTATGCACCGTTAGACCTGTTATTTAGATTGCAAGGGTAAGAACGAACACGAAATGTCCGTATGCGGCCCTCCGTTAGCGATGGTCTAGCCATGGATTTGAGTGGATTTGGTGGGAGTTCTTCAAGGCCGGACTTCGTTACGACTAGTAGGTGCTGCTGATTTTCTCCCCTTTTCGGCGGATCTTCTTATCGCGCATCTTCAAGCAGTGGCAGCAGAAGCCAACCCAGTACTTGTACTTACGTATATATATACACGTTGGAAGGCACGTACGTACGCCTGCATGATCGATCTCTCATTCAGGCGCAGCTACTCGTAGGGACAACCAACTTACCTGGCGGCGAGCCTGTCCCTGAAGGGGTGGCGACGGACGGGGCTCCAGCGCACGGACTGCGTGACGACCCAGTACACCGAGTACCAGAGCTCCGCCACCAGCATTCCCAGCCAGGCCGCCCTGCCCTCGCCGGCGGCCGGCACGCTCGTCGCCCGGTAATAGAGCACCAGGAGTATCCCCGCGGCCACCGTCACGGCGTGGAGCTTGTACACCGCCCGGCCCCCGATACTCTCCGTCGAGAACAATCGCCTGCTCTCCATCTCGCAATACTCCGTTTCTCTCTTCAAAGTCTTCCTTGAGACTGAAGCTGCTGGGTAGGTTTGTGTGCTGGCAGCAGCTCGCACATATAGTGGCAAGGCAACACTGTTACGAGGCGTTTGGTTCCAGGGCAGCGATCGATGAATAGGTTTGGGACATCTATCCCCAACTACACGGATGGAGATGCCATGTCGCTTGTTTGGTTGTGAGGATGAGAGATATAGCTAATTTCTTTTGTTTGGTTGAGGGGATGAAAGGGTGAATATGTTGTTACCATGATCTTTTATGGTGAGATTACCTCTTGCGCAGAACATTATCATTTCTCAAACAAATTAATATATAATGGATATGATTATTTCTTAGTTGATTGGGAACTAACTTCATTAAAGTTCAGTTGTAACTCATGTTGCCAAAGTTGTTAAAATCGTGATTCTAAATGAGATCGGAACTCCTATAGTAGGATCGAAAACCGTAGGATCTTAACTTTTGGAATCGTAAAATCTTAGATTCTACTTAGCAGAATTGTGAATCGTTCCACTCAATTAATTGGATCGTAAAGTCGTCGTGCTCCAACACTTGGAACACCATTGCAATGTGAGGATTCTCAAACAAATATGCATTGTAATGGGCAAGGAAATCCAAATCGAAACCTGGATGTTGTTTCATGTTGTCCCGAAGTTCCTTCGCCGAGTTCTTATCTTTGTTATTGTCCTTCTCAAACTCGTTCTCTATGGCAATAGCAAGTCCTTCACCAACAGCCGTAGGAGTTTCTTCTAGGCGCCCCTCTTCCATACAAGCATTAGTTTTGGCTCTTCTTGGTTTGGTATCCGATGACTCGCCTACATTGTGTGATTGGGCAACTTTATCATTGTTCACTTTTTTGGTTTCATCATCTGAAATATCATTCGAGCATGTTGCATATTTCCCTGTTGACATGCTATTTCCATGAGCTATAGCCATTTCTTGATAATGCTCAATAGTATTGTTAAGAAAAAGTTCATCCTCTTCATGGTCCTTCTGGAGCTGACAAAATCAGCAACTCGTATATGATACATAGCTCCAACTTAGCTCTTGTCCTCATATTTCCATAGGCCACAAATAGTTACTCCGCAAATAACAGCACTAGCTCTCAGCTTCCTCTCTTTTTAAATACTAGAAAGATAAGGTGTGTGATACTGCATGGTCCAACAACTGTGCGTTCAATTCTTTCATGTCCTTCAATACTGACTTAAGGGGCACATGGGCACACTTCCCTCATTAAAGTAGTTCATTACATGATCACATCAAGATGCCATAGGGAAACATCTCTACAAGACCGAGTGTACTTATTTGAGTAAATTACATAAAGGTAGCTACCATATTTGAGGTGATGATCATAGCTTAGTACCAACACTGATAATTTTTTCACATAAATACCACTTCTAAGGCATGTCGTACAGATGGCACAGAAAAAAGTTTGATAGTGTTTTAATCCTCACAGGCCCATTGTCAGACGCTGACATTGACGGTAGAAGGCAAACGGACGTTAGTTCTTTTTTCCTCTCTCTTTTTTCCTTTTCCCGTTGCACATGCGTGTCTGACCACATCTGAGCTCCGCCGCCAGTAATGGAGGGACGGCGGTGACACAGCGTCAATCCTCTGTCCCTGGAACTCCCGCCCAACGTCCTTCCACGCACGTGCGCTCTCGGCGTGCTCCGGGTGCCGCCCCGCCGGCTGCGCCCCGTCACTGCATCAGGCCGGCTCCCGCGTCGTCGGCCGCGCCCGCGTCCCGCTCGCGCCGCCAACTCCGGCGCCTCTCTTTCCGCTGCGCCCGCGCCCCGCTGGCCGGCTCGCCCCGCTAACTCATGCGCCGCTCCGGCCGCGCGCGCCCCGCGTCCGGCCGCCCGCTGGCCGGCTCACCCCGCCAACTCCGACGCCACTACGGCCGCGCGCGCCTCGCGTCCGGCTGCCCGCGTTCCGCTCGCCCGCCAACTCCTGCGCCGCTCCGACCGCGCTCGCCCCGCGTCCGGCCGCCCGCTTGCCGGCTCGCCCCGCCAACTCCGGCGCCGCTCCCCGCCTGCCGGCCGGCTCGTCTGGCGCCTTTCCCGCCGGCTGCCGCGCGTGCCCCGCCCAAATCGCCTCGCCACCCGCTCTCCTGCCGGCAAAAAAAGACAAGGCAGTCCGTGTTCAGCAGGGGAAATAGTTTTCTCAGCTCATACTGCACCAGGCTGGAGTATCCGTATCTATTCCTCAGTTAGCAGGCTGGGCCTTCTTCGGTTCCCCGCAGCAGCAGCAGGTTATGGCGCAGGCACGGGCTCAACCGGTTTTGCCAGTGCAGCTGGCTGTGGTTCAGGCGGAGACAGCGGTCAAAAATGCTCCAAAGGGTAAGAAAGGAGTGTGGTGTTGGAAATGCTCACAGGACACGCACGCGTCCAAAGATTGTAATGTGAAGCACTACTGTTACGTTTGTGATAAGTGTGCCCATTTGACACAGAGATGCCTAGTTCTTCGAGCTCTCAGGCCCTCCGCAACTTGCTTTGGGAATAGGTTTACATGAGACTTATTTTACGTCGTTACCGGATTATGTGGTTAATGATGACTTGGTGCCCAGTGAGTCTCCGGTTACGAGGGTAGCCATTTCCGGTGATGTTGTACCTGCAGATGTTGTGGCTAGGCAGGTGGCCAAGCGGTGTACTCATCACCAGGATTGGAAGTGGGAAGCCATGCCAAATGGAGAGAATGAATTCTTGATTAGTCTACCCACTTTTGAGGATCTAGACAGGGTGGATGGGATTCAGGTTGGGGTTCCAGGTTTCAGTTCTACTTTGGCTATTTCCAAGTGGTTCTCCTCTGAGGTGCCTCACAAATTCGAACTTCGGAAGATTTGGCTCCATGTTGAAGGTGTGCCACACAATGTGCGACACTTCTTGGGGTCATGGGTTGTTGGTTCGCTAGTGGACAAGACAGTGGACGTTGACCTTGCCACTCTCAGGCGCAAGGGGATTGTCCGCAGCCAGGTGGCCATGATGGACTCCAAAGTTTTGTAGAGGCTGGTGCAAGACTCTAATGTGTTTGTGAAGTCTGATGTGCTTGTCAAGTTCAATGGTTTTGACTTTCGTTTTCGCCGGGAGCCTGATGATTTTGTACATGATGTCGAGTTCATCCCGCTCGTTTGGGTGAAGAAGGATGATGGCGATGAGGGGGCAGCGGTAATGGTATTGATGATGATGCTATGGATACATCTGATGCCAGGATCGGGCCTTCAGAGGTCATCACGCCGCAGGCTCAGACCGGAGGTTCTAGTTCTGGGGGCGTCGGGGGTGCAGACGGCTAGTATTGCGGTCTCTCCCTTCAACTCCAACCCGCAAACACCCTTGGCTAAAGAGATGGTGGCCAAGCTTAGGGTCCTTAGCCCCGGCCTTGAGAGACGGTCTCCTCCGAATCGGTCTTTTGTTTCTGCACAGGAGCTCCAGATGGCTTTATCTATGGCTACTCCGCAGCCGTCACCTCTTATGCAGGGTACTTCATCGACATCGAGATCGTCAGCTTCGGACAGGCCTACTGGGGGCGTGTCCACACGCTCGGACGCCTGACCCACTTGGCGTCGCATCGCGGATCAGCATCACCACCAGTCCTGGTCCCCTCTTCGTCGGCACCGAAGGACGGGGGGTTGTACTGTCTCCGTGTTCTACACGCGGAGCTGATGCCACGACTGCTACCGTGGGACAGCAGCCGACGGAGGAGCCCGGCCGTGTGGAGCAGCCCAGACACGTGGAGGTGGCCGGGGGCGCGGCGGACGCAGCTTCCACGCCCGACGCTTGCCTGGTGCAGCCGGCGTGTGAGCTGGACGTGGGACGTCTCAGCGAGGAGCATCTTGCTACTGCTGTGCGCGCACGGACTAGCGCGTTCGCCACGACCGCAACGGCTACGGAGGACTCGCAGGCGGCCGGGGAGGCTGCAGCCACTGTGGCTTGGGAGGGAGGTCTACGCCGCCATACCCTCCCCTATGGTCACTTTGGCTTTGTCGCCTTCGTCTACAACTGCGACCGGGGGTGGTGTTGCCTCGTTTGGTCATGGAGGGGGTTCTTCGATGCCATCACCCCCTCCCATGGCCAACATGGTGGACACCGTTGTTGTTCCGGTTCCTCCTGGGTCTGGGTTGGTGGAGCCGAGCTCCATCTCGGGAGGGGCTGATGTCACCACCTGATACGTCTCCGACGTATCGATAATTTCTTATGTTCCATGCCACATTATTGATGATATCTACATGTTTTATACACATTATATGTCGTATTTATGCATTTTCCGGCACTAACCTATTAACGAGATGCCGAAGAGCCGATTGCTGTTTTCTGCTCGTTTTTGGTTTCGGAAATCCTAGTAAGGAAATATTCTCGGAATTGGACGAAATCAACGCCCGTGGTCCTATTTTTGCACGAAGCTTCCGTAAGACCGAGGGGGAAAGGAAGTGGGGCCACGAGGCGCCGACACAACAGGGCGGCGCGGCCTGGCCCTTGGCCGCGCGGCCTCGGCGTGTGGGGCCCTCGTGTGGCCCCCGCGTTGCCCTTCCGCCTACTTAAAGCCTTCGTCGCGAAACCCCCAGCACCGAGAGCCACGATACGGAAAACCTTACTGAGACGCCGCCGCCGCCAATCCCATCTCGGGGGATTCTGGAGATCGCCTCCGGCACCCTCGCCGGAGAGGGGAATCATCTTCCGGAGGACTCTTCACCGCCATGGTCGCCTCCGGAGTGATGAGTGAGTAGTTCACCCCTGGACTATGGGTCCATAGCGGTAGCTAGATGGTTGTCTTCTCCTCATGTGCTTCATTGTCGGATCTTGTGAGCTGCCTAACATGATCAAGATCATCTATCTGTAATGCTATATGTTGTGTTTGTCGGGATTCGATGGATAGAGAATACTATGTTATGTTGATTATCAATCTATTACTTATGTGTTGTTTATGATCTTGCATGCTCTCCGTTATTAGTACAGAGCTCGGCCAAGTTTTTGCTCTTAACTCCAAGAGGGAGTATTTATGCTCGATAGTGGGTTCATGCCTCCATTAAATCCGGGACAATGACAGAAAGTTCTAAGGTTGTGGATGTGCTGTTGCCACTAGGGATAAAACATTGATGCTATGTCCAAGGATGTAGTTATTGATTACATTACGCACCATACTTAATGCAATTGTCTGTTGTTTACAACTTAATACTGGAAGGGGTTCGGATGATAACCTGAAGGTGGACTTTTTAGGCATAGATGCATGCTCGGATAGCGGTCTATGTACTTTGTCGTAATGCCCAATTAAATCTCACAATACTCATCATATCATGTATGTGCATGGTCATGCCCTCTCTATTTGTCAATTGCCCGACCGTAATTTGTTCACCCAACATGCTATTTATCTTATGGGAGAGACACCTCTAGTGAACTGTGGACCCCGGTCCATTCTTTTACATTGAATACAATCTACTGCAATACTTGTTTTACTGTTCTTCGCAAACAATCATCATCCACACTATACATCTAATCCTTTGTTACAACAAGCCGGTGAGATTGACAACCTCACTGTTTCGTTGGGGCAAAGTACTTTGGTTGTGTTGTGCAGGTTCCACGTTGGCGCCGGAATCCCCGGTGTTGCGCCGCACTACATCCCGCCGCCATCAACCTTCAACGTGCTTCTTGGCTCCTCCTCGGTTCGATAAACCTTGGTTTCTTTCTGAGGGAAAACTTGCTACTGTGTGCAACATACCTTCCTCTTGGGGTTCCCAACGAACGTGTGTGTTACACGCCATCAAGCTCTTTTTCTGGCGACGTTGCCGGGGAGATCAAGACACGCTGCAAGGGGAGTCTCCACAATCCAATCTCTTTACTTTGTTTTTGTCTTGCTTTATTTTATTTACTTTCTTGTTTGCTGCATTATATCAAAACACAAAAAAATTAGTTGCTAGCTTTACTTTATTTACTGTCTTGTTCTCTATATCAAAAACACAAAAAAAAAATTAGTTACTTGCATTTACTTTACTTAGTTTGCTTTATTTACAACTGCTAAAATGGGTACTGTTGAGAATACTAAGTTGTGTGATTTCACTAGTTAGGCTTAATGGAAAACAACAAAAATATTAGAGATCTTTATAGTATTTATCTTGAGTTAGGACATGAGGTGTTTGAAGAGAAAATTAAAAAACCTATGGAACTTTATATGCATGATAATGCCAATGTTATTAGTATGAATGCTTTGAACATCATTGTTGCTAATGCTATGGAAGAATTTAAGCTTGGGGAAGCTAGCTTTGACGAGCATGATAATTTTAGTCCCCCAAGCACGGAGGAGAAAATTTTCTTTGATGATACTATGCCTCCTATATTTGATGATGAGAATAATAATGATAGCTACTTTGTTGAATTTGCTCCCACTACAATTAATAAGAATGACTATGCTTATGTGGAGAGTAATGATACTTTTATGCATGTGAATAAGAATGCTTTATGTGATAGTTATATTGTTGAGTTTGTTCATGATGCCACTGAAAGTTATTATGAGAGAGGGAAATA
Source organism: Lolium rigidum (assembly GCF_022539505.1). Classification (NCBI taxonomy): domain Eukaryota; kingdom Viridiplantae; phylum Streptophyta; class Magnoliopsida; order Poales; family Poaceae; genus Lolium; species Lolium rigidum. The sequence continues at coordinate 75,753,287 of NC_061508.1, read as the reverse complement.
TGGTTATATGCATCTTAATAATATTAAGTTTCCCCTCTTTATGTTGAGAATCTTGAAGTTACACTTGTTTTGTCTTCCTATGCTATTCACTTGGTTCTTCATTGACCTGTTTATTTGCAAGATTCCTTTTCATAGGAAGCATGTTAGGCTTAAATTTGTTTTGAATTTGCCTCTTGATGCTCTCTTTTGCTTGAAATACCATTTCTTGCGATTGCACCATTAAAACTGCTGAACCCATCTTAATGGCTATAAAGAAAGAACTTCTTGGGAGATAACCCATGTGTTTATTTTGCTACAGTACCTTTATTTTATATTTGAGTCTTGGAAGTTGTTTACTACTGTAGCAACCTCTCCTTATCTTAGTTTTATGCATTGTTGTGCCAAGTAAAGTCTTTGATAGTAAGGTTCATACTATATTTGGATTACTGCGCAAGTAATGCATTTCTTTGTCTGTCACGAATTTCGACCTGCCTCTCTGTAGGTAGCTCAGAAAAATATGCCAATTTACGTGCGTGATCCTCAGATATGTACGCAACTTTCATTCAATTTGGGCATTTTCATTTGAGCAAGTCTGGTGCCATTTTAAAATTCGTCTTTACGAACTGTTCGTTTTGATAGATTCTGTCTTTTATTTCGCATTGCCTCTTTTGCTATGTTGGATGAATTTCTTTGATCCATTAATGTCCAAGTAGCTTTATGCAATGTCCGAAGTGTTAAGAATGATTATGTCACCTCTGAACATATAAATTTTTATTATGCACTAACCCTCTAATGAGTTGTTTCGAGTTTGGTGTGGAGGAAGTTTTCAAGGATCAAGAGAGGGAAATGATGCAATATGATCAAGGAGAGTTAAAGCTCTAAGCTTGGGGATGCCCCGGTGGTTCACCCCTGCATATTTTAAGAAGACTCAAGCGTCTAAGCTTGGGGATGCCCAAGGCATCCCCTTCTTCATCGACAAACATTATCAGGTTCCTCCCCTGAAACTATATTTTTATTCCATCACATCTTATGTACTTTGCTTGGAGCGTCGGTTTGTTTTTGTTTTTGTTTTTGTTTTTGTTTGAATAAATGGATCCTAGCATTCATTGTGTGGGAGAGAGACACGCTCCGCTGGTGCATATGGACAAATATGTCCTTAGGCTTTACTCATAGTATTCATGGCGAAGGTTGAATCTTCTTCGTTAAATTGTTATATGGTTGGAATCGGGAAATGCTACATGTAGTAATTCTAAAATGTCTTGAATAATTTGATACTTGGAAATTGTTGTGCTCATGTTTAAGCTCTTCCATCATATACTTTGCACCTATTAATGAAGAAACACATAGAGCTTGCTAAAATTTGGTTTGCATATTTGGTCTCTCTAAAGTCTAGATAATTTCTAGTATTGAGTTTTGAACAACAAGGAAGACGGTGTAGAGTCTTATAATGTTTACAATATGTCTTTTATGCGAGTTTTGCTGCACCGGTTCATCCTTGTGTTTGTTTCAAATAACCTTGCTAGCCTAAACTTTGTATCGAGAGGGAATACTTCTCATGCATCCAAAATCCTTGAGCCAACCACTATGCCATTCGTGTCCACCATACCTACCTACTACATGGTATTTCTCCGCCATTCCAAAGTAAATTTCTTGAGTGCTATCTTTAATATTTCCATCATTCGCCTTTGCAATATATAGCTCATGGGACAAAATAGCCTTAAAAACTATTGTGGTATTGAATATGTACTTATGCACTTTATCTCTTATTAAGTTGCTTGTTGTGCGATAACCATGTTTCGGGGACGCCATCAACTCTTTGTTGAATATCATGTGAGTTGCTATGCATGTCCGTCTTGTCCGAAGTAAGGGAGATTTACCACTCATTTTAATGGTTAGAGCATGCATATTGTTAGAGAAGAACATTGGGCCGCTAACTAAAGCCATGAATCATGGTGGAAGTTTCGAGTTTTGGACATATATCCTCAATCTCATATGAGAACATTAATTGTTGCTACATGCTTATGCATTCAAGAGGAGTCCATTATCTCGTTGTCTATGTTGTCCCGGTATGGATGTCTAAGTTGAGAATAATCAAAAGCAAGAAATCCAAATGCGAGCTTTCTCCTTAGACCTTTGTACAGGCGGCATAGAGGTACCCCTTTGTGACACTTGGTTAAAACATGTGTATTGCAATGATAATCCTGGTGATCCAAGCTAATTAGGACAAGGTGCGGGCACTATTAGTATACTATGCATGAGGCTTGCAACTTGTAAGATATAATTTACATGATACATATGCTTTATTACTACCGTTGACAAAATTGTTTCATGTTTTCAAAACCAAAGCTCTAGCACAAATATAGCAATCGATGCTTTCCTCTTTGAAGGACCATTCTTTTACTTTTATGTTGAGTCAGTTCACCTATTTCTCTCCACCTCAAGAAGCAAACACTTGTGTGAACTGTGCATTGATTCCTACATACTTGCATATTGCACTTGTTATATTACCCTATGTTGACAATTATCCATGAGATATACATGTTACAAGTTGAAAGCAACCGCTTAAACTTAATCTTCCTTTGTGTTGCTTCAATACCTTTACTTTGATTTATTGCTTTATGAGTTAACTCTTATGCAAGACTTATTGATGCTTGTCTTGAAGTACTATTCATGAAAAGTCTTTGCTTTATGATTCATTTGTTTACTCATGTCATTACCATTGTTTTGATCGCTGCATTCATTACATATGCTTACAATAGTATGATCAAGGTTATGATGGCATGTCACTCCAAAAATTATCTTTGTTATCGTTTACTCGCTCGGGACGAGCAGAACTAAGCTTGGGGATGCTGATACGTCTCCGACGTATCGATAATTTCTTATGTTCCATGCCACATTATTGATGATATCTACATGTTTTATACACATTATATGTCGTATTTATGCATTTTCCGGCACTAACCTATTAACGAGATGCCGAAGAGCCGCTTGTCGTTTTTCGCTGTTTTTGGTTTCAGAAATCCTAGTAAGGAAATATTCTCGGAATTGGACGAAATCAACGCCCAGGGTCCTATTTTTGCACGAAGCTTCCAGAAGACCGAGGGGGAAAGGAAGTGGGGCCACGAGGCGCCGACACAACAGGGCGGCGCGGCCTGGCCCTTGGCCGCGCGGCCCTGGCGTGTGGGGCCCTCGTGTGGCCCCCCGCGTTGCCCTTCCGCCTACTTAAAGCCTTCGTCGCGAAACCCCCAGCACCGAGAGCCGCGATACGTAAAACCTCACCGAGACGCCGCCGCTGCCAATCCCATCTCGGGGATTCGGAGATCGCCTCCGCACCCTGCCGGAGAGGGGAATCATCTCCCGGAGGACTCTTCACCGCCATGGTCGCCTCCGGAGTGATGAGTGAGTAGTTCACCCCTAGACTATGGGTCCATAGCAGTAGCTAGATGGTTGTCTTCTCCTCATGTGCTTCATTGTCGGATCTTGTGAGCTGCCTAACATGATCAAGATCATCTATCCGTAATGCTATATGTTGTGTTTGTCGGGATCCGATGGATAGAGAATACTATGTTATGTTGATTATCAATCTATTACTTATGTGTTGTTTATGATCTTGCATGCTCTCCGTTATTAGTAGAGGCTCGGCCAAGTTTTTGCTCTTAACTCCAAGAGGGAGTATTTATGCTCGATAGTGGGTTCATGCCTCCATTAAATGCGGGACGAGTGACGGAAAGTTCTAAGGTTGTGGATGTGCTGTTGCCACTAGGGATAAAACATTGATGCTATGTCCAAGGATGTAGTTATTGATTACATTACGCACCATACTTAATGCAATTGTCTCGTTGTTTACAACTTAATACCTGGAAGGGGTTCGGATGATAACCTGAAGGTGGACTTTTAGGCATAGATGCATGCTGGATAGCGGTCTATGTACTTTGTCGTAATGCCCAATTAAATCTCACAATACTCATCATATCATGTATGTGCATGGTCATGCCCTCTCTATTTGTCAATTGCCCGACCGTAATTTGTTCACCCAACATGCTATTTATCTTATGGGAGAGACACCTCTAGTGAACTGTGGACCCCGGTCCATTCTTTTACATTGAATACAATCTACTCGCAATACTTGTTTTACTCGTTTTCTTGCAAACAATCATCTTCCACACAATACGGTTAATCCTTTGTTACAGGCAAGCCGGTGAGATTGACAACCTCACTCGTTTCGTTGGGGCAAAGTACTTTGGTTGTGTTGTGCAGGTTCCACGTTGGCGCCGGAATCCCTGGTGTTGCGCCGCACTACATCCCGCCGCCATCAACCTTCAACGTGCTTCTTGGCTCCTCCTGGTTCGATAAACCTTGGTTTCTTTCTGAGGGAAAACTTGCTACTGTGTGCAACATACCTTCCTCTTGGGGTTCCCAACGAACGTGTGTGTTACACGCCATCACCACCCATGCCTGCTAGAGGGGGACGGTGGCTCCACCTGGGCCGGGGGCTGCCACGCCGTCTTGGCGGAGTGCATGCCATGGCGTGGGACTCGATGGGGCTGTGGCGTCGGATGAGGACCCTCTAGCTAAGGCTGTGAGACACAAGGCGGCGACGAACCTCGACTTCGCATGTATAAATAAAAGTTCAAAGTCTTTTTTAACTTTCTCAACACCACTAATTACTGCAAATCTTAACAATTTGGGTGTTTCGTTGGGCAAGACTGTTAATGCTATTTCTGTTTCGGCTAATGCTCTTAGATGTATGGAGTTTGATAGAATCAAATTGACTCCTATGATTTCGAGTAAGGCTGATACCGTTGTCTTTGATGAAGATGATGAGGAAATGTATTCCGTCTCTGACGGACAGCTTCTCACGCATCTAGTTGGAGAGGTATGGGAGGTTGGTCTGGATGAAGAGGCGTTGGATTCATGCATTGAACTTCAAGAAGCGGAACGTAATTCCAGAGCTTCCTCTATTAAGAGCAATGCTTGGCATAATAAAAAGGCTAAGGTGACTAAATCTCCTATTATTTCCAAAATAATGGCATGTTCAAAAATAGCAGAGGTCTAAAGGGCTTGGATAAACACTTACACATCGCCAATAGTATTAGGGAACATGCTTTAGATTTTGTTTCCATTTCTGAGACAGGCAAGCGGAATTACTCAACAAGTTTTCTAAATCACCTTTCAGGCGGGGAAGACTTTGCTTGGGTATCCCGCCCACCTCGAGGGCGATCGGGTGGCCTATTAGTCGGGGTCCGAACTTCTACTATGGAGATTTTAGATAATTCTGGAGGTTACTTCCATATAAAGCTTCACATCCGGAACAAATATGATAATTTCATATGGAGCTTTGTTTCTGTCTATGGGGCTGCTCAGGATGCTGCAAAACCTGCTTTTCTTCGCGAGTTGGTTAATCTAGCAAAGGAAAATCCGCACCCGATCATTATTGGGGGTGATCTTAATTTGCTACGATACCCACAGGAGAAGAGCAGGAATCGGTTCGATACACATTGGCATTTTTATTCAATGTCGTCATTGACATCTTGGATTTAAGAAAGGTTTAAATGGTTGGGAGGCAATTTACTTGGGAAAATAGCCTCCCAGAGCCTACTTACGAGAAGTTAGACCATGTATTGATGGACTCGGATTGGGAATTAAAGTTCCGTATTGTCTCGGTACGGGTCCGGGCTCGTATAGAAGCTTTGTTGGACCATGCCCCTATTTTAATTTCAACCGGGACACCATCTCCTCCGCGTAGACGTCCGTTCAAATTTGAACTTGGATGGCTACAACGGGAAGGTTTCTCGGATATGATTAAGTTTATATGGGACAAACCAGTTGCTGGAAACACTCCAATCCAAAGGTGGAACAATAAGATACGCTCGACGCATAGATACCTTGGAGGATGGTCTAAGCACATGACTGGGCAACTACAAAAGGAGAAGCTCAGCCTAGCTATCATCAAAAAGCGATTATCTAGAGGCACTCGCTGAGGTATGACCATTAACTAGGCATGAGATTGAACTTAAAAGTCAATTCAATGCAACGTTAGCTGGTCTACTAAGGGAGGAGGAACTCAAATGGTACCAAAGATCCAAATCCCAATTTTTGCTGGAAGGAGATTCGGATACGAGATACTTTCAAAAGCAAAAAAAAGTTAAAAAAAAGTCCTTTTAGAAAACATAATGGTAAAACCAGATACCAGAGAGAATAAATTGGCAGAACCAAAAAAGGCCAAAAGAAAAAGTCGAAGGAACGGAACGGAAACATTTGTCGGTGGATAACGAGAAGTAGTCGAACCGTTCCTGGGCCAGCCCATACACAAGGTGGTATGCGGAGAGCCAGATACTTATCGCTATAAGCGATGAATAGGATTCGCCTCAAAATAATCCTCTAAACTTAAGGTCTGCCTAGGCTTTGAGAAATACTTGGTTCCGTTATTGCCAAAATGGTGGGTATGGGCTGATGCATGCCAGCCCACTGGATTTCAAGTCTCCGCACTCGTAAACTAGGGTCTCCGCACTCACAAAACTCTTCTACCCAAAAATACGCTAAGGTTCCCCTCATAAAAAGCAAAAAAGCTAAGGTCCTCCCTTTAGTCTCTTTAGTTTTTTTTTCGAACAATCTTTAATTTTGATTGGAGAGCCATATTCGAAAAGGCTTGTACCACCATGTATATATTTTTTGAAAACAGCATATATTAAGTCAGCCGGCCGCCTCATTAAAAATCTCCCAGTCCCCTTAGGTACCATGGTGAGGAAAAGAGTGCGTAAAAAACCTACTGCTTCGGGATCAATAAATAGTTACATCGTTTGCGAGAAGCTCAAAAATAAAATCTGGCGGATCCTCCAACCAAGTGGTATGGGGTCCCTCCGTCTTACAAGCAAACTTATGAGCAACTCTATTACTATCCCTACCACACTGAGCAAACAGAACATGGGAAAAGCTTCTGGCCAAGAAAGTGCACTCCTCATAGATCGTCGCCGCTGCTCCAATAGAGTTGCCTCCATCAAGCATGGTAGAAATAACTTCCATACAATCACTGTTAACAATAATCTTCGTACATCCAACCTGACCATCCAACCGAAGACCATTTCGAAGAGCCAAAGCTTCCGCAGTCGCCACATCAGAAATTGAAGGAATTCTGCAACTACTACCAGCAACAAAACCTCCATGATCATCACGGATGACCGCACCTGTAGCACCTTTGAAGGTCTCAGCAAAGAAAGATGCATCCACATTTAATTTGTATTACCCTTCTTTGGGTTTGTCCCAGCCCTCAATGCGAGCACGGGCATTCTTCTTAGAAGCTCTATAGTAGTTTGTAGTAATCTCCTCAATAGCTTGAGCAGATTTCGCTGGTGAGGAAACTGGTTCCTGATGGGAGATCTGTCTATGCTGCCACCATATATACCAGCATGCAGTGATCACAAGTTCCTTTAACTCCACGTCAGAAATATAAGGGGCCGGTCGATCGGGGAGCAAAAGGATGGCCTCCAAGATACCCGACCCCAGTCTATCAACTGTGCTCATCTTATTAACCAGATTAGACAAACCCATGTGCTCCCAAATTTCTGTAACTCGGGGACACTGAAAAAAGGTTGGAGGGTATCTTCACAGTAGATTTCACGTGCACCGGACATGTACTACTGGTGATAATGTGCCTGTTGGCAAGAATGCAATTGCAAGGAATAGTCCCGTGAAGTAATCTTCATGTAGAATTCTTCACTTTAGCAGAGGTTTTAAGAAACCAAAGTTTAGCCCAGACAGGATCTGTTCTAGCTGTAGCTTGGCCATTTGTGCGCACGAGCTTTCTTCCATGCCTATAGTCCCATTTAGTGTAATAGGTTGAGCGGACAATATATATTCCGATTTTGGTGAAATTCCAGGAAACGAAATCCTCCATCATCGCCACAGCATGTGGAATCTTGAGAATACAATTAACAGCAACACTATAGAAGCAAGCACGGAGTAGCTCCTCATCCCTGGACCGTGATATAGGATTGATCAGCTCAGATACTTTGGAGAGAATGACATTACCACGAGGAGAAATAATCTTTTGAGAGGGATAGGACGGAATCCACGTATCATTCCATATGTCAATATTTTCGCCGCTCCCAACATGCCAAATGTACCCTTTTTTGAAAGTTTAAATTCCAGCAAAGATGCTTTTCCATGTATATGAGGAGCCTTTTTTTCAGCTCGCCATTAAGGAGGTCTCCAGATGGGTAGTATTTTGCCCTAAGAACTTGGGCACACAAAGATCCTGGCTCGCAGAGAAGACGCCAGGCTTGTTTAGCAAGCATTGCAAGGTTGAAACTTTTGAGATCTCTCAAACCCATGCCACCCTTCTTCTTCGGAACACATATTTTCCACCACAACCAATGCATATGTTTCTTATCATCATCTCCCCACCAGTATCGGGACATATCATCTGTGAACCCTTTAATTACCGATTTAAGGAGTCTGAATACCGACATAGCATACACAGGAATAGCTTGCGTGATAGCTTTCAAAAGAACTTCCTTTCCTCCATAGGATAGCAGCTTCTCCATATATCCCTTCAATCTGCTACATATTCTACATATTCTGTCAACCAAGTGCATAAAACAATCAGATTTGTGAATGCCAATCAATGGAGGCAAACCTAAATATTTATTCGTAATTGCTTCAGTCATGATATCAAGCTCCAAGCAAATGACCTCCTTCACCTCGGTAGTAGTACAAGGGCTGAACAAAATACTTGATTTATCAGAGCTCACGAGCTTACCAGAAGAGGCACAGTAGTCACTCAAAACTCTATGCAGAGCTTGGGCATTAGAGATATCTGCTCTCATTATAATAAGAGAGTAATCTGCAAATAATAAGTGGGAAATAACAGGGGCATTACGGGCAGACCTTAACACCAATTATGTTTCCCACCTCCTCTCCATGTTTAAGTAAGCTCGACAACCCTTCAGCACAAAGCAAAAATAAATAAGGGGACAACGGGTCCCCCTGGCGAAGTCCCCTGGACGGCGTGATATGAGCATATTCATTGCCATTCACATGAACTTGGTATTGGACTAAGGATACACATTCCATGATCAGATTGACCCACTCAATATTGAAACCCAGCCTAATCATAATCTTTTCAAGAAAAGACCACTCAACGCGGTCATACGCTTTGTGCATATCTAGCTTGATGGCGCACATGCCATGTTTCCCTATCTTCTTATTCTTATTGTATGATAGGACTCATAAGAAACCAAGAAATTATCTGTGATTAAACGCCCCGGAACGAAGGCGCTCTGGTTTGAAGAAATGACCTCTGGTAATATAGTTTTCAGCCTCTTCGCAATAACTTTTGAGATGACTTTGTATAGGACGTTACACAAACTTATCGGCCTGAACTGAGTGACTTTCTCTAGGCTGTCCACTTTTGGGATGAGAACAATTGTAGTGTTATTCCACACTTCAGGAATCTCTCTAGAGTTAATCGCCAAGAGAACTTCATCTATTAAAACCTCCCCAATTAGGACCAATACTTTTTGAAGAAAATGGCATGGAGACCATCTGGCCCGGAGCTTTGAGGTCTGCAATATCAAACAGGGCTTTATTTACTTCTTCTCCAGTATATTCGGCACACAGAATATTATTCATCTCTGTAGTAACGCAAGATTTCACTTTATTAATGAATTCGTGATCAGGTTCTTCAACCTACTTGGAAGAAAGACCTGCAAAGTAAGTTCTGATGTGGTCAGAAAGTTGATATTGGTCCTTAATCCAATCACTCGATTCAGACGTCAGCTTCTTAATGAGATTTTTCTTCCTTCTACCCGAAGCAAAATTGTGGAAAAAGTTAGTATTCCTATTGATGTATTTCATCCAATTCGCAGAACCCACTTGACTTCTTCTTGTTCATGTAAATTCTTCATCTCAAGCTGAATCGACTGCTGATGGGAAGTAGCCTCATCCGACAATGGCTCGTCCATGACCTTGTTGAGTTTTCTCTGGAGCTCGTCGAGCCGTTGTCGCGGCTTTTTCAAAATTTCACGATCCCAAACATGCAGGGCCGCATGCATATCCTGTAGCTTCTCGGCCAGGCTCCCATGGCCATTTGTTTGGGCCGAGGCCCATGCCTCATTCACCGTTGAGTCAAAGGACTCTTCAAGCAACCATCGAGCTTCAAAAAATTTCTTCCCTATCGATCTTGGGTTATTCGCCGATTCTAGGTAAACGCAGTCAAGCGTTATTGGTCGGTGATTAGACTTTTTATAATCTTTGTGGATTAGCCCAGCCAAGGGGGACATGGAATTCCACCTCTGATCACTAACCGCTCTGTCAAGCCTCTCACTCATTCTTCCTCTTCGCCAAGTAAACTGGTCGCCAATGTACCTCAAATCCTCGAGATTGCAATTAGATAGAGCATCACAAAAAGCTTGCATACACCTCTGGGGTCTCAAATTTCCTCCTTCTTTTTCAGAACCAATAAGGATCTCATTAAAATCTCCTAAGAGAACCCATGGAAGATTAACCATAGCCTTCAGATCTCTCATATACCCCCAAGTTAGATGTTTCTGATCTCCCCTAGGTTCCCCATAGATACCAGAGATACGCCAAGCAGCATCACTCCCCTCACCAATACGTATATCAAGGTAATTGTTATGAACCCGGTTAGAAGTGACATTCAGGTCATTGCGCCAAAGCAGTAGGAGGCCACCGCTCCTACCGTCACTCTCATACATGATCATATGGTTAAAGAACATCTTACGCTTCAGATTTTCTGCCCTAGCTTTACTCAGATGTGTCTCAGACAGGAAAAGAACATCTGGTTTTAACCGCGCCTAGAGCTCCAGGAGCGCACGAACTGCCGCAGACTTACAAAGCCCCCGACAGTTCCAACTTATAATTTTCATTGCAACCGGACGGACTCCTCGAGGGAGGCCACCGATCCTTGTGAAGTGGAGTTAGCTCCGTCCTTGTTTGAGCGCTTAGCTCGGACATTCGTCACATCAGTAACATGAGGTGGAGGATTATTATTCCCATCAGTTACCATGTCCTCTGGTTTTTCAGACCCCTCAATAATAATATCATTTTCACTTGTTGAATGTATCTCCCCCATCTCCAATCTGCGCTTAGCTATAGAATCAGCTGAAGTCGTTTTGTCAGTGTCCATACCTTTTGTAGGGATGGTCACCGTATCTTTCAAATCAGTATCAGATTCTTGCCCGTCAACATATGCTAGGGCGTTGTATCTCCAACTTTGGATGTCACCTCTTCACCGCCCTAGAGGCGTTCGGTTTGCTCCAGTTATCAGGGGGTCTCTTCCACGTCCTCGATCAGCATCCCTACCACCACCACCACCACGAAAGCATTGGAACCACGCCCTCCACCTCGCGCCGTACTAGAGCCACAGCCATGCCATGTCTCCTAGTCGGCCTTCAAAAAATCACCCCATTTAAGTTTTTCTTCTTCATGCTCCCCAGTACCACACTCCAAGTGGGAGTGTCCAAAGTACCCGCAGGCACCACAGAATCTCGAAATTTTCTCATATTGAATTTGATAGAATTCCCTCTTTTTGTCCCTTGATATTGTGACCACACGAGCCAGAACATTCCTTACATCCAACTTCATCCTGACCCGGAAAAAATTCCCTAGCCCATTCACATTCGTCTCCACCTTCAGAGAGATGAGGACATCCCTACTACACTACTACCTCCGTCATTGCAAGATAAAGACGATGCTGCTGTGAAGCTCAAGTCCAATGAAGTCAGGATTGGACCAATGACAAGAGCTCGTGCGAAGCTACTCAAACAACAGGTGAACTTGTTCCTAAGTGATACTTTGACCGATGAGAACTTTATACTGCCTAAGTCCTATTACTTATGTATGATCAGGTATGAAGAGGGAGCAAGCATCGCACGAGGAGAGGAGAAGCAGCTGGACGTGAAGCTGGACATGGAGCTGATATGAAGCTGGACATGAAGACATTCCATGGAAGCGCGAGGGAGGAGAGGGAGGCATGCGCAAGGGAAGACGAAGTCCAGGACGGCTCAGGTCCCGATCAGACCGGCCGCCACGCCGGCGCGTCCGGTCAGCAGCCCGGTCCAACCGGACGCCACACCGATTCCGCCCAGTGTCGACCGGATTCCACGCTTGTGACAGCCGGGCGGGTGTACTGCAAGACACGACCCGCGCCCGATCAGCACCCGGCGCCAGGCCCGGTTTGAACCGGCCTGACTCGGTCCCAGGCCCGGTCGACCGGTCCCCAGACCGGCCGTGTCCGAGTCTGTCTCGACCAGATCCATTCTGGATCGGTTTTCTATGTATCTTTTCGACTTCTGGTCATCCTGAACCCCTATATAAGTGCCCAGGACGCCCCCAAATTAGGTTTAGACCACGTTTAAGATAAACCCTAGCTAGTTCATAGTTGATTGCTTTGCAACTCTATCGAATTCCTACACCATATTGCGATGATTTGGTGTATACCCTGAAAGTCTTGTGTGATTTGTTGTTCCATTGGGAATTAGACGGTTGCAACTTACCGCTTCATGGTCAGTGGCTACGTGTGCAAGTGTGTGGAGTTGCGAATATCTTGGAGGGTTGAGAGTTGTTGCATTGGCGACAGGGACCAATCGAGAGACTTTGTTGCGTCATAAAAGTTATTATCCACTTCATCATCGTGTTATCTCCGCTGTGTTCATCCCGTGATCATCATCACCACCGTGCTTACTGAGAAGATCGGGCCACTACTTATCATCTTGGTATCAGATTTCAGTTTTCCTCGGTAAGCCATCCACAATCCACCCCATAGTTGAGTTGTGAGTGTTTTACTATCCAGAAAAAGACATAAAAAGTTAGGGTTAGGGTTGGCCATAGCCTTAGATTGCACTAATTTCGAGTTTTAGTTGCTTTTCGTAGTTGTTTTTGCGTATCTTTTTCTACCATCTAGTATTGCTAGGGTTTGTGTTTCCGCTATCATCTAGTTTCAGTTTTTGTTTCTCCGAGTCCACATAGCATACAGTGTGTTTGTTCCCAACCATAGACACAGCCTTTCGATATACGTGACTAGAAACTTTCTAAAAAGAGACTAGTTTTACCGCTCGACAGGCTGCTCATTAGGTTTTCGGTGCTTTGCATTTTCTGTTGGCCGTGTTACAAGAAGAAGAGTCGTAAAAAGGAAACTGTGAGAAATAGAGAAAAAGAAAAAGTGATTCAAAAAAAGAGAAAAAGAGTGAAACAAAAAAGTCAAGTGCTAGTAAGATCAAGTGAAGGCCTAGTTTACTTTTCTGCACCTGTAGTTGAGCAATCTTGTGCCTGTTTCGTTGAGCTTTGCTAGTGTCTCTCGAGTGCATTGCAATCTTTTCATCCATAGAGTTGCATTGCCACATTTATCGCCTTGTGTGAGTATCATTGGTTGTCTACGGTCAGCGCTAGAGCTTGTTATTGGTGCAAATAGGTAGTCCACCTACAGCCCCACATATATCCTGCTTTGTCGTGTGATTGTTCTTATACCCTTGATATTCGCTTCGCTACATATGTGCACTAGTTGTCACTACAAGTGGTAAGCAACACTAATTCACTTTGGAGCGGTAAGATTTCCTTTTCTTATCAGTTTTGAGTGAGTTGTGAGAGTACCACCATATATATTTGTTTTAGTGCACTAACCTACTAACCATGTCTTCTAGTGATGAAAAAATTGTTAACCAGAAAAACAAGGATGTCGCTGATGTGATGACATGGAAGGAATATGAAGCTCTTCGTAATGATATGCGACGTGAATTCCGCACTCAGGACGATGAAATTAAGGGGACTGTTCAGGAGATCTCTCCCAGAAGCTGGATGCTACTAATGAGACCGTCAATGCCATGCAAGATCAAATGATGGATATTCAGCGCAATATTCAAGCTTTGACTCTAGCTGTTGAGAATTTGACCCAACAACAACAACCTGAAGATGAAGATGTTGAGCTTCAAGATGAAGCGCCTGGTGTTGGTTGTGGTGTGGGTCGTGGTAACCGTGGGCGTGGCTTTGCTGAACTCGGAGCTCGTCGTGCTTATCCACAACAGCAAGACGATGGTTTGGCTCAATACCCAAATTTGAAGGAGGTGCTGATGTTGAAGAATACCTCACCTGGGAGCTGAAAATTGAGAAGTTGTGGCACCTACATGATTATACTGAAGATAGGAAGGTTAAGCTTGCTTCCTCTGAATTTGATGGCTATGCATTGCATTGGTGGGATGGAGTTACACGTGCTCGTCAGGAAGATAACGAGTTGTCAGTTCTTACATGGCGCGAGATGAAGGCCATTATGCAAGCTCGTTTCGTTCCCACTAATTATTTGCGATCTATATATGATAAGTTGACCCTATTGAGACAAGGTGTGAAGACTGTTGATACTTATTTCATGGAGATGGAGATGCTTATGGAGCGTGGCCGTGTCCGTGAGTCACTTCAGATGACAATGCAGTGTTTTCTACATGGTTTGAAGTGTGATATCAAAGGCATTGTTCGTTATCACAGTTACACTACTAATGAGTTGCTACATCATGCAAGAGAAGCTGAAGCACAGTTTGCCGAAGAAGCGCAAATCAAAGGTCGTGCTACAGGAGCCGGGCGCTACACGCCTAGGGCGCCTCCATCTACGGCGTCGACGCCATCTTCGCGCTCCGCACCTTTTCCTACTTTGTCTAGCAAGCCGGCCTCCAATGTGTCCAACACAAAGAAGTCCGAATCTGCTGCAAGTACAAGTGGTTCTAGCATGTCTACTGCGGTAACCGTGATATGACTTGTCATACATGTGGTGGCAAGGGTCACTTCAAGAGAGATTTTCCTAACCGCAAGGTCATGATTATCAATGAGGACAATGAGTATGAGACTGGAGATGGTGTTGATCCATATGCTCCAGAAGAAGATGACTATGACAGTGCTGGTGTCGATGCGTATCCGTTTGAAGCTCGCACTATTGTTCAGCGTGCTCTTAATGTGTTGCCAAGTGCATCTACGCAGCGCTGTAATTTGTTCCAAACAAAGGCACTAGTTGGTCTTGATAAAACTTTCAAGGTTATTATTGATGGCGGGAGTTGCCGCAATTTAGCAAGTAAGGAGTTGTGTACCAAGCTGAAACTGAAGTATCTACCGCACCCGCATCCATACTGTATTCAGTGGTTGAGCGACAATCGTGAGATGAAGGTAAACCACATGGTGTGTGTCGATTTTGAGATTGGACCGTATAAGGATTCCATTGATTTTGATGTGGTTCCTATGACGGTGTGTCACCTACTATTGGGTCGGCCATGGCTCTATGACCGTTCTGTGCAACACAATGGCTGTGCCAATACATATCACTTGGAGTTCAAGGGCAAGAAAATCAACTTGCAGCCTATGTCACCACAACAAATTGTCAATGAATCTCGTCAAAAAGTTGAAGTAAACTTGGAGGATGCATCTTTAGATAGGCGAGAGAGTTGTAATGCCGTGAGTGATATAACGAAAAGTGAGAGAGTGGATTCTTAGTCTTATTTGTTGGAGATATGCCCAAGAGGCAATAATAAAGTGGTTATTATAATATATCTTTGTGTTTATGATAAATGTTTGCATACCATGATATAATTGTATTAACCGAAACATTGATACATGTGTGTTATGTAAACAACAAGGAGTCCCTAGTAAGCCTCTTGTATAACTAGCTTGTTGATTAATAGATGATCATGGTTTCGTGATCATGAACATTGGATGTTATTAATAACAAGGTTATGTCATTAAATGAATGATATAATGGACATGCACCCAAATAAGCGTAGCATAAGATCACGTCATTAAGTTCAATTTGCTATAAACTTTCGATACATAGTTACCTAGTCCTTCGACCATGAGATCATGTAAATCACTTATACCGAAAGGGTACTTTGATTACATCAAACACCACTGCGTAAATGGGTGGTTATAAAGATGGGATTAAGTATTCAGAAAGTGTGAGCTGAGGCATATGGATCAAGAGTGGGATTTGTCCGTCCCGATGACGGATAGATATACTCTGGGCCCTCTCGGTGGAATATCGTCTGATTAGCTTGCAAGCATGTGACTGGTTCACAAGAGATGATATGCCACGGTACAAGTAAAGAGTACTTGTCGGTGACGAGGTTGAACAAGGTATCGTGATACCGATGATCGAACCTCGGACAAGTAAAATATCGCGTGACAAAAGGAATCGGTATCGTATGTAAATGGTTCAATCGATCACTAAGTTATCATTGAATGTGTGGGAGCCATTATGGATCTCTAGATCCCTCTATTGGTTATTGGTCGGAGAGGAGTCTCGACCATGTCTGCATAGTTCACGAACCGTAGGGTGACACACTTAAGGTTTGTTGTCGTTTTAAGTAGATATGGAATATGGAATGGAGTTCGAATTTTGTTCAGAGTCTCGGATGGGATCCAGGATATCACGAGGAGGTCCGGAATGGTCCAGAGAATAAGATTCATATATAGGAAGTCACTTTCCAAGTTTGGGAATGGTCCGGTGAATTTATGGAAGGTTGTTTCTGAAATCATCCGGAATAAATCACTATGGAAGGAGGAGTCCCGGAGGGACTCCACCAACCCAAGCCAACCCACCAAGTGGGAAGGTGGAGTCCATGGTGGACTCCACCTAGTTGGCCGGCCAAGGAGGCAAGGAAAGGGAGCAATCCCACTTGACCTAGGTTTCGCCAATTTGGTAAGTTTTGGAGTTGGACTCCAATGTGGTTTTGGGGCAAACCCTAGGGATTTCCACCTATTTAAAGGTGGGGAGAGGGGAGGGGCAGTCACTCTTGGCCGCACCACCAAAGGGGGCCCCCTGGCCGGCGCCCCAAGTCCCTCCCTCTCTCCCAAACCCTAGCTTCTCCCTCCTCCTTCTTCTCCCGCAGCGCTTACGGCGAAGCCCTGCCGGAGATCTGCACCACCACCGTCACCACGCCGTCGTGCTGGCAGGATTCCGAGGAGGATCTACTACATCCGCTGCCCGCTGGAATGGGGACAAGGACGTCATCATCAACACGGAACATGTTACCGAGTACGGAGGTGCTGCCTGATTGTGGCACCGTCAAGATCTTCTACGCGCTTTTGAAAGCGGCAAGTGATCGACTACAGCAACAACGAGATCTAATCTCGTAGGCTTTGGAAATCTTCGAGGGTTAGTCTCATGATCTTCTCGTTGCTACCATCTTCTAGATTGGATCTTGGCTTGTTATTCGTTCTTGCGGTATGAAATTTTTTGTTTTCTATGCTACGAATCCCATCATTATTAGCCACCAAAGAGTACATGAGAGAATTTAGTGAAGATCCTACAACCATGCCTCTTGTGCTTATGTACAAGGGTGAGGTTTTGGTTTCTAACGATATGACCCCTATTTCTCTTGGTATTTCTAGTGTTTTGCAGGAATTCAACGATGTATTTCCGGAGGAGGTGCCAGCTGGATTGCCACCATTGCGTGGTATTGAGCATCAAATTGACTTCATCCTCAGAGCTTCGCTGCCCAATAGGGCACCATACAGGACCTCGAAGAGACGAAGGAGATACAGAAGAAAGTACAAGCGCTACTCGACAAATGTTATATCCGAATAAGCCTTAGTCCTTGCGTTGTTCCTGTTATTCTAGTTCCTAAGAAAGATGGTACATGGCGCATGTGTGTAGATTGTAGAGCGATAAACAACATTACTGTTCGATATCTTCATCCTATTCCCCGCTTAGAGAATATGCTAGATGAATTGAGTGGTGCTGCTGTTTTCTCTAAAATTGATTTGTGTAGTGGTTATCATAAAATTAGGATGAAAGAGGGGGATGAATGGAAAACAGCCTTTAAAACAAAATTTGGTTTATATTAGTGGTTAGTAATACCTTTTGGTTTAACTAATGCACCTAGCACTTTCATGAGACTGATGAACCATGTTTTGCGTGATTTTATTGGCAAGTTTGTGGTTGTGTATTTTGATGACATATTAATCTACAGTGCAATGAATCTGATCATACTATACATATTCGACATGTTTTGCAAGTGTTGCGTGATAGTAAACTCTATGGTAATCTTGAGAGGTGCACATTTTGCAAAGATAAGGTCATATTTCTGGGTTATGTTGTCTCTAAGCATGGAGTAGAATTAGATGTGTCTAAAATTGAAGCAATTCAAAATTGGCCTATGATACGTCTCCAACGTATCTATAATTTCTGATGTTCCATGCTAGTTTTATGACAATACCTACATGTTTTGCTCACACTTTATAATGTTTTTATGCATTTTCCGGGACTAACCTATTAACAAGATGCCGAAGTGTCAGTTTCTGTTTTCTCCTGTTTTTGGTTCCAGAAAGCTGTTCGGGCAATATTGTCGGAATTGGACAAAACAAAAGCCGAACCTCGTATGTTACCGAGACGGACCCAGAACACCGAAGAAGAGACGGAGAAGGGCCAGGGGGGCCCCACACCACCTGGCGGCGCGGCCAAGAGGGGGGCGCGCCCCCCTAGGGTGTGGACCCCTCTGGCACCCCCTCGCGCCGCCTCTTCGCCTATATAATCCCTCGCGACGCGAAAACCCTACATCAATCACCCATACTCCAGAAAGACTCCAGGGGCGCCGCCGCCATCGCGAAACTCCATTTCGGGGGATAGAATCTCTGTTCCGGCACGCTGCCGGGACGGGGAAGTGCCCCCGGAAGCCTTCTCCATCAACGCCACCGCCTCCATCATGCTCCGTGAGTAGTTCCCCCATGGACTACGGGTTCTAGCTGTAGCTAGTTGGTACTCTCTCTCCCATGTACTTCAATACAATGATCTCATGAGCTGCCTTACATGATTGATATCCATCTGATGTAATCGGTGTTGTGTTTGTTGGAATCCGATGAATTGTTACATTATGATCAGTCTGTTATCACCAGAATTTGACCGAGTCAGAGGTGGGCCGCGATCAAGATGGACTTGAAGAATATATATAGAAGAAATACGTGAATCGGCCTTACATGCAAAGTTTGGGCTACTTGCCCGTGTATCTGTAACGTATTAGATTACGAGTCGGTTAGGGGATAGAGTTTTACTCGTGCACGGTTAGGTGCACGCCTGAATTAGAAAGTCCCTTGGACTATAAATATGTATCTAGGGTTTATGAAATAAACAACAACCAACGTTCAACACAAACAAATCTCGGCGCATCGCCAACTCCTTCGTCTCGAGGGTTTCTCCGGTAAGCACCATGCTGCCTAGATCGCATCTTGCGATCTAGGCAGCACAAGCCTACCCACGTTGTTCATGCGTTGCTCGTGCTGAAGCATTTTTGATGGCGAGCAACGTGGTTATCTTATATGTGTTAGGGTTAGCATTGTTCTTCGTATCATATGCTGTCGTAGTGCAACCCTTATGCATCTAGCCGCCCTTACACCTGTCTTAGGTGTAGGGGCGGCACCCCGCTTGATCATAGTTTAGTAGATCCGATCCGTTACGGTTGCTCCTTGTTCATCAAGGATTGGTTTAACATCCGCAATAGTTAGGCCTTACAAAGGGTTGGAGGATCCAGCGGCGTGTAGGGTGGAGTTTGCTAGCCCTAGACAGGACGTTCCGGGGATCAACCTCGTGTTGGTTTTTAGGCCCTGTCTAGGATCGGCTTACGGTCACCGTGCGCGAGCGCGAGGCCCAATCGTGAGTAGGATGATCCGATTATGCGGTGAAAGCCCTAAATCGTCGTAGATCTCATTAGCTTTATCTTGATCAAGCAGGACCACCATATATTCGGACACCTTGTACGAATCATGGGTGGATCGGCTCTTTGAGCCGATTCACAGGATAACCCGAGAGCCGATCGAGGCTCGTATTTAATGTTTACGTGTATGCCATGCAGGAAACTAAGCGAGGCATCATCCAACACCTTCCCGACCAGGTATAGGTCAGGTGGCACGCCCTTGCGATAGCATCGGACGTGTGACCGGGAGGCTTTGCGGGCCGTCGCTCCGAGGGACCGGGGCCAGCCGCAGCCCTAGTTGTTCCCGGCTCTCCTGTGTTTCCGGTCACCGCCCGCCGGTGGGTTTCGACGCCAACACATTCTCGGCACGCCGGTGGGACAACCTTCGACATCCACCACATCGCCATCTACGTCCGAGATGGCGGAAAGCACTCCGGTCAAGTACGAGGATCCGCCTCGATGAGCTCAAGAAGAAACATGACGAGATCAAGGCAACCCTCGAAGCCGAACTCATCGGCTCTTTCCACGGAACCCGCTCCCATGGCGTCGGGTGGAAGGGGTTCTCACCGAAGGCGCACTCGATGGAGTGGACATGTCCGCCCCGTCGGAAGGGCGCACCAGTGTCGCTGCGTCGAGAGATCGGCTTCATGGTGGCTCATTCGCCGCACCGCCACTACGAGAGCCTCGGTGAACACTTTGGAGCGTGTCGCTCTGCGCGTGATCCAGGAAGTTATGAGCCATCAGTACCCTCTGCCAAGACCAGCTAGCGGGACCTGTCAAGGAGAGGTGCCACTCCAGTCCCGTCCACCGTTGCCATGCGCATCAGCAGCACCGGAAGTGCCGAGTTCACCGGCATACGTCGTTAATGTGGTGGAGTATACTTACCATGGAGGGTGCCAGCCAGATCTCTCGTGCAATATCAACATGGTAGGGCTTGGGAACCACTCTGGTAAGGACGGAGATGAGGGCAGCTGCTCTCATAGCAAAGATACAGAGGAAGCCGCTCCACGCGATCGGCTCCGCCAAGACGGCAAGCGCTACGTCACAGAGGGAGAAGTAAAAAACATAAGATATCAGCGACCTCTCTCTGATCACCTCCTCAACAAGTATGTGAGCCAGTATGACCAACGCCGGCGATACAACGACGATGATGATGAAGATCGTCTGGCTAGGGACGACGGTAGACGTCGTCGGCATGATCACGACGAGGAGCGATACGAGCGCCACGCCAAAGAAAAGTCGAGGGAGCAAGACGACGTGGATAGGCACCGGGACTGCCCCTTCTTCGGATACTGGCTGGGATTCGAGGAATGAGCCGATTGCCAACAATCGGCAATTGCCCGGAATGTAAACAAAGGAAGAAGGATGCAGCTAACGTGTCCGTGTTCAAGCGTCTAGGGCCTCTCCCGCCTCGGACCAAGCATGCTGAGTCCGCTCGGGTGGAAGGTCTCGAGGAACTGGAGGACGATGATGAAGAAGATAAGTATCATCGGCCAAGGGGGTGCCCTGATCGGCTCAGCCGTTCTCAGAAGCGAAGGGTTCAGCGTCTGCGTGGGTTGGAGGAAGCTGAAAGATTATACCTGCACACGTTGAGGAAGGCACGGCCTGATCTGGCCGCCAAAATTCAGCGAACCCTGGACGAAGAAGGTCGGCCACAAAGAAAAGAGTGGCGCCCCAAGCAAAGGAAAGCCGATGATGAGACATCGGCCGGCACAAACATGGTCTTCATCCTTCCAACGGAGTTTAGCGCTCAAGGATTGTACGAAGCACCCGTGGCACAATTGGACTGCGGCCCACGGCCGGTCATCTTTGAGAAGCCGCAAGAAAGAAGTTACGGGCATCCGAAGGCCCCGTACTTGCGAGGTTACATCAATGGGCAGCCTGTCAACAAGATGTTGGTAGACACCGGGCGGCGAGTTAACATTATGCCATACTCCATGCTACGTCGGTTGGGACGCTCCAGCTCGGATCTGATCAAGACCAATGTAACACTGAGCGATTTCAACGGCCAAGCATCTGACGCACAAGGTGTTCTGAATGTGGATCTGACCGTAGGAAGGAAAACTGTCCATACGACGTTCTTTATTGTCGACAGCAAGAGTACCTATGCTTGTCCTACTAGGGAGAGATTGGATCCACGCCAAGCTGTTGCATTCCATCCACGATGCACCAATGCCTAATACAGTGGGATGGAGATGAAGTAGAAGTCGTCCACGCAGATGATTCAGTCGAGATTTCAACAGCTGGCATGGACGTTTGGGAGACATCAGGCCAAGAGCCGCTCTCAGGCATCAATTTGGACGACTGCGAGCGCATCGACGTGACAAAGAACGGGGTTAGGCTGGTTTTATCCACCGGCCTGACCGTGTAACAAAGCAAATGTCGATGGACGAACGTGGCGAGGCTGATCCTTGTGATCGGCCCCAAAAAATTTATGGAGGAACATTGCAAAACCTTCATCGAGCAAGCAACGTGGAGGCCGATTTCAGCAATCGGCCAAAATTATCGTCACCATCCATTCTGCCTGGGTTCAGCACTTAATCCAACAGGGGATACCTGAAGAGCCGATACCATCAATTCTCTTGACAGAATCGGCTCGGGGGGCACCTAGGTGGATGAAACACGAGGATATGCAGTAGGAATGTCTTGCAAGTGCCCAGCAGCCCAAGATATTCTTTGATGATGGGTATTGAGGTATGGGGGCCGATACATAAATCGGCCGTAAAAAATTCAAAAAATTTTAAGCACAGCCGATGCAGCAGACATCGACTTAAGGATATAAAGCCGATGCATGGCCATCGACTCGAGAGTTATAACTGTGATAATCAGAGGATCAATGGAGCAGGAAGTGGATCCTCTCTTCGAGGATCTCCGGGTTCTCTTTGCGAGTATTCGTGTTCGCAGTATCGGCTGGGGCAGTTTGAGGATCATGACCCTGACCAATGCCAAGAACAACATGGACGTGCAGATCAGGTTAAGGATGGATTGCATCAAATCCGCCAAAGGAAGGAGCTGATCTGACCTGCAAAGCACAAGAAGTAGACTGAAGAAGCTCGGGGGGGCAGCTCACCCTGAAGGTTCTCTGCTCTGGGGATCCGATGTTGTTAAAATCGGCTGGCTACGTCATGATTTGAGGCTAATGGCGGCACATTTGGCTGATTCGCCTTGATTAAGGCTCGGGGGGCAGCTCGCCCTATCCTTGCTCTGGGGAGCCGATTTGGTTGGAATCGGCTAGCCCTACATCGCAACTGGTCTGGAGAGTGGTGTTTTTTGTTACGGAGTCATCAGTTTGAGCATCCAAGACAGTTCCAGGGCTCTCTTAAAGACGCCTGCTCAAGATCAAATCGCCAGCCTACTAAGATCGGTTGTGCCATCGTCGTCGGCAGAGTTGGCTAGCTTGGAGGGATGACTGAATTGGCCTGTCTCGCAGATTATCGTGAGAAACTGATGCGTTGCCATCAGTCATTAAGCATGGATTAGGCCAACAGTCGACAAGGTCAGATAAGGAAAAATCGGCTAAATCAGCATGAAAGAAATCGGCGAAATCAAGTTAAAGGGAAATTCTTCATTAATATTGGGATTTCTTACAATGAAGAGCCGACTGCTCAAAAGAAGAACAAAAGAAGAGCCGATTGCTCAAGGGACTACTGATCCTACACAACTACTCCTCGCTAGCGTCATCGTCGGCGTCGCCATCGGCGCTACTGCCGGAGAAGTCCTCGCCGCTGCTGTCCCAGCCGTCGGCTGGGGCTTCCTCCTCCTCCTCGTCATCATCATCATCCTCGCTATCCGCCCAGCTGCGGAAGCGCTTCGTTGGAGGATACCCAGCGGAGGAGGAGGAATCATCTTCCTCCTCCTCATCTTCTCCTTCCTCGTCGTCATCGTCGTCCTCGCTGTCCGCCCACATGCGGGAGCGCTTCTTCGACGGGAGCCTGGCGGAGGGGGAGGCCTTGGTCTTCTCTGCTTCTCCTTCTTTCTTCTCCTTGTCGAGAGGAGATGGGGTTCGCCCGGAGCGGAGGTCGTCCTCTTCCTTGTTCTTCGGCGACGATTGGAGGGGGAGGCCTCGAAGCAGAGGAGGAAGAGGAAGACATGGCTGCAGGGGAAGAGGGTTTTTTTGGCGTTGGTGGACAGAGCAGAGCAAGGGGATGGAGTGGTGAACCGTTTGGCACAGATAAATAAAAGGAGTGTAGTGGAGATTTAATGCCATGACGGTTCTCGAGGACGTGATGCCGAAATTGTCAATTCGTACAGAGAAGCCCAGGAGGCGAGGCGTAATGATGGAAGATTCTGCGGCGGTTCCGCTGCGCCACGACATGACCCGACGAAAGAAAAGCGTAATGATTTTGGAAATGTCATTTCCAAAACCGAGGGGGCATGTGTTATCACCAGAATTTGACCGAGTCAGAGGTGGGCCGCGATCAAGATGGACTTGAAGAATATATATAGAAGAAATATGTGAATCGGCCTTACATGCAAAGTTTGGGCTACTTGCCCGTGTATCTGTAACGTATTAGATTACGAGTCGGTTAGGGGATAGAGTTTTACCCGTGCACGGTTAGGTGCACGCCTGAATTAGAATGTCCCTTGGACTATAAATATGTATCTAGGGTTTATGAAACAAACAACAACCAACGTTCAACACAAACAAATCTCGGCGCATCGCCAACTCCTTCGTCTCGAGGGTTTCTCCGGTAAGCACCATGCTGCCTAGATCGCATCTTGCGATCTAGGCAGCACAAGCCTACCCACGTTGTTCATGCGTTGCTCGTGCTGAAGCCTTTTTGATGGCGAGCAACGTGGTTATCTTAGATGTGTTAGGGTTAGCATTGTTCTTCGTATCATATGCTCGTCGTAGTGCAACCCTTATGCATCTAGCCGCCCTTACACCTGTCTTAGGTGTAGGGGCGGCACCCCGCTTGATCATAGTTTAGTAGATCCGATCCGTTACGGTTGCTCCTTGTTCATCAAGGATTGGTTTAACATCCGCAATAGTTAGGCCTTACAAAGGGTTGGAGGATCCAGCGGCGTGTAGAGTGGAGTTTGCTAGCCCTAGACAGGACGTTCCGGGGATCAACCTCGTGTTGGTTTTTAGGCCCTGTCTAGGATCGGCTTACGGTCACCGTGCGCGAGCGCGAGGCCCAATCGTGAGTAGGATGATCCGATTATGCGGTGAAAGCCCTAAATCGTCGTAGATCTCATTAGCTTTATCTTGATCAAGCAGGACCACCATATATTCGGACACCTTGTACGAATCATGGGTGGATCGGCTCTTTGAGCCGATTCACAGGATAACCCGAGAGCCGATCGAGGCTCGTATTTAATGTTTACGTGTATGCCATGCAGGATACTAAGCGAGGCATCATCCAACACCTTCCCCGACCAGTGTATAGGTCGGGTGGCACGCCCTTGCGATAGCATCGGACGTGTGACCAGGAGGCTTTGCGGGCCGTCGCTCTGAGGGACTGGGGCCAGCCGCAGCCCTAGTTGTTCCCGGCTCTACTGTGTTGCCAGTCACTGCCCGCCGGTGGGTTTCTGACGCCAACCTTGTTATTGTTGTTGCAACCTTGTTGTGTTTAATGCTTGTCACTAGTGCACGAGTGGCATGATCTTAGATTTGAGCTCTATAATTATTGCTTAGATTGTATCTACAAGTTGTTTGCACATGTCTATGTCCGGAACCCGAGGCCCCGGAGTGACAACAACCGGGATAAGCTGGAGGGGAAGGCTTAGATATGAGGATCACATGTTTTCACCAAGTGTTAATGCTTTGCTCCGGTGCTCTATTAAAAGGAGTACCTTAATTACCGATAGATTCCCTTGAGGCCCGGCTGCCACCGGCTGGTAGGACAAAAGATGTTATGCAAGTTTCTCATTGCGAGCACGTATGACTATATATGGAAAGCATGCCTACATGATTAATAGACTTGATGTTCTGTCTTAATGCTATTTCAATCCTATCAATTGCCCAACTGTAATTTGTTCACCCAACACTTGTCACTTGTTATTGGAGAGTTACCACTAGTGTAGATAGTTGGGAACCCCGGTCCATCTTTCATCATCAATACTCACTCGGTCCTATATGTCATTGGAAGTAGTATCAACTATTTTCTGGTGCCATTGCCTCTGTGTTACTGTTACTACTGTTATGTTACTGTTACTATTGCTCTCATATTATTGCTGCTTTCACATCACCCCTGTTACTAGTGCTTTTCCCGGTGCAGCTGAATTGACAACTCAGTTGTTAAGGCTTATAAGTATTCTTTGTCCCCCCTTGTGTCGAATCAATAAATTTGGGTTTTACTTCCCTCGAAGACTGTTGCGATCCCCTATACTTGTGGGTTATCAAGACTATTTTCTGGCGCCGTTGCCGGGGAGGCATAGCTCTACTCATAAGTTCACCTGGGGAGTACACTCTACCTCTCTCTCTCTCTCTCTCTCTCTCTCTCTCTCTCTCTCTCTCTGTTTTTATTTTATTTTGTTTTGCTTAGTTTACTTTTGTCTAGTTTATTTGTGCTTAGTTTATTTCTGTCTAGTATTATTTTGCTTAGTTTACTTTTGTCTAGTTTGTTTTTGTCTTGTTTTATTTTTCTTATATACCCGAAAATCCATAAAAAATTGAAAAAACGAAAAATTAAAAACTTTTGTTATGGAAGAACCCACAACCTATATGGAGCTTATTGAATTATAAAGAATCAAGAAAGGGTAAAGTCATGAGTGCCGTGATAGAAAAATTGAATACAATTGCTAAAATCTTGCTTAAACGCCATGATATAAACTGTTGCTCTAAACAGGATACTAAACATCTTAAATTCCAATGTAGCTTTAGTGAAGAAGTTTTAATTATGAACTATAATTGGAATAACTATATTCATCTTGGGTTCGAAGAAGTAGAACAATTTGTTTTATTTATGGGAGCTTCTGAAATAGAATCCTTCATGTCTAAAAATTATGAAACTTGTATTGCTTGTAAGAACCTTAAAGATTATGTCTCTTCTATCCTTAATTTTTGCATAGAAAGTTATAGCAATAATCCTTATATCATTGATTATAAAGAGAGACACATTCATGCACAAGAATGCACTCACAATTTCCAGGAACCTGTGGAAGAAGAAATTGCTGAACCTGAAAGCTCATTGGATGAAAAAGAGGAGGAGAGTGATGAACAAAAGGAGGAAGAATGGATTAGCTACCCATGCCAACCTTCTAATGAGAGTAACTCTTTATCTCCTACACTATTTGATTGTCCTCCATGCTTACCAAAGGAGGATGAATGTTATGTTCCTGTGGATTCTCTTGAAATATTCCCTATGAGTAAAACTTGTGAGAATAATTATGCTACTGTTATCTATGATAATCCATGCTATTTTGATAAATCTTATGATAATGCTTTGTTTGTGCCTGATATCGAAATGCATGGTACTAAAGAGTTTTGTTTAGCAAATGTTTATGATAAAGCTCTAGATGATGGTCCTATGTTACTTGATAATATTAATTATACTACTAATGAAAATGGGATTGGAGAGGTCTTGACTTTATCTAGGAGTTCCATATCTCTTGAGAATGATAAATCATCTTGTTATAGATTATTAAAAAGTTGGTTTGAAAGTTTTGATCCCACAATTTTTGAGCTTGATAAAAATTATGTGTTTGTAGATCATGAAAAGCATGCTGTATGTGATAGTTATATTGTTGAGTTTGTTCATGATGCTACTGGAAATTATTATGAGAGAGGAAAATATGGTTGTAGAAATTTTCATGGTACTAAAACACCTCTCTACAAGCTGAAAATTTTGAAGTTACTCGTGTTTTATCTTCCTATGTTTGTCACTTTGTTCTTCATGAATCTATTTGTGTACAAGATTCCTATGCATAGGAAGTGGGTTAGGCTTAAATGTGTTTTTAATTTGCTTCTTGATGCTCCTTTTGCTTCATTTTCTATTTTCATGTGAGCATCATTAAAATCTTCTGCGCCTAGCTGAAAGGCGTTAAAGAAAAGCTCTTATGGGAGACAACCCATTATTTTATTTCTGCAATTTTTCTTTTGTTTTTGAGTCAAGGTGTTGTTTACTGCTGTAGAAATGCCTTTGTATCTTTATTTTATTGCATTGTTGTGCCAAGTAAAGTCTCTAATAGGAAGTTGATACTAGATTTGGATTTCTGAGCAGAAACAGATTTTTAGCTGTCACGAATTTGTGTAGATCTCTCTGTAGGAGAACCTAAAAATTCTGCAAAAATTCACGCGTGTTCCTCAGATATGTACACAACTTTCATTAGTTTTGAGTTTTCTGATTTGAGCAACGGAAGTACGTCGAAAAAATTCGTGTTTACTGGAGTTGTTCCGGTTTTGACAGATTCTGTCTCTGTTTTTTTGCATTGTCTCTTGTGGACTTTAAGTAAGGCTTTCTAGCCGTGGAGAGCTGTAGATAATGTTTTATTGAGTTCTTGCAATATGTCACTACATAACTAAATTGGATTAAAGTTTTTTGAGTACTAACCCCTCTAATGAAGTTTATGAGAAGTTTGGTGTGGCAGAAGTTTTCAAGGGTCAAGAGAGAAGGGTGATATAATGTGATCAAGAAGAGTGAAGAGCCTAAGCTTGGGGATGCCCCCGTGGTTCATCCCTGCATATTTCAAGAAGACTCAAGCGTCTAAGCTTGGGGATGCCCAAGGCACCCCCTTCTTCATCAACTTATCAGGTCATCTCTAGTGAAACTATATTTTTATTCTTCCACATCATATGTTCTTTACTTGGAGCGTCTGGTTTGTTTTTATTTTTGTTTTTGTTTGAATAAATTCGGATCCTAGCAATCCTTGTGTGGGAGAGAGACACGCTCCGCTTTTTCATATGAACACTGGTGTTCTTCGTTTTATTTTTCATGTTCATAGCGAAGCTGAGAGCCGCAACACTTATTGATATTTGGTTGGAAACAGAAAATGCTTCATATTATCTTGAATAATTTGATACTTGGCAATTGTTTTGAGCTCTCAAGTAGATCATGTTGAAGCTCTTGCATCATGTAGTTTAAACCTATTAGTGGAGAACTACCGTAGAGCTTGTTGAAATTTGGTTTGCGTGATTGGTCTCTCCAAGGTCTAGATATTTTCTGGTAAAAGTGTTTGAGCAACAAGGAAGACAGTGTAGAGTCTTATAATGCTTGCAATATGTTCTTATGTAAGTTTTGCTGTACCGGTTCATACTTGTGTTTGTTTCAAACAACCTTGCTAGCCAAAGCCTTGTACTGAGAGGGAATGCTTCTCGTGCATCCAAAACCTTGAGCCAAAACCTATGCCATGTGTGTCCACCATATCTACGTACTATTTGGTATTTCCTGCCATTCCAAGTAAATACTTCATGTGCTACCTTTAAACAATTCAAACGCTATTATCTCTTATTTGTGTCAATGTTTTATAGCTCATGAGGAAGTATGTGGTGTTTATCTTTCGATCTTGTCATTTACTTCTGACAGACTTTCACCAATGGACTAGTGGCTCATCCGCTTATCCAATAATTTTGCAAAAAGAGCTGGCAACGGGGTGCCCAGCCCCAATTAATTAACTTTCATTAATAATTCTCTTCACATGTTTTGCCCTGGTATATCAGTAAGCAACTTAATTCTGCAAATAGACACTCCTCCATGGTATGTGAATGTTGGAAGGCACCCGGGGATTCGGTTAGCCATGGCTTGTGTAAGCAAAAGGTTGGGAGGAGTGTCATCAATAATGAAACTAAAATACATGTGTAAATAAAAGAGAAGAGGGATGATCTACCTTGCTGGTAAAGATAACGTCCTTCATGGGAGCCGCTCTTGAAAGTCTGGTTGATAAGGTAGTTAGAGTAACCGCTACCATTCGTTGACAACAACAAACACCTCTCAAAACTTTACTTTTATGCTCTCTATATGATTTCAAAACTTAAAAAGCTCTAGCACATGATTTAATCCTCGCTTCCTCTCGCGAAGGGCCTTTCTTTTACTTTATGTTGAGTCAGTTTACCTACTTCTTTCTACCTTAGAAGCAAACACTTGTGTCAACTGTGCATTGATTCTTACATGCTTACTTATTGCACTCATTATTTTACTTTGTGTTGACAATTATCCATGAGGTATGCATGTTGAAGTTGAAAGCAATTGCTGAAACTTAAATCTTCCTTTGTGTTGCTTCAAACCTCTTATTAAGAATTTATATCTTTATGAGTTAACTCTTATACAAGACTTTTTGATGCTTGTCTTGAAAGTACTATTCATGAAAAGTTTTGCTATATGTTATCTATTTGTTAGCAAATATAGATCATTGCCTTGAGTCACTTCATTCATCTCATATGCTTTACAATAGTATGATTAAGATTATGTTGGTAGCATGTCACTTCAGAAATTATTCTTTTTATCGTTTACCTACTCGAGGGCGAGTAGGAACTAAGCTTGAGGATGCTTGATACGTCTCCAACGTATCTATAATTTCTGATGTTCCATGCTAGTTTTATGACAATACCTACATGTTTTGCTCACACTTTATAATGTTTTTATGCATTTTCCGGGACTAACCTATTAACAAGATGCCGAAGTGCCAGTTCCTGTTTTCTCCTGTTTTTGGTTCCAGAAAAGCTGTTCGGGCAATATTCTCGGAATTGGACGAAACAAAAGCCGAACCTCGTACTTTACCGAGACGGACCCAGAACACCGAAGAAGAGACGGAGAAGGGCCGGGGGGGACCTCACCACCTGGCGGCGCGCCCAAGAGGGGGGGCGCGCCCCCCTAGGGTGTGGACCCCTCTGGCACGCCCTCGCGCCGCCTCTTCGCCTATATAATCCCTCGCGACGCGAAAACGCTACATCAATCAACCATACTCCAGAAAGACTCCAGGGGCGCCGCCGCTGATACGTCTCCGACGTATCGATAATTTCTTATGTTCTATGCCATATTATTGATGATACCTACATGTTTTATGCACACTTTATGTCATATTCGTGCATTTTCTGGAACTAACCTATTAACAAGATGCCGAAGTGCCGCTTGTCGTTTTCTCGCTGTTTTTGGTTCCGTAAATCCTAGTAACGAAATATTCTCGAATTGGACGAAATCAAAGCCCAGGGGCCTATTTTCTCACGAAGCTTCCGAAGTCCGAAGGAGAGACGAAGAGGGGCCACGGAGGGGCCACACTACGAGGCGGCGCGGCCCCCTTGGCCGCGCGGCCCCGTGGTGTGGGGCCCCCGTGCCGCCTCTTGACCTACCCTTCCGCCTACAAATAGCCTCCGTGACGAAACCCCCAGCACCGAGAGCCACGATACGGAAAACCTTACCGAGACGCCGTCGCCGCCGATCCCATCTCGGGGATCCAGAGATCGCCTCCGCACCCCGCCGGAGAGGGGAATCATCTCCCGGAGGACTCTACGCCGCCATGGTCGCCTCCGGTGTGATGAGTGAGTAGTCTACCCTCGGACTATGGGTCCATAGCAGTAGCTAGATGGTTGTCTTCTCCCCATTGTGCTATCATTGTTGGATCTTGTGAGCTGCCTAACATGATCAAGATCATCTATCCGTAATTCTATATGTTGTGTTTGTCGGGATCCGATGGATAGAGAATACTATGTCATGTTAATTATCAAGTTATTATACATGTGTTGTTTATGATCTTGCATGCTCTCCGTTTCTAGTAGAGGCTCGGCCAAGTTTTTACTTTTAACTCCAAGAGGGAGTACTTATGCTCGATAGTGGGTTCATGCCTCGCATTGACACCTGGGACAGGTGACGTAAAGTTCTAAGGTTGTGTTGTGTCAGTTGCCACTAGGGATAAAACATTGATGCTATGTTCGAGGATGTAGTTATTGATTACATTACGCACCATACTTAATGCAATTGTCTCGTTGCTTTGCAACTTAATACCGGAGGGGGTTCGGATGATAACCTCGAAGGTGGACTTTTTAGGCATAGATGCAGTTGGATGGCGGTCTATGTACTTTGTCGTAATGCCCAATTAAATCTCACTATACTTATCATGTCATGTATGTGCATTGTTATGCCCTCTCTATTTGTCAATTGCCCGACCGTAATTTGTTCACCCAACATGCTTTTATCTTATGGGAGAGACACCTCTAGTGAACTGTGGACCCCGATCCATTCTTTAATACTCGAAATACAAATCTGCTGCAATACTTGTTTTACTATTTTCTCTCGCAAACAATCATCTTCCACACAATACGGTTAATCCTTTGTTACAGCAAGCCAGGTGAGATTGACAACCTCATCGTTTCGTTGGGGCAAAGTACTTTGGTTGTGTTGTGCAGGTTCCACGTTGGCGCCGGAATCTCCGGTGTTGCGCCGCACTACATCCCACCGCCATCAACCTTCAACGTGCTTCTTGGCTCCTCCTGGTTCGATAAACCTTGGTTTCTTTCTCGAGGGAAAACTTGCCGCCGTGCGCATCATACCTTCCTCTTGGGGTTGCCCAACGAACGTGTGAAATACACGCCATCAAGCTCTTTTCTCGGCGCCGTTGCCGGGGAGATCAAGACACGCCGCAAGGGGAGTCTCCACTTCTCAATCTCTTTACTTTGTTTTTGTCTTGCTTTATTTTATTTACTACTTTGTTTGCTGCATTATATCAAAACACAAAAAAATTAGTTGCTAGCTTTACTTTATTTACTGTCTTGCACTCTATATTAAAAACACAAAAAAATTAGTTACTTGTTTTACTTTACTTAATATCATGCATGTTTTTATTT
Organism: Lolium rigidum; assembly: GCF_022539505.1. NCBI lineage: Eukaryota > Viridiplantae > Streptophyta > Magnoliopsida > Poales > Poaceae > Lolium > Lolium rigidum. The sequence continues at coordinate 75,720,914 of NC_061508.1, read as the reverse complement.
CACTAGTTAAGCATAATGGAAAACAACAAAAATATGAGAGATCTTTATGAACTTTATCTTGAATTAGGACATGATGTGTTTGAAGAGAGAATTAAAAAACCCATGGAACTTTATATGCATGCTAATGGGAATGTTATTACTATGGATGCTTTGAACACCATTGTTGCTAATGCTATGGAAAATTCTAAGCTTGGGGAAGTCTGGCTCGATGAGCATGATCTTTCTAGTCCCCCAAGCATTGAGGAGAAAATTTTCTTTTATGATTACAATATGCCTCCTATATATGATGATAGCCACTTTGTTGAATTTGCTCCCACTACAACTAATAAAATTGATTATGCTTACGTGGAGAGTAATAATTTTATGCATGAGACTCATGATAAGAATGCTTTATGTGATAGTTACATTGTTGAGTTTTCTCATGATGATACTGAAAATTATTATGAGAGAGGAAAATATGGCTGTAGAAATTTTCATGTTACTAAAACACCTCTCTATGTGCTGAAATTTTTGAAGCTACACTTGTTTTATCTTCCTATGCTTGTTACTTTGCTCTTCATGAACTTGTTTATTTACAAGATTCCTATGCATAGGAAGCATTTTAGACTTAAATGTGTTTTGAATTTGCCTCTTGATGCTCTCTTTTGCTTCAAATACTATTTCTTGCGAGTGCATCATTAAAACTGCTGAGCCCATCTTAATGGCTATAAAGAAAGAACTTCTTGGGAGATAACCCATGTGTTATTTTGCTACAGTACTTGGTTTTTATTTTGAGTCTTGAAAGTTGTTTACTACTGTAGCAACCTCTCCTTATCTTAGTTTTGAGTTTTGTTGTGCCAAGTAAAGTCTTTGATAGAAAAGTAAGTACTAGATTTGGATTACTGCGCAGAAACAGATTTCTTTGCTGTCACGAATCTGGGTCTAATTCTCTGTAGGTAACTCATAAAATTATGCCAATTTACGTGAGTGATCCTCAGATATGTACGCAACTTTCATTCAATTTGAGCATTTTCGTTTGACCAAGTCTGGTGGCCTAATAAAATCCATATTTACGGACTGTTCTGTTTTGACAGATTCTGTCTTTTATTTCGCATTGCCTCTTTTGCTATGTTGGATGAATTTCTTTGATCCACTAATGTCCAGTAGCTTTATGCAATGTCCAGAAGTGTTAAGAATGATTGTGTCACCTCTGAACATGTGAATTTTTATTATGCACTAACCCTCTAATGAGTTGTTTCGAGTTTGGTGTGGAGGAAGTTTTCAAGGATCAAGAGAGGAGTATGATGCAATATGATCAAGGAGAGTGAAAGCTCTAAGCTTGGGGATGCACCCGGTGGTTCACCCCTGCATATATTAAGAAGACTCAAGCGTCTAAGCTTGGGGATGCCCAAGGCATCCCCTTCTTCATCGACAACATTATCAGGTTCCTCCCCCGAAACTATATTTTTATTCCGTCACATCTTATGTACTTTGCTTGGAGCGTCGGTTTGTTTTTGTTTTTTGTTTTGTTTGAATAAAATGGATCCTAGCATTCACTTTATGGGAGAGAGACACGCTCCGCTGTAGCATATGGACAAATATGTCCTTAGGCTCTACTCATAGTATTCATGGCGAAGTTTCTTCTTCGTTAAATTGTTATATGGTTGGAATTGGAAAATGATACATGTAGTAACTCTAAAATGTCTTGGATAATTTGATACTTGGCAATTGTTGTGCTCATGTTTAAGCTCTTGCATCATATACTTTGCACCCATTAATGAAGAAATACTTAGAGCTTGCTAATTTGGTTTGCATATTTGGTTTCTCTAGAGTCTAGATAACATCTAGTATTGAGTTTTGAACAACAAGGAAGACGGTATGGAGTCTTATAATGTTTACCATATGTCTTTTATGTGATTTTTGCTGTACCGTTCATCCTTGTGTTTGTTTCAAATAACCTTGCTAGCCTAAACCTTGTATCGAGAGGGAATACTTCTCATGCATCCAAAATACTTGAGCCAACCACTATGCCATTTGTGTCCACCATACCTACCTACTACATGGTATTTATCCGCCATTCCAAAGTAAATTGCTTGAGTGCTACCTTTAAAATTCCATCATTCACCTTTGCAATATATAGCTCATGGGACAAATAGCTTAAAAACTATTGTGGTATTGAATATGTACTTATGCACTTTATCTCTTATTAAGTTGCTTGTTGAGCGATAACCATGTTTCGGGGACGCCATCAACTATTCTTTGTTGGATATCATGTGAGTTGCTATGCATGTCCGTCTTGTCTGAAGCAAGAGAGATCTACCACCTTCATGGTTGGAGCATGCATATTGTTAGAGAAGAACTTTGGGCCGCTAACTAAAACCATGATTCATGGTGGAAGTTTCAGTTTTGGACACATATCCTCAATCTCATATGAGAATAATAATTGTTGCCACATGCTTATGCATTAAAGAGGAGTCCATTATCTGTTGTCCATGTTGTCCCGGTATGGATGTCTAAGTTGAGAATAATCAAAAGCGAGAAATCCAAAATGCGAGCTTTCTCCTTAGACCTTTGTACAGGCGGGATGGAGGTACCCCATTGTGACACTTGGTCAAAACATGTGCATTGCAAAGATCCGGTAGTCCAAGTTAATTAGGACAAGGTGCGGGCACTATTAGTATACTATGCATGAGACTTGCAACTTGTAAGATATAATGTACATAACTCATATGCTTTATAACTACCGTTGACAAAATTGTTTCATGTTTTCAAAATAAAAGCTCTAGCACAAATATAGCAATCGATGCTTTCCTCTTTGAAGGACCATTCTTTTTAATTTTATGTTGAGTCAGTTCACATATCTCTCTCCACCTTAAGAAGCAAACACTTGTGTGAACTGTGCATTGATTCCTACATACTTGCATATTGTACTTGTTATATTACTCTATGTTGACTATTTTCCATGAGATATACATGTTACAAGTTGAAAGCAACCGCTGAAACTTAATCTTCCTTTGTGTTGCTTAAATGCCTTTACTTTGATTTATTGCTTTATGAGTTAACTCTTATGCAAGACTTATTGATGTTTGTCTTGAAGTACTATTCATGAAAAGTCTTTGCTATATGATTCACCTGTTTACTCATGTCATTACCATTGTTTTGATCGCTGCATCCACTACATATGTTTACAAATAGTATGATCAAGGTTATGATGGCATATCACTTCGGAAATTATCTTTGTTATCGTTTTACTCCGCTCGGGACGAGCAGTAACTAAGCTTGGGGATGCTTGATACGTCTCCGACGTATCGATAATTTCTTATGTTCTATGCCATATTATTGATGATACCTACATGTTTTATGCACACTTTATGTCATATTCGTGCATTTTCCGGAACTAACCTATTAACAAGATGCCGAAGTGCCGCTGTCGTTTTCTGCTCGTTTTTGGTTCCGTAAATCCTAGTAACGAAATATTCTCGGAATTGGACGAAATCAAAGCCCAGGGGCCTATTTTCTCACGAAGCTTCCGAAGTCCGAAGGAGAGACGAAGAGGGGCCACGGAGGGGCCACACTACAGGGCGGCGCGCCCCCCTTGGCCGCGCGGCCCCGTGGTGTGGGGCCCCCGTGCCGCCTCTTGACCTACCCTTCCGCCTACAAATAGCCTCCGTGACGAAACCCCCAGCACCGAGAGCCACGATACGGAAAACCTTACCGAGACGCCGTCGCCGCCGATCCCATCTCGGGGGATCCGAGAGATCGCCTCCCGCACCCCGCCGGAGAGGGGAATCATCTCCCGGAGGACTCTACACCGCCATGGTCGCCTCCGGAGTGATGAGTGAGTAGTCTACCCCTGGACTATGGGTCCATAGCAGTAGCTAGATGGTTGTCTTCTCCCCATTGTGCTATCATTGTTGGATCTTGTGAGCTGCCTAACATGATCAAGATCATCTATCTGTAATTCTATATGTTGTGTTTGTCGGGATCCGATGGATAGAGAATACTATGTCATGTTAATTATCAAGTTATTATACATGTGTTGTTTATGATCTTGCATGCTCTCCATTTCTAGTAGAGGCTCTGGCCAAGTTTTTACTTTTAACTCCAAGAGGGAGTACTTATGCTCGATAGTGGGTTCATGCCTGGCATTGACACTCGGGACAAGTGACGTAAAGTTCTAAGGTTGTGTTGTGCTGTTGCCACTAGGGATAAAACATTGATGCTATGTTCGAGGATGTAGTTATTGATTACATTACGCACCATACTTAATGCAATTGTCTGTTGCTTTGCAACTTAATACTGGAGGGGGTTCGGATGATAACCTGAAGGTGGACTTTTTAGGCATAGATGCAGTTGGATGGCGGTCTATGTACTTTGTCGTAATGCCCAATTAAAGCTCACTATACTTATCATGTCATGTATGTGCGTTGTTATGCCCTCTCTATTTGTCAATTGCCCGACTGTAATTTGTTCACCCAACATGCTTTTATCTTATGGGAGAGACACCTCTAGTGAACTGTGGACCCCGGTCCATTCTTTAATACTGAAATACAAATCTGCCGCAATACTTGTTTTACTATTTTCTCCGCAAACAATCATCTTCCACACAATACGGTTAATCCTTTGTTACAACAAGCCGGTGAGATTGACAACCTCACCGTTTCGTTGGGGCAAAGTACTTTGGTTGTGTTGTGCAGGTTCCACGTTGGCGCCGGAATCTCTGGTGGTGCGCCGCACTACATCCCGCCGCCATCAACCTTCAACGTGCTTCTTGGCTCCTCCTGGTTCGATAAACCTTGGTTTCTTTCTGAGGGAAAACTTGCTGCTGTGCGCATCATACCTTCCTCTTGGGGTTGCCCAACGAACGTGTGAAATACACGCCATCAGCCGCCATCGCGGAACTCCGTTTTGGGGACAGAATCTCTGTTCCGGCACGCCGCCGGGACGGGGAAGTGCCCCCGGAAGCCTTCTCCATCAACGCCACCGCCTCCATCATGCTCTGTGAGTAGTTCCCCCATGGACTACGGGTTCTAGCTGTAGCTAGTTGGTACTCTCTCTCCCATGTACTTCAATACAATGATCTCATGAGCTGCCTTACATGATTGAGATCCATCTCGATGTAATCGGTGTTGTGTTTGTTGGGATCCGATGAATTGTTACATTATGATCAGCCTATCTATATAAGTTTGTGAAGTTATTGTTGCTGCAACCTTGTTGTGTTTAATGCTTGTCACTAGTGCACGAGTGGCATGATCTTAGATTTGAGCTCTATAATTATTGCTTAGATTGTATCTACAAGTTGTTTGCACATGTCTATGTCCGGAACCCGAGGCCCCAGAGTGTGCATGTCAGCTCCTTGAACTGGTTTCATCAAAGAGAACATCGGCTGGCCCAAGTTTATCGAGCCAGACTCAAGCCCCTTGATTGTTGTAACAAACTTCATTTTGAATTGATGTGAAACACTGTTCTGTCGCAAAACTTGTGATTGTAATAAATTCTGTGCTAGCAATGTTGCTAATGTACCCTTGTTATGACATTTATGGTTGCATTCTCCCGATGGGAGTTACTTCTGATGCTGAAGCGACGCGATCCGTCATGCCTTTGACACTGTTTTTTGCAGGTTTTCCCAATGCCTGCGTTTGTCGATGATTCTTCGGGTGCTCTCTCTGAAGATGATCGAATCCAGCGTATGAAGGATCGGATTGTGCAGATGGAAAAAGATCTGCGCAATATCTATGCCTTGGCCGCCATTGTCAGTAAGAAGGGCGAAATTGCAGCCGACGTAGAGCGCTATGCTCTTACTGAACTGCATAAGGCCACTGAAAGTTTGAACTGTGAGTTTCCTGGTCCTTGTGCTTATTATTCTTTGTCAAAAACATATTGCCTGATCTTTCGTCAATTCCTTTGCTAGTCATAGCCTTGAACCGTGCTGAAGAGAACAAGCGGATTCACGAGCACGTGAACGCATTGATTAAGCCGTCATCAGCCGAGGAAATTTTCTGGAGGGAGCACTCGAAAGCTTCGGCTGTCGCCCAATTCCAAGATCGGGTCCAGCAAGTCCCTCATTTCTTCGACAAGTGCTACAAAGCCCTGAGGGTAATTTGGGAGACGATGTTCCCCTTGAACGCGGTCCCTCCTACGCTGTTGACTCTGATGTCTGAATTTGGGAACACCAAGAAAATTCGAGACTTGGTGCGAGCTCAGGTTTTTGCAGGGGCCAGGTTTACACTTGCCCATGTCCTTGCACGTTATCCTTCAGCGAATCTGCTGACGATCGCCAATGCAGTTGGTGATTTGAAGACGCTGTACCCGAAGGTAGTGTTGCTCGCCAATATAATTGTTGACAAGCTTGAAGAGGATTCGAAGATACCTGAAGAAAGAGAAACTCCGCAAGAGTAATTCAGGGTTAAGTTCTTATTGTAAATAGGTAATTTGGATATTTCATCCGAGCGTTTGGATTGCATAGTTGAAACTTTATGTTCGGTAGATACATGTATATGTACTTTTACCGTGTCAATGCCGTTGGCAAATTTTGGGGGAGCAAATCTTAATTGCCCGTTTAAACGTATGTGTACTCGTTGGTCAGCAAATTGTTTGAGTGATCGGCTCGTGTTGCAGGTCTTGCTAAACCTGTTGTATGCGCAACTTTGCTTTCAACCGATGCATGTTCTGGCAGCAGCTCCCGACCATATCGGGAGCATCAACTCTGCTGATGAGCCCGTTATTCCTTGATATTTCCATAAGTAAAATATCGAACGTGGGTTGTATTATATGTATTTCCAAACTCTTGCTATTTACGGCGCTCGTAGATGCATCTATATCAGAGGGAAAGGTCACTGTCCTTGTTTATTTTTGCATCCTTTAGCACTCGTTGAGGCCTTTTTGGAGCACAATCTTTTGCCGCGTACTACGTTGCACCATCGTTCACCGAGGGGTGTAAGCAAAGGTTTACGATGATGCGGATTAGATGCTCCAAATTACTGCAATGCTTATCAAGGAATCAAAATTTAAGTTCTCATTAATAAAGTAAGCACGGGACTAAAGGGCGAGAAAAAAGAAGGGGGGCCCTGTTGAAAATAAAGAAAGAGCTAAACATTATTCGTCTATTTTAAGCAAGGAAAAGGTTCTTCTTATCTTCTGGCTTGTCCACCACGTTAGCGGTTTTTGAAGCGTCGTTGATTTCACTAGGGGTCTCGACAGCGATTGCCGGTGTCTTGCTGTCTCCTAAGACTGTTGTGCCATCAATTGCCGAAGCTTTTGCTGCCGAAGCTTCTGGAGCAAGGTCGTCTGGCTTCTTCTTGATTTCCCTGACGTGTTTTTCTTCCTTAATATCGTGTAACGATGACTTGGACGGAAGATCTGCAATTTCTTGTTTTAACCCAAACTTCGCAGCAATCCTCTGAAAGTCGCGATCACAATTGTTCGAGCGTGAAAAACTTCCATAGACTGTGATGTTTTTCCCGTTGTTCCCAGGCATTTTCAGCTTGAGGTATGCGTAGTGCGGTACAGCCATGAACTTGGCATAAGCTGGTCTTCCGAGTATAGCGTGATACTGTGATTCCCAGTTCACGACTTCAAACTCAATCTTTCCTTCCTGAAGTTGTCGGTTTTGCCAAAGACGATGTTCAGGTAAACTTTGCCAAGAGAGTACGCCGGTGAAGTGGGGAGAATCCCATGAAAGCAGGTGTCTGTTTCTTCTAGCATCCTCATGGTGATCCCCATACTTTTGATTGTGTCGACGAATATCAGGTTTAGTCCGCTTCCACCATCCATGAAGAATTTGCTCATCTTGAACCCCCCAATTTGTGCCTCGACTACTAAGGCAGCGTGTCCTGGTTTTGGTATGGTCATCGGGTGATCTGCTCGGCTGAACGTAATGTTCTGAGACGACCACTCGACATACTCAGGGATGTTCGCCATGACAGTTTCTGCCAGATTAATTTCTCGGGTGAGCTTCTTCATTTCTCTTCTTGAAACACCTGTCATGTGGATCATGCTCATCTGCCCACGTGGTGGTGGAAACGTCTCATTGGGTTGATGAGGCTGAGCCTGCTGGACCTGGTGCTGCGGTGGTGGTGGTGGTGGTGGTGGTTGCTGTTGCTTCTGCCGGATGAGTTTCTTCATGTCAAGGAACTGCCTACAATCTCTGAGCAGGTGGCTTGACTTCGTTTTGTTGTCCTTGGAATCGATGTACGAGTGCAAGTAGCAAGGAGCGTTGATCTGCTCGGCGAAGGGTAGCTCGGGAGTCCTCTGTGGTCGCGGTTTGTAGTTGCCGCGGTTTCCAGAGTTGTTCCGGTTACCATCCTGCCGATCGTCTCGTCTGTCATCATCCCGATCGTCCTGCCGATCGGAGTATCCTGCGGCTACCAGGTTACTATCGTCGTAACTGCGGTTTTTCCTTTTCTTGTGACGATCCCTTCGTCCACCCGAATCGTGCTTCGGCTGGTCGTCATCTTCGTCATCACTGCGCTGTCGTGGCCTTCGTACGTTGTCCTCGCCATCAGCCCAGCTCTTGGCGATTTCCATTAACTTGGTTATGGTTTTTGGTTTTTTGCGCCCGAGTTCCTCTATGTAGCTTTCGCGTCGGATGCCATCGCTGAAGGCATCGATTGCTCTGTCGACAGAAACATCTTCGGCAGCGTTTAAGAGCCTGGTGAATCTCCCGATGTATGCGCGCATCGATTCCTTCTGCTTTTGCTGGCAATGCCGTAATTCCTCAATCCCGACGGGCCTTTTGTATGTTGCTTGGAAATTGGCAACGAAAGCGTCTACTAGGTCGTCCCATGATTTGATGGAACCCTTCGGCAGACCTCTTAACCAAGCTCGTGCTGAGTCCTTCAGGTAAAGCTGCAAGCATTGCATTGCTGCTATCTGATTTCCTTTGTGCAGAATCACAGTCTGCAAGTAGTCGTCTATCCAGGACCTCGGCTCCTGCTGTCCATCGTATTTGGCGGCGTCAGTAGGAGTAGGTTTGAATTTTCTGGGTGGCATCGCCTCGCGGATTTTGTAGCTTAAGCAATCGGCCCCCCTTAGCTCGCCATAGTTCTCCTGGCTTTCATCCGAAGAATCACTGTCATATTCCTCCCTAGCGGCGCGTCGTCGCCTTGCTTTGTCGATTCTGCTTTGGGTGATTTCATCTCGAGCATCTCTCGCATGATGCTTTGAGCCACTGGCCTGTAGCGTGGTCTTTTCCTTCCGCGGGACCAGGTTGTCCCCCAGTATCGCGAGACTTTCTAGGGCACCTCGATGGGCTTGGGCCATAGAACCTTCGAGGCGCTGATTGATGAGGTATGCCGCGAGATTGGCGGTTGCTCCTGCGACGGTTTTTGGCCGTGGCATGCCCGCGGTGTCCGTGGTCATAAAAGACTTGGTCAGGTTCGACGTTATTTCCCTGGCGTCGTCTTCCGAGAGTCTGGATAGTCTTGATCGGTGCTTGCCTGCCCCTTGAGTGCTTCGAGAGGCGCTTCCTCGCGAACCTCTCCTAGATTGTTCTGCAGCAGTTAGGCGTCTCTCGAGGGCGGCTTGCTCTTTCGATAGGTGCTTGATACGTCTCCGACGTATCGATAATTTCTTATGTTCCATGCCACATTATTGATGATATCTACATGTTTTATGCATACTTTATGTCATATTTATGCATTTTCTGGAACTAACCTATTAACAAGATGCCGTAGTGCCGATTGCTCGTTTTCTCGCTGTTTTTGGTTTCAGAAATCCTAGTAACGAAATATTCTCGGAATCGGACGAAATCAACGCCCAGGTTCCTATTTTGCCCGGAAGCATCCAGAACACACGAGAGCCGCCAGAGGAGGGCCCTGTGGGCCCCAGACGATAGGGTGGCACGGCCAGGGCCAGGGCCGCGCCCCCCCTATGGTGTCACCGCCTCGTCGCCCCTCCGACTCCGCCTCTTCGCCTATATAAAGGTCCCAGACCTAAAACCTCGAGACGAAAAAACCACGGTACGAGAAACCTTCCAGATCCGCCGCTATCGCGAAGCCAAGATCTGGGGGACAGGAGTCTCTGTTCCGGCACGCCGCCGGGACGGGGAAGTGCCCCCGGAAGGCTCCTCCATCGACACCACCGCCATCTCCATCAACGCTGCTGTCTCCCATGAGGAGGGAGTAGTTCTCCATCGAGGCTCGGGGCTGTACCGGTAGCTATGTGGTTCATCTCTCTCCTATGTGCTTCAATACAATAATCTCATGAGCTGCCTTACATGATTGAGATTCATATGATGATGCTTGTAATCTAGATGTCATTATGCTAGTCAAGTGAGTTTTACTTATGTAATCTCCGGAGACTCCTTGTCCCACGTGTGTAAAGGTGACAGTGTGTGCACCGTGTGGGTCTCTTAGGCTATATTTCACAGAATACTTATTCACTGTTATGAATGGCGTAGCGAAGTGCTTATTTGTATCTCTTTATGATTGCAATGTGTTTTGTGTCACAATTTATCTATGTGCTACTCTAGTGATGTTATTAAAGTAGTTTATTCCTCCTGCACGGTGTAATGGTGACAGTGTGTGCATCCGTGTTAGTACTTGGCGTAGGCTATGATTGTGATCTCTTGTAGATTATGAAGTTAACTATTGCTATGATAGTATTGATGTGATCTATTCCTCCTACATAGTGTGAAGGTGACAAGTGTGCATGCTGTGTTAGTACTTGGTTTAGTCGTGTTGATCTTTCATGCACTCTAAGGTTATTTAAATATGAACATTGAATTGTGGAGCTTGTTAACTCCGGCATTAAGGGTTCATGTAATCCTACGCAATGTGTTCATCATCCAACAAAAGAGTGTAGAGTATGCATCTATCTATTCTGTTATGTGATCAAAGTTGAGAGTGTCCACTAGTGAAAGTCTAATCCCTAGGTCTTGTTCCTAATACTGCTATCGCTGCTTGTTTACTGTTTTACTGCGTTACTACTGCTACCATATTACCACCATCAACTACACGCCAGCAAGCTATTTTCTGGCGCCGTTACTACTGCTCATACTTATTCATACCACCTGTATTTCACTATCTCTTCGCCAAACTAGTGCACCTATTAGGTGTGTTGGGGACACAAGAGACTTCTTGCTTTGTGGTTGCAGGGTTGCATGAGAGGGATATCTTTGACCTCTTCCTCCCTGAGTTCGATAAACCTTGGGTGATCCACTTAAGGGAAACTTGCTGCTGTTCTACAAACCTCTGCTCTTGGAGGCCCAACACTGTCTACAAGAATAGAAGCACCCGTAGACATCAGTGCTCCCGGTTTTTTTTCTAATATAGAGCGATAAGCGTTGAGGGTTCCAACCGAGGTTCCTGCGGGGAGCGGCATGTTGTTAAGCACGGCTGCCTTGGCTGCTGCCCACTCCTCGTCCGCGATGGTGTAATCGCTGTTGTTGTTGCTGGCGCTGTTTTCGAAACTTGCTCGTCTGCTGGAGCGGGAGGTGTGATTTCCGTCTCCCCTGTGCCTTGTGTTTCCCGTGTTATTGGCGACATAAACCTGGTGGTGTGCCGTTCTCCGGGTGGTACCTTGGACGATGTTGTCGACACTGTCCTCTCTCGATGAATACTGGGCATTGCAGATGAACGGTGTGTCGCTTGATCCTAGCCCGTGCCTGGTATCGCAGTGCAAGCAGTAGTATGAGGTTATCTCCGAAGATGCGGGATTGTCAGATCCAACCGACATGGAAGACGTTGAACGAGGAGTTGATGGCGCAGGCGAGTTCGTAGAGTCCGTCAGACCAGCCGAAAGGTCGATTGATGACGACGTGCTCGGACCTGTCGATCCAGAGGCGAGTGGCTCCAGCAGTCGAAGGATTCCTTCCGAGTTGACGTTGTAGTGGACGCTGCCGAAGGTCATCTCCATGTTTCCTTGTAGATCTGAAAAGGTCGAGCGAGACGAGTCGCTGTGCGGGGTGAATTCATAGGAGCCGAATCGAATCGGGCTTCCCAGACTTGGCGATGATGGTGTCGATGAAGCTGCCGATGACATGACTGGATCTGCCGATGACCGATCTTGCGCCAACAGGGTTCCCATAGACGGCGCCAATTGTCGAGGGTACTCCTCGGCAATGCCCTCCGATAGGAGCTTAGGATTGATGGAATCCTGTAAGCTGACACGAGACATCGGTTCACAGACAAGCGGGGAGAGCGATTTACCCAGGTTCGGGGCCCTCGATGAGGTAAACCCTTACGTCCTACCTGTCTGATCCTGATTATGAGAATATTGGGTTACAATGGGGTGCCGAAGGGTTCGTCTAAGATCTCGTCGAGAGGCTAAGTGCTGCGGCGACCTAGCTCTAAACTTCTGTTGGCTAAGATTACTAAGATTGATCGTGTCCCTCGGCAGCCCCTCTCCTGGCCTTTATATAGGAGGCCAGGTCTCAAGAGATCTAACCGAGTACGACTAGGTTTACAGTAGTTCTATCTCTAAACTTTCCTTGCTCGGCTCCTTCCTTGTCTTGCCTGTCAAGGAATCTTCCGTTGCGCCATCCAAGTGGCCCGTCTTGTCATCGAATACCTTCATGGGCCTCCAGCTAGATCGTATAGGGTAGGGCAATGTCGGTTACCCGAAGGGTAATGCCCACGTCAACAGTAACTGGGATAACTGGAGGGGAAGGCTTAGATATGAGGATCACATGTTTTCACCAAGTGTTAATGCTTTGCTCCGGTGCTCTATTAAAAGGAGTACCTTAATTACCAGTAGATTCCCTTGAGGCCCGGCTGCCACCGGCTGGTAGGACAAAAGATGTTATGCAAGTTTCTCATTGCAAGCACGTATGACTATATATGGAAAGCATGCCTACATGATTAATAGACTTGATGTTCTGTCTTAATGCTATTTCAATCCTATCAATTGCCCAATTGTAATTTGTTCACCCAACACTTGTCACTTGTTATTGGAGAGTTACCACTAGTGTAGATAGCTGGGAACCCCGGTCCATCTTTCATCATCAATACTCACTCGGTCCTATATGTCATTGGAAGTAGTATCAACTATTTTCTGGTGCCATTGCCTCTATGTTACTGTTACTGCTGCTATATTACTGTTACTATTGCTCTCATATTACTGCTGCTTTCACATCACCCCTGTTACTAGTGCTTTTCCAGGTGCAGCTGAATTGACAACTCAGTTGTTAAGGCTTATAAGTATTCTTTGTCTCCCCTTGTGTCGAATCAATAAATTTGGGTTTACTTCCCTCGAAGACTGTTGCGATCCCCTATACTTGTGGGTTATCAGCCTACTTCCATGAATGTGAGTCAAGTACGAAGTTTTCATGGTCTAGCTGTGTTAGGAGATTTGTGCCCAATTTTAGTACTATTGCTGCACCTTTGAATGAATTGACTAAAAAGGGTGTTGTATTTGAGTGGGGCGCAGCCCAAGATCATGCTTTTGTTGAACTGAAAAGATTGTTAACTTCTGCAACGTTGCTTGCACTTCCTGATTTCAATAAGCAATTTGAGATTGAATGTGATGCTAGTGGTATTGGAATTGGTGGTGTGTTGATGCAAGAGGGTCGCCCAATTGCATATTTTTCTGAGAAACTTTCTGGTGCTAAGTTGAACTATCCTATCTATGATAAAAAATTGTATGCTTTAATTAGAGTTCTTGAGGTTTGGCAACATTATTTGTGGCCAAAAGAATTTATCATACGTTCTGATCATGAAGCTTTGAAATATCTGAAAGCTCAATCTACATTGCATAGGCGTCTTGCTAAGTGGGTTGAGTTCATTGAGTCTTTTCTATACATTATTAAGCATAAGGGAAAATATAATATTGTTGCTGATGCTCTATCTAGGAAGAATATGCTATTAACTCACCTTGATGTTAAAATTACTGGATTAGAAGTATTATGTGATTTCTATGCTACTGATCATGATTTTGATGAACCATATCGCTTGTGTGCTATTGGTAAAGCATGGGAAAAATATCACATACATGATGGGTTCTTGTTTCGAGCTAACAAACTATGTGTTCCGAAATTGTCTGTGTGTTTGCTCTTATTGCAGGAATCACATGTTGGAGGTTTGATGGGTCACTTTGGGCGTGAGAAGACGCTGCTCATGCTCGCTGATCACTTTTATTGGCCAAAGATGAGGCGGGACGTGGACAAGTATGTGAAGAGATGCATTACTTGCAACAAGTCCAAGTCCAAGCTGAAGCCTCACGGTTTGTATACTCCTTTACCGACACCTACTACACCATGGGAGGATATTAGTATGGATTTTGTGTTGGGTTTTCCGCGTACTAAAAGAGGCCATGATTCTATATTTGTGGTAGTGGATAGATTTTCTAAGATGTCACATTTTATTGCCTGCAACAAGAGCGACGATTCGTCGCATATTGCTAACCTGTTTTTCAGGGAGATTGTACGTCTACATGGAGTCCCGAAGACTATTGTTTCTGATCGTGACGTGAAGTTCATTTGCTACTTCTGGAAGACGCTTTGGAGAAAGCTGGGGACGAAGCTACTTTTCAGTACTACTTGTCATCCCCAAGCTGATGGTCAAACTGAGGTGGTGAATAGAACATTGTCACAACTGTTGAGATCCATGATAAAGAAGAACTTGAAGGAGTGGGAAGATTGTTTGCCGCATGTGGAGTTTTCTTACAACAGGGCGGTACATTCTACCAGAGTTGTGTCCTTTTGAGGTGGTGTATGGTTTGAAACCCATTACTCCACTTGATTTGTTGCCTTTGCCCATACATGAGCGAGTCAATATGGAGGCATCAAAGAGGGCAGATTTTGTGCGAAATATTCATTTTAAGACTAAAGAGTTGATAGAGAAGAAAGGCAAGAGCAATGTTGCAATGATGAACAAGAAACACAAGGAGATGTTGTTCAAGCCTGGTGATATGGTCTGGGTACATTTTCGCAAGGATAGGTTCTCGAAGCTACGAAAGTCCAAGTTGCTTCCTCGTGGTGCTAGTCCTTACAAAGTGCTTGCCAAGATCAATGATAATGCTGTTGCCAGCCAAAACCCACCGGCGAGCAGCGACGAGCAACACAGAGAGCCGGGAGGCTCCCAGGACTGCTGGTGGGCCCTGGTCCCTCGGGCAACGGCCCGCAATGCTCCGGCACACGTCCTGGCGGTTGCAAGGGCGTGCCACCTGACCTATACCTGGTCAGGAAGGTGTTGGATTGCTTCGATTAGCTTCCTGCATGGTAGACACGTAAACATTAAATACGAGCCCGATCGGCACTCAGGTTGCCCTGTGAATCGGCTCTCAGGTTGCCCTGTGAATCGGCTCAAAGAGCCGATTGCCCCATGGTTCACGTTGGATTTACGATGACATGGGGATCCTGCTTGATCAATACAAAGTTAAATCGATCTACGACAGTCTAGGGTTTTCACCGCATAACCGGAACATCCTACACGTAGTTGAGCCTAGCAGATACGAAAGATGATGGAAAACTAGTCCTAAAAGAGGCCTAAAAACCAACATGAAGTCAATTCCCGGAACAATCCCTTCTAGGACTAGCAAACCGTGCCTCACGTACTACCGGATCGTTCAACCCGTTTGCAAGGCCTAATCATGCGGATATCAAACTAATCCTTGAAGAACAAGGAACAACTATAACAGATCAGATCTACTAAATAAAGAAGAAGCAAGGTGCTGCCCTTACACCTAAGATTAGGTGTAAAGGCAGCTAGATATCGAGGGGTCGCATAGCTAAGCAAACGTATTCAGAGAAATATCGATGCAAGCCCCAAAACATCTATGATAAGGGTGTTACTCGCCATCAGCAAGGCTTCAGTACGAGCAACACCAGGTAACGAATAAACCGATACTGCCTAGATCGCAAGGCAGCATGATGCTTACCCGGAAGAAACCCTCGAAACAAGGGGTGGCGATGCGCCTGGATTGTGTTTGTTGTGAACGTGGTCGTCCTCCTTTCTCAATAACCCTAGGTACATATTTATAGTCCGTGGACTTTCTAATTTTGGAATAAACCTAACCGTGTACGAGCTAAACTCTATCTCTTAATTCTAAACTAAGATGCGATCTACCATAATGTACAGATACACGGGCAAACCAGCCCAAATTCTCGCACAAGGCCGATTCAGAGACACTTCATGTAAACATCCTCCAAGCCCATCTCAATTACGGCCCATCTTCTGATTTGGCCAAAATCTGGTGATAACACATGCCCCCCTGGTTTTGGCAATAATAATTCCAAAACCACTCTGTTTTCCATCGGGTCATGCGTTGCAGAGCAGAACCGCTTCAGTGTCTTTCCATCATGATGCCCTATCTTCTCAACTTCTGCATGATTGACAGTTTTGGCACCGCGTCCTCGAAAACTGCCGCAACATTAAATCTCCACTATATCCCCTTTATTTAATCGCGTCGAGCAGCTCGCTTCTTCATCCCCTCTTCATCCCCTGCTCCTCTGTAGCACTCGAAAACCCTCCTTCCACCATGGACTCCTCCTCCTCTTCCTCCTCCGGTCTCTCTTTCCAGTCCTCCTCCTCCAGCGAGCCGATGCCGGAGTATGACCCGATAAGGGCGTACGAGGCCCGCGCCCGGAGTGGTGGGATGAGAGGGACTGGGACTTCTCCGTCGAGTCCGAGGACGATGATTCCTTGACCGACGGGGAGGAGGACCTCCACTTCCTCGCGGACGGGGCTTTGGAGGAGGCAAGCGACGACGACGCCTTCTCTTGGGATGCGGGCCTCTCCTCCGACGATGAAGACGAGGAAACGGAGGAGGACACCTCCTCCGACGAGTACCCGCCGGCGAAACGCTTCCGCGCCGGGTCGGAAGACGATGACGACGACGATGATGAAGATGAAGACGAAGCTCCCGCCAAGGGCTTCAGCAGCGACGAGGAGGTCGCCGGCAGCAGCGCCGACAGCGGCACGGACGGCGACGACGAGGGCAGCGACGGCCCCTAGGCTAGGGGCTACTAGCATAGGACTAGTAGTAGCAATTTAGGTAGTAGATCATCCTTTTGAGAGCAACCGGCTCTTACTTGTAAAAAATCCTCTTTATCAATGAAGAATGTTTCCCAATTTGATTTCTCCGATTGTTCAAAGTAAGTCCACGCACCAAGAACCGATAGCAACGTATCGGTCTTTCACCATAAAACGCCAATAAGGCCAAACTCAGTTACCTAATTTGACAGGTCCAAGCAGACATTCCCCAAATTCAAACGGTAACTTGATACTTGCTTGTAATAATTTGTACCTCTAGAGTCGATGGCTACGCATCGGCTTTTTTATTCTAAAGTCGATGTACGTGCATCGGCTGTACTTATTTGCGAAAAAAAATTACCGGCCGATTTCATACATCGGCCCCCATATTTTACTGCCCATCATCCCACATACTTGGGAAATACTTCTTGAGATGCTGGCCATTGACAGCCACTGGGAACTTCACGCCGCTCAACTCCTCGAGCATGTATGTGTTACCCTTTAAAACTTGGTCGACTCTGTACGGCCCGTGCCAATTTGGAGACCATTTACCATACACTTTATCCTTAGTCCCCAACGGCAACACAGCTTCCCATACCAGATCACCAACGTGGAACTCCTTTGGTCTCACCTTCTTATTGTACGCCCGAGCTACCTTGGCTTTGTTTTCTTTAATTTTCTCAAGCGACCACAGTCTAAGTTCCGTGACATCCTCAATGCTATCACTCATCAAGGCTGCATATTCTTCAGTTGTTAAATCATTCTGAAACGTAATCCGTCTCGAGCCAGCCGTGATTTCCCAGGGCAACACGGCTTCTTGTCCATAGACCAGATGGTATGGCGAGGTTTTTATCGCTCCATGACATGACATGCGATAAGCCCACAAAGCCTCTGACAATACCTCGTGCCAACGTCTAGGGTGCTCGTCAATTTTCCTCTTAATCAGCTTGATAAGGCTTTTGTTGGACGCTTCAGCCTGCCCATTTGCTTGAGCATAGTACGGAGACGATCGGATCAGCTTAATTCCCATGTCCTCGCAGAACTTTCTAAACTCGCGAGAAATAAAAACCGAACCTCCATCGGTCGTGATAGTCTGGGGAATCCCGAATCTATGAATTACATGCTCCTTCACAAAATTGATGACATCTTTCGATGCCACTGACTTCATAGGGACGGCCTCCACCCATTTAGTGAAATAATCTGTAATGGCCAGAACCCACTCATGGCCTTTGCTCGATGGAGGATTAATTTTGCCGATCATATCCATGCCCCAACCTCGAAATGGCCAAGGCTTGATGATGGGATTCATCGCTGATGCGGGTACCATCTGAATACTCCCAAACTTCTGACATGCTCGACGAAAGATATGAGCACTGCGCTAAGGAGAAGTCAAGAGAGCAGGAAGACATGGACAGACACTGGAATTGTCCTTTCTTCAAACACTGCTGGGACTCAGGAATGAGCCGATTGCCTACAATCGATAACTGCCCGGAGTGTAGACATCAGAAGAAGGGCACAAGTGAGGTTTCAGTGTTCAAGCGTCTAGGGCCTCTTCCACCTCAGAACCGATGAGCTGAGTCATCTCGAGAGGAAGACTTCGAAGAGTCAGAAGATGAAGAAGAAGATAGATACCACCGGCCAAGGTGGTGCCCTGATGGACTCAGTCATTCACAAGAAGCCGTGTTGCCCTGGGAAATCACGGCTGGCTCGAGACGGATTACGTTTCAGAATGATTTAACAACTGAAGAATATGCAGCCCTGATGAGTGATAGCATTGAGGATGTCACGGAACTTAGACTGTGGTCGCTTGAGAAAATTAAAGAAAACAAAGCCAAGGTAGCTCGCGCGTACAATAAGAAGGTGAGACCAAAGGAGTTCCACGTTGGTGATCCGGTATGGGAAGGCTGTGTTGCCGTTGGGGACTAAGGATAAAGTGTATGGTAAATGGTCTCCAAATTGGCACGGGCCGTACAGAGTCGACCAAGTTTTAAAGGGTAACGCATACATGCTCGAGGAGTTGAGCGGCGTGAAGTTCCCAGTGGCTGTCAATGGCCAGCATCTCAAGAAGTATTTCCCAAGTATGTGGGATGATGGGCAGTAAAATATGGGGGCCGATGTATGAAATCGGCCGGTAAATTTTTTTTCGCAAAGTACAGTCGATGCACAGACATCGACTTTAGAATAAAAAAGCCGATGCGTAGCCATCGACTCTAGAGGTACAAATTATTACAAGCAAGTATCAAGTTACCGTTTGAATTTGGGGAATGTCTGCTTGGACCTGTCAAATTAGGTAACTGAGTTTGGCCTTATTGGCGTTTTATGGTGAAAGACCGATACGTTGCTATCGGTTCTTGGTGCGTGGACTTACTTTGAACAATCGGAGAAATCAAATTGGGAAACATTCTTCATTGATAGAGAGGATTTTTTACAAGTAAGAGCCGATTGCTCTCAAAAGGATGATCTACTACCTAAATTGCTACTACTAGTCCTATGCTAGTAGCCCCTAGCCTAGGGGCCGTCGCTGCCCTCGTCGTCGCCGTCCGTGCCTCTGTCGGCGCTGCTGCCGGCGACCTCCTCGTCGCATCTGAAGCCCTTGGCGGGAGCTTCGTCTTCATCTTCATCATCGTCTTCGTCATCGTCTTCCGACCCGGCGCGGAAGCGTTTCGCCGGCGGGTACTCGTCGGAGGAGGTGTCCTCCTCCGTTTCCTCGTCTTCCTCGTCGGAGGAGAGGCCCGCATCCCAAGAGAAGGCGTCGTCGTCGCTTGCCTCCTCCAAAGCCCCATCCGCGAGGAAGTGGAGGTCCTCCTCCCCGTCGGTCAAGGAATCATCGTCCTCGGACTCTATGGAGAAGTCCCAGTCCCTCTCATCCCACCACTCCGGGGCGCGGGCCTCGTACGCCCTTATCGGGTCATACTCCGGCATCGGCTCGGCCGGAGGAGGAGGACTCGGAAAGAGAGACCGGAGGAGGAAGAGGAGGAGGAGTCCATGGTGGAAGGAGGGTTTTCGAGTGCTACAGAGGAGCAGGGGATGAAGAGGGGATGAAGAAGCGAGCTGCTCGACACGATTAAATAAAGGGGATATAGTGGAGACTTAATGATGCGGCAGTTTTCGAGGACGCGGTGCCAAAACTGTCAATCGTGCAGAAGTTGAGAAGACAGGGCATCATGATGGAAAGACACTGAAGCGGTTCTGCTCTGCAACGCATGACCCGATGGAAAACAGAGTGGTTTTGGAATTATTATTGCCAAAACCAGGGGGCATGTGTTATCACCAGATTTTGGCCAAATCAGAAGATGGGCCGTAATTGAGATGGGCTTGGAGGATGTTTACATGAAGTGTCTCTGAATCGGCCTTGTGCGAGAATTTGGGCTGGTTTGCCCGTGTATCTGTACATTATGGTAGATCGCATCTTAGTTTAGAATTAAGAGATAGAGTTTAGCTCGTACACGGTTAGGTTTATTCCCGAATTAGAAAGTCCACGGACTATAAATATGTACCTAGGGTTATTGAGAAAGGAGGACGACCACGTTCACAACAAACACAATCCAGGTGCATCGCCACCCCTTGTTTCGAGGGTTTCTTCCGGGTAAGCATCATGCTGCCTAGATCGCATCTTGCGATCTAGGCAGTATCGGTTTATTCGTTACCTGGTGTTGCTCGTACTGAAGCCTTGTTGATGGCGAGTAACACCCTTATCATAGATGTTTTGGGGCTTGCATCGATATTTCTCTGAATACGTTTGCTTAGCTATGCGACCCCTCGATATCTAGCTGCCTTTACACCTAATCTTAGGTGTAAGGGCAGCACCTTGCTTCTTCTTTATTTAGTAGATCTGATCTGTTATAGTTGTTCCTTGTTCTTCAAGGATTAGTTTGATATCCGCATGATTAGGCCTTGCAAACGGGTTGAACGATCCGGTAGTACGTGAGGCATGGTTTGCTAGTCCTAGAAGGGATTGTTCCGGGAATTGACTTCATGTTGGTTTTTAGGCCTCTTTTAGGACTAGTTTTCCATCATCTTTCGTATCTGCTAGGCTCAACTACGTGTAGGATGTTCCGGTTATGCGGTGAAAACCCTAGACTATCGTAGATCGATTTAACTTTGTATTGATCAAGCAGGATCCCCATGTCATCGTAAATCCAACGTGAACCATGGGGCAATCGGCTCTTTGAGCCGATTCACAGGGCAACCTGAGAGCCGATTCACAGGGCAACCTGAGAGCCGATCGGGCTCGTATTTAATGTTTACGTTTCTACCATACAGGAAGCTAATCGAAGCAATCCAACACCTTCCTGACCAGGTATAGGTCAGGTGGCACGCCCTTGCAACCGCCAGGACGTGTGCCGGAGCATTGCGGGCCGTTGCCCGAGGGACCAGGGCCCACCAGCAGTCCTAGGAGCCTCCCGGCTCTCTGCGTTGCTCGTCGCTGCTCGCCGGTGGGTTTTGGCAGGCAACACATTCTGGCCCGCTCAGTGGGACACTCTGCAGCAACTACATCAACATCTACAGCTGAGATGTCTGACGATCCAGTCAAGTACGAAGATCTGCCTGAGGATCACAAGAAGAAATATGATGAGCTCAGGCCCGGCCCTGAGGGGGGGCAGGCGGGGCGGCCGCCCCGGGCCCCCAAACCTAAGGGGGCCCAAAGTCCTGGCAAGCTAAGGCAGCGGCGGTGGAGGTTCATCGGCGGCGCCATTAGAGCAGCAGACTGTTTCTCTCGTGTCGTTCAAAGAGGAGGTCAGGAGGACGACCGAACGAAGCGTTACTCTGTTAAGTGGGCTGGACGATTCTTTTCCCTTTTGTTATGTTGGGCTTTTTTCCTTAATGAGTTTGGGCCTTTTTTCCTTTAATTAGCTGTGAGGATACTAAATGCGTGGGGGGCCCTCAAAAAAAAGTGCGTGGGGGTCTGTTGAGGTAAGATATATCATGTATACACGCACAGATCAATTTGAGAAGTGGCGCTCTAAAAATTAATCGTATTTTGAAGTGCAGAATTCTTTTTTCGGCACGAGAAACGAGAGTCAAAAAAGAACATATGCCTGCTCAAAATTCCATATACGATGATGTAGGTCCTCATACTTGGCTACTTAATCCGGCGCAGGACGTTGGGGTCCATAAAATATTATCATTAGTGACTTTAAAAATAAAACCATCATTGTCTCAAAAAGAAGACCATCATATAAATATATATTTTTGGTATCAAAAATTAAGGACGTCGTAGAATTACCTAAATTTAGATGTATCTAGCAGATTTATCTAAATTTCACTATATCTAAATCGTCTAGATAAATCCAAATTTAGACAAATCTGTGATATCTTTTTAAAATAAAATGAGTACGTAAATTATTAACATACCATCATTAGTGACTTTATATCTAGGAATACCGGATATTCTTAAAACAACAACTATAATATTTGATATCAATATTGTTTGTATGGATTATAAATGTTAATTGGTATCATTTCATGTATATGTGTATAAATAATTATTTGAGAATTCTAGGGCCCTAGATTTTCATTTCGCCCCGGGTCCCTGAAATCTCAGGACCGGCCCTGGATGAGCTTAAGGCTCTCTTCGAAGCCGATCTCATCGGCTCTTTCGAAAGGACCCGTACACATGGCATTAGGTTCAAAGGATTCACACCCGAAGGCGTTCTCGATGGAGTAGATCTGTCTCTCCCTTCGGAGGAACGTACCAGAGCTCTGCGCCAAGAAGTTAATTATATGGTGGCTCATTCTCTACACCGTCATTCTGAGAGCCTGGTGAACACTTTGGAGCGTATTGCGATGCGAGTGGTTCAGGAAATCATGAAGCATAAGTATTCCCCGTCGGGCCCTGCCCTAGGAAGATTGATGGCGTGTATTTCACACGTTCGTTGGGCAACCCCAAGAGGAAGGTATGATGCGCACAACAGCAAGTTTTCCCTCAGAAAGAAACCAAGGTTTATCGAACCAGGAGGAGCCAAGAAGCACGTTGAAGGTTGATGGCGGCGGGATGTAGTGCGGCGCAACACCGGAGATTCCGGCGCCAACGTGGAACCCGCACAACACAACCAAAGTACTTTGCCCCAACGAAACGGTGAGGTTGTCAATCTCACCGGCTTGCTGTAACAAAGGATTAACCGTATTGTGTGGAAGATGATTGTTTGCGAGAGAAAATAGTAAAACAAGTATTGCAAGCAGATTTGTATTTCAGTATTAAAGAATGGACCGGGGTCCACAGTTCACTAGAGGTGTCTCTCCCATAAGATAAAAGCATGTTGGGTGAACAAATTACAGTCGGGCAATTGACAAATAGAGAGGGCATAACAATGCACATACATGACATGATAAGTATAGTGAGATTTAATTGGGCATTACGACAAAGTACATAGACCGCCATCCAACTGCATCTATGCCTAAAAAGTCCACCTTCGAGGTTATCATCCGAACCCCTCCGGTATTAAGTTGCAAAGCAACGAGACAATTGCATTAAGTATGGTGCGTAATGTAATCAATAACTACATCCTCGAACATAGCATCAATGTTTTATCCCTAGTGGCAACAGCACAACACAACCTTAGAACTTTCGTCACTCGTCCCGGTGTCAATGCGGGCATGAACCCACTATCGAGCATAAGTACTCCCTCTTGGAGTTAAAAGTAAAAACTTGGCCGAGCCTCTACTAGAAACGGAGAGCATGCAAGATCATAAACAACACATGTATAATAACTTGATAATTAACATGACATAGTATTCTCTATCCATCGGATCCCGACAAACACAACATATAGAATTACGGATAGATGATCTTGATCATGTTAGGCAGCTCACAAGATCCAACAATGATAGCACAATGGGGAGAAGACAACCATCTAGCTACTGCTATGGACCCATAGTCCGGGGGTAGACTACTCACTCATCACACCGGAGGCGACCATGGCGGCGTAGAGTCCTCCGGGAGATGATTCCCCTCTCCGGCGAGGGTGCCGGAGGCGATCTCTCGGATCCCCCGAGATGGGATCGGCGGCGACGGCGTCTCGGTAAGGTTTTCCGTATCGTGGCTCTCGGTGCCGGGGGTTTCGTCACGAGAGGCTATTTGTAGGCGGAAGGGTAGGTCAAGAGGCGGCACGGGGGCCCCACACCACGGGGCCGCGCGGCCAAGGGGGCCGCGCCGCCCTATGGTGTGGCCCCTCCGTGGCCCCTCTTCGTCTCTCCTTCGGACTTCCGGAAGCTTCGTGAGAAAATAGGCCCCCGGGCTTTGATTTCGTCCAATTCCGAGAATATTTCGTTACTAGGATTTACTGGAACCAAAAACGGTAGAAAACGAGCAAGCGGCACTTCGGCATCTTGTTAATAGGTTAGTTCCGGAAAATGCACAAATATGACATAAAGTGTGCATAAAACATGTAGGTATCATCAATAATATGGCATAGAACATAAGAAATTATCGATACGTCGGAGACGTATCAAGCATCCCCAAGCTTAGTTCTGCTTGTCCCGAGCAGGTAAAACGATAACAAAGATAATTTCTGAAGTGATATGCCATCATAATCTTGATCATACTATTTGTAAACATATGTAGTGGATGCAGCGATCAAAACAATGGTGATGACATGAGTAAACAGGTGAATCATAAAGCAAAGACTTTTCATGAATAGTACTTCAAGACAAGCATTAATAAGTCTTGCATAAGAGTTAACTCATAAAGCAATAAATCAAAGTAAAGGTATTGAAGCAACACAAAGGAAGATTAAGTTTCAGCGGTTGCTTTCAACTTGTAACATGTATATCTCATGGATAATAGTCAACATAGAGTAATATAACAAGTACAATATGCAAGTATGTAAGAATCAATGCACAGTTCACACAAGTGTTTGCTTCTTGAGGTGGAGAGAAATAGGTGAACTGACTCAACATAAAAGTAAAGAGAATGGTCCTTCAAAGAGGAAAACATCGATTGCTATATTTGTGCTAGAGCTTTTATTTTGAAAACATGAAACAATTTTGTCAACGGTAGTAATAAAGCATATGAGTTATGTACATTATATCTTACAAGTTGCAAGTCTCATGCATAGTATACTAATAGTGCCCGCACCTTGTCCTAATTAACTTGGACTACCGGATCTTTGCAATGCACATGTTTTGACCAAGTGTCACAATGGGGTACCTCCATGCCGCCTGTACAAAGGTCTAAGGAGAAAGCTCGCATTTTGGATTTCTCGCTTTTGATTATTCTCAACTTAGACATCCATACCGGGACAACATGGACAACAGATAATGGACTCCTCTTTTATGCATAAGCATGTGGCAAGAATTATTATTCTCATATGAGATTGAGGATATATGTCCAAGACTGAAACTTCCACCATGAATCATGGCTTTAGTTAGCGGCCCAAAGTTCTTCTCTAACAACATGCATGCTCCAACCATGAAGGTGGTAGATCTCTCTTGCTTCGGACAAGACGGACATGCATAGCAACTCACATGATATCCAACAAGAAATAGTTGATGGCGTCCCCGAAACATGGTTACCGCTCAACAAGCAACTTAATAAGAGATAAAGTGCATAAGTACATATTCAATACTACAATAGTTTTTAAGCTATTTGTCCCATGAGCTATATATTGCAAAGGTGAATGATGGAATTTTAAAGGTAGCACTCAAGCAATTTACTTTGGAATGGCGGGTAAATACCATGTAGTAGGTAGGTATGGTGGACACAAATGGCATAGTGGTTGGCTCAAGTATTTTGGATGCATGAGAAGTATTCCCTCTCGATACAAGGTTTAGGCTAGCAAGGTTATTTGAAACAAACACAAGGATGAACGGTACAGCAAAACTCACATAAAAGACATATGGTAAACATTATAAGACTCCATACCGTCTTCCTTGTTGTTCAAAACTCAATACTAGATGTTATCTAGACTCTAGAGAAACCAAATATGCAAACCAAATTAGCAAGCTCTAAGTATTTCTTCATTAATGGGTGCAAAGTATATGATGCAAGAGTTTAAACATGAGCACAACAATTGCCAAGTATCAAATTATCCAAGACATTTTAGCAATTTACTACATGTAGCATTTTCCAATTTCAACCATATAACAATTTAACGAAGGAGAAACTTCGCCATGAATACTATGAGTAGAACCTAAGGACATATTTGTCCATATGCAACAGCGGAGCGTGTCTCTCTCCCATAAAGTGAATGCTAGGATCCATTTTATTCAAACAAAACAAAAACAAACCGACGCTCCAAGCAAAGTACATAAGATGTGGCCGAATAAAAATATAGTTTCAGGGGAGGAACCTGATAATGTTGTCGATGAAGAAGGGGATGCCTTGGGCATCCCAAGCTTAGACGCTTGAGTCTTCTTAATATATGCAGGGGTGAACCACCGGGGCATCCCCAAGCTTAGAGCTTTCACTCTCCTTGATCATATTGCATCATACTCCTCTCTTGATCCTTGAAAACTTCCTCCACACCAAACTCGAAACAACTCATTAGAGGGTTAGTGCATAATAAAAATTCACATGTTCAGAGGTGTCACAATCATTCTTAACACTTCTGGACATTGCATAAAGCTACTGGACATTAGTGGATCAAAAAAATTCATCCAACATAGCAAAAGAGGCAATGCGAAATTAAAGACAGAATCTGTCAAAACAGAACAGTCCGTAAAGATGGATTTTATTAGGCCACCAGACTTGCTCAAACGAAAATGCTCAAATTGAATGAAAGTTGCGTACATATCTGAGGATCACTCACGTAAATTGGCATAATTTTCTGAGTTACCTACAGAGAATTAGACCCAGATTCGTGACAGCAAAGAAATCTGTTTCTGCGCAGTAATCCAAATCTAGTACTTACTTTTCTATCAAAGACTTTACTTGGCACAACAAAACATAAAACTAAGATAAGGAGAGGTTGCTACAGTAGTAAACAACTTCCAAGACACAAATATAAAACAAAGTACTGTAGGTAAAAACATGGGTTGTCTCCCATAAGCGCTTTTCTTTAACGCCTTTCGGCTAGGCGCGGAAAGTGTATCTCAAGTAACATCAAGAGATGAAGCATCAACATCATAATTTGTTCTAATAATAGAATCATAAGGTACCTTCATTCTCTTTCTAGGGAAGTGTTCCATACCTTTCTTGAGAGGAAATTGATATTTAATATTACCTTCCTTCATATCAATAGTAGCACCAACGGTTCGAAGAAAAGGTCTTCCCAATATAATGGGGCAAGATGCATTGCATTCAATATCCAAGACAACAAAATCAACGGGGACAAGGTTATTGTTAACCATAATATGAACATTATCAACTTTCCCCAAAGCTTTCTTTTTAGCATTATCAGCGAGATTAACATCCAAATAACAATTCTTCAATGGTGGCAAGTTAAGCGTATCATAGACTTTTTAGGCATAACAGAAATACTTGCACCAAGATCACATAAAGCATTACAATCAAAATCTTTGATTCTCATTTTAATGATGGGCTCCCAACCATCCTCTAGCTTTCTAGGAATAGAAGTTTCAAGTTTTAGTTTCTCTTCTCTAGCTTTTATGAGAGCATTTGTAATATGTTTTGTGAAAGCCAAATTTATAGCGCTAGCATTGGGACTCTTAGCAAGTTTTTGCAAGAACTTTATAACTTCAGAGATGTGGCAATCATCAAAATCTAAATCATTACAATCTAAAGCAATGGGATTATCATCCCCAAGGTTGGAAAAAATTTCAGCAGGTTTTATCACAAGCGGTTCAGTAGCTTTAGCAGTTTCAGGTAATTTTGCGCGCTTTGCACTAGGAGTAGAAGCTTTGCTAACACCAATTATTTTATCATGGATAGTAGGAGGTGCAGCAACATATGAATCATTAGCATTGCTAGTGGTGGTAATAGTCCAAACTTTAGCTACATTTTCCGTTTTAGCTAGTTTTTCATTTTCTTCTCTATCCCACCTAGCACGCAGTTCAGCCATTAATCTTATATTCTCATTAATTCTAACTTGGATGGCATTTGCTGTAGTAACAATTTTATTTTCAATATCCCTATTAGGCATAACTTTTGATTTCAAAAGATCAACATGAGAGGCAAGACTATCAACTCTAGAAACAAGAATATCAATTTTATTGAGCTTTTCCTCAACAGATTTGTTAAAGGCAGTTTGTGTAGTAATAAATTCTTTAAGCATGGCTTCAAGTCCAGGGGGTGTATTCCTATTATTGTTGTAAGAATTCCCATAAGAATTAGCATAACCGTTACCATTATTATAAGGATATGGCCTATAGTTATTACTAGAATTGTTCCGATAAGCATTGTTGTTGAAATTATTATTTTTAATGAAGTTTACATCAACATGTTCTTCTTGTGCAACCAATGAAGCTAATGGAACATTATTAGGATCAACATTAGTCCTATCATTCGCAAGCATAGACATAATAGCATCAACTTTATCATTCAAGGAAGAGGATTCTTCAACAGAATTTACCTTCTTACCTTGTGGAGCTCTTTCCGTGTGCCATTCAGAGTAATTAACCATCATATTATCAAGAAGCTTTGTTGCTTCACCAAGAGTGATGGACATAAAGGTACCTCCAGCAGCTGAATCCAATAAATTCCGCGAAGAAAAATTTAGTCCTGCATAGAAGGTTTGGATGATCATCCAAGTAGTCAGTCCATGGGTTGGGCAATTTTTAACCAGAGATTTCATTCTTTCCCAAGCTTGAGCAACATGTTCAGTATCTAATTGTTTAAAATTCATTATGCTACTCCTCAAAGATATAATTTTAGCAGGGGGATAATATCTACCAATAAAAGCATCCTTGCATTTAGTCCATGAATCAATACTATTCTTAGGAAGAGATAGCAACCAATCTTTAGCTCTTCCTCTTAATGAGAAAGGGAACAATTTTAGTTTAATAATATCACCATCTACATCTTTATATTTTTGCATTTCACATAGTTCAACAAAATTATTGAGATGGGCAGCAGCATCATCGGAACTAACACCGAGAAAATTGCTCTCGCATAACAAGATTAAGTAAAGCAGGTTTAATTTCAAAGAATTCTGCTGTAGTAGCAGGTGGAGCAATAGGTGTGCAAAAGAAATCATTATTATTTGTGCTAGTGAAGTCACACAACTTAGTATTTTCAGGGGTAGCCATTTTTAGCAATAGTAAATAAAGCAAACTAGATAAAGTAAATGCAAGTAAACTAATTTTTTTGTGTTTTTGATATAGCAAACAAGACAGTAAATAAAGTAAAGCTAGCAACTAATTTTTTTGTGTTTTGATATAAGTGCAGCAAACAAAGTAGTAAATAAAATAAAGCAAGACAAAAACAAAGTAAAGAGATTGAGAAGTGGAGACTCCCCTTGCAGCGTGTCTTGATCTCCCCGGCAACGGCGCCTGAAAAAGAGCTTGATGGCGTGTATTTCACACGTTCGTTGGGCAACCCCAAGAGGAAGGTATGATGCGCACAGCAGCAAGTTTTCCCTCGGAAAGAAACCAAGGTTTATCGAACCAGGAGGAGCCAAGAAGCACGTTGAAGGTTGATGGCGGCAGGATGTAGTGCGGCGCAACACCGGAGATTCCGGCGCCAACGTGGAACCTGCACAACACAACCAAAGTACTTTGCCCCAACGAAACGAGTGAGGTTGTCAATCTCACCGGCTTGCTGTAACAAAGGATTAACCGTATTGTGTGGAAGATGATTGTTTGCAGAGAAAATAGTAAAACAAGTATTGCAGCAGATTTGTATTTCGAGTATTAAAGAATGGACCGGGGTCCACAGTTCACTAGAGGTGTCTCTCCCATAAGATAAAAGCATGTTGGGTGAACAAATTACGGTCGGGCAATTGACAAATAGAGAGGGCATAACAATGCACATACATGACATGATAAGTATAGTGAGATTTAATTGGGCATTACGACAAAGTACATAGACCGCCATCCAACTGCATCTATGCCTAAAAAGTCCACCTTCAGATTATCATCCGAACCCCCTCCAGTATTAAGTTGCAAAGCAACAGACAATTGCATTAAGTATGGTGCGTAATGTAATCAATAACTACATCCTCGAACATAGCATCAATGTTTTATCCCTAGTGGCAACAAGCACAACACAACCTTAGAACTTTCTCATCACTGTCCCGGGTGTCAATGCGAGGCATGAACCCACTATCGAGCATAAGTACTCCCTCTTGGAGTTAAAAGTAAAAACTTGGCCGAGCCTCTACTAGAAACGGAGAGCATGCAAGATCATAAACAACACATGTATAATAACTTGATAATTAACATGACATAGTATTCTCTATCCATCGGATCCCGACAAACACAACATATAGAATTACAGATAGATGATCTTGATCATGTTAGGCAGCTCACAAGATCCAACAATGATAGCACAATGGGGAGAAGACAACCATCTAGCTACTGCTATGGACCCATAGTCCAGGGGTAGACTACTCACTCATCACACCGGAGGCGACCATGGCGGCGTAGAGTCCTCCGGGAGATGATTCCCCTCTCCGGCAGGGTGCCGGAGGCGATCTCCTGGATCCCCGAGATGGGATCGGCGGCGACGGCGTCTCGGTAAGGTTTTCCGTATCGTGGCTCTCGGTACTGGGGGTTTCGTCACGGAGGCTATTTGTAGGCGGAAGGGTAGGTCAAGAGGCGGCACGGGGGCCCCACACCACAGGGCCGCGCGGCCAAGGGGGGCGGCGCGCCGCCCTATGGTGTGGCCCCTCCGTGGCCCCTCTTCGTCTCTCCTTCGGACTTCTGGAAGCTTCGTGAGAAAATAGGCCCCTGGGCTTTGATTTCGTCCAATTCCGAGAATATTTCGTTACTAGGATTTCTGGAACCAAAAACAGCAGAAAACAACAAGCGGCACTTCGGCATCTTGTTAATAGGTTAGTTCCAGAAAATGCACAAATATGACATAAAGTGTGCATAAAACATGTAGGTATCATCAATAATATGGCATAGAACATAAGAAATTATCGATACGTCGGAGACGTATCAAAGATCAGGAAGTCGCCGTGGCTGAATGGGCTCGGGGGGCAGCCCCCGTGTCCTGCAAATGGGTGAAACAACAAGGGCCTGCAAAAGGGTTTGACTTCGATATAAGCAAAACTGAGCAGATTT
This sequence comes from Lolium rigidum, assembly GCF_022539505.1. Classification (NCBI taxonomy): domain Eukaryota; kingdom Viridiplantae; phylum Streptophyta; class Magnoliopsida; order Poales; family Poaceae; genus Lolium; species Lolium rigidum. The sequence continues at coordinate 75,689,898 of NC_061508.1, read as the reverse complement.
TCGATTTATTGCTGAAAGAAAAGCAGCTGAAGTTACCCGAAGGCCATAAAATCCCTACGGCGCAAGAAATGAACGGGAGACCGTACTTCAAATGGCATCACTCGTTCACCCATGCCACCAATGACTGCAAAGAGTTGCGTCGGCAGATCCAAATGGCGATAGAACAGGGCCGTCTGATCCTCGGTCAGTTTGCCATGAAAGTAGACACGCACCCCTTTCCTGGGGTTAACATGGTGGAACTCAATCACTCCACGGGGTGCGAGCCAGGCTTCTCATTCGAGGTTAACATGGCAGGGCCTGTAGACCGCCATGGCAAGGATAAAGAAGAAAGCGGTCACTCCCGCGACAAGGATAAGAAGGAGGCCGATCCACGCGACCGGCCCCAATATGATGACAGACGGTACCTCACCGAGGAACAAGTGAGAAACGTGCGGTACCAACGACCGCTCTCCGCGTATCTCCTGAATAAGTATGAGCATCAATACGACCGACGTCGGCGGTACGACATGGATGACGAAAGATATCGTCGGTCTGATGTTGACAGCAGAAGAAGGGCACAAGTGAGGTTTCAATGTTCAAGCGTCTAGGGCCTCTTCCACCTCAGAACCGACGAGCTGAGTCATCTCGAGAGGAAGACTTCGAAGAGTCAGAAGATGAAGAAGAAGATAGATACCACCGGCCAAGGTGGTGCCCTGATGGACTCAGTCATTCCCAAAAGCGGAGGATTCAGAGGCTACGTAACTTGGAGGAAGCCGAAGCGCAGTACCTGTACACTTTGAGGAAAGCGCGGCCCGATCTGGCCGTAAAAATTCAGCAAACGTTGGAGACAGAGACGCGTCCACAGAAGAAAGAATGGCGCCCCAAACAAGCAAAAGCCGATGCGAAGGCATCGGCTGGCACAAACATGGTGTTCATACTCCCGTCGGAGTTTTGTGTTCCAAGAACTGAAGAAGTGCCAGTAGCACAGTTTGACTGCGGTCCACGGTCGGTTATCTTTGAAAAGCCACGAGAGAGGAGCTACAGGCACTTGAAGGCCCTGTACCTAAGAGGTTATATCAATGGGCAGCCTGTCAACAAGATGTTGGCGGACACGGGGCGGCAGTCAATATAATGCCATACTCCATGCTACGGCGTTTGGGACGCTCTAACGCAGATCTGATCAAGACCAACGTCACACTAAGCGATTTCAACGGCCAAGCATCAGAAGCGCAAGGCGTTCTGAACGTAGATCTAACCGTGGGCCGAAAAACCATCCCTACGTCATTCTTCATCATCGACAGCAAAAGCACCTACGCTGTCCTGCTAGGGAGGGATTGGATTCACGCTAACTGCTGCATTCCATCCACGATGCACCAATGCCTAATACAGTGGGATGATGAAGTGGAGGTCGTTCATGCGGATGATTCGATCGAGATCTCATTAGCTGGCATGAATATTTGGGATGCAGACGACCAAGAGCCGATCTCTGGAATCAGTTTGGACGGCTGTGAGCGCATCGAAGCTTCAAAAAACGGGGTGAGGCTGGTCTTATCCACCGGCCTGACAGAGTAACAAGACTAGAGGTAATGGACATACGTGGCAAGGCCGATCCCTGCGATCGGCCCCAAAAAAAAAAGCAAATGATCTCGCACAAATGGCGCCAGGCTACAAGGACGTGGCGCCAGGCTAAAGCAAACGATCTCGCACAAATGGCGCCAGGCTACAAGGACGTGGCGCCAGGCACCTGGCGCCACGTCCTTGTAGCCTGGCGCCATTTGTGCGAGATCGTTTGCTTTTATTTTTTTGGGGGGCCGATCGCAGGGATCGGCCTTGCCACGTATGTCCATTGCCTCTAGTCTTGTTACTCTGTCAGGCCGGTGGATAAGACCAGCCTCACCCCATTTTTTGAAGCTTCGATGCGCTCACGACCGTTCAAACTGATTCCGAGATCGGCTCTGGTCGTCTGCATCCCAAATATTCATGCCAGCTAATGAGATCTCGATCGAATCATCCGCATGAACGACCTCCACTTCATCTCCATCCCACTGTATCAGGCATTGGTGCATCGTGGATGGAATGCAGCAGTTAGCGTGAATCCAATCCCTCCCTAGCAGGACAGCGTAGGTGCTTTTGCTGTCGACGATGAAGAATGACGTAGGGATGGTTTTTCGCCCACGGTTAGATCTACGTTCGAACGCCTTGCGCTTCGATGCTTGGCCGTTGAAATCGCTTAGTGAGACGTTGGTCTTGATCAAATCTGCGTTAGAGCGTCCCAAACGCCGTAGCATGGAGTATGGCATTATATTGACTGCCGCCCTCGTGTCCACCAACATCTTGTTGACAAGCTGCCCATTGATATAACCTCTTAGGTACTGAGGCCTTCAAGTGCCTCGTAGCTCCTCTCTCGTGGCTTTTCAAAGATAACCGGCCGTGGACCGCAGATCAAACCGTGCTACTGGCACTTCTTCGGTTCTTGGAACACAAAACTCCGACGGAGTATGAACACCATGTTTGTGCCGGCCGATGCCTTCGCATCGGCTTTTGCTTGTTTGGGGCGCCATTCTTTCTTCTCGTGGACGTGTCTCTGTCTCCAACGTTTGCTGAATTTTTACGGCCGATCGGGCCGCGCTTCCTCAACATGCAGTGCTGCGCTCGGCTTCCTCCAAGTTACGTATCCTCACGAACCCTCCGCTTTTGGGAATGACTGAGTCCATCGAGGCACCACCTTGGCCGGTGGTATCTATCTTCTTCTTCATCTTCTGACTCTTCGAAGTCTTCCTCTCGAGATGACTCAGCTCGTCGGTTCTGAGGTGGAAGAGGCCCTAGACGCTTGAACACTGAAACCTCACTTGTGCCCTTCTTCTGCTGTCTACACTCCGGGCAGTTATCGATTGTAGGCAATCGGCTCATTCCTGAGTCCCAGCAGTGTTTGAAGAAAGGACAATCCCAGTGTCTGTCCATGTCTTCCTGCTCTCTTGACTTCTCCTTAGCGCAGTGCTCATATCTTTCGTCGTTTCTATCACACCGACGATATTTTCTGTTGTCAACATCAGACCGACGATATCTTTCGTCATCCATGTCGTACCGCCGACGTCGGTCGTACTGATGCTCATACTTATTCAGGAGATGCGCGGAGAGCGGTCGTTGGTACCGCACGTTTCTCACTTGTTCCTCAGTGAGGTACCGTCTGTCATCATATTGGGGCCGGTCGCGTGGATCGGCCTCCTTCTTATCCTTGCCGCGGGAGTGACCGCTTTCTTCTTTATCCTTGCCATGGCGGTCTACAGGCCCTGCCATGTTAACCTTGAATGAGAAGCCTGGCTCGCACCCCGTGGAGTGATTGAGTTCCACCATGTTAACACCAGGAAATGGGTGCGTGTCTACTTTCATGGCAAACTGACCGAGGATCAGACGGCCCTGTTCTATCGCCATTTGGATCTGCCGACGCAACTCTTTGCAGTCATTGGTGGCATGGGTGAACGAGTGATGCCATTTGCAGTACGGTCTCCCGTTCATTTCTTGCGCCGTAGGGATTTTATGGCCTTCGGATAACTTCAGCTGCTTTTCTTTCAGCAATAAATCGAAAATCTGCTCAGTTTTGCTTATATCGAAGTCAAACCCTTTTGCAGGCTCTTGTTGTTTCACCCATTTGCAGGACACGGGGGCTGCCCCCCGAGCCCATTCAGCCACGGCGACTTCCTGATCTTCTGCACAGTCTTCAACCTCTTCTGCCTCGACCAGGCCTATCGGGCGCTTGAACTTATCTTGGTACAATTCTGGGTGGCGCTGTTCATACAATGTTAATTTCTGAACCATGTGTGCCAGTGAATTGTATTCCACTTGGAAAGCCAGATCCTTGATCGGCGCTGCGAGGCCTACCACTGCCAGATCGACTGCTTCTTTCTCAGTTAAACGAACCGAATAACATCGGTTCTTGACAGTCCTGAAACGCTGAATGTACTCAGACACCGTCTCTCCCCGCTTCTGCCGGACCTGCGTCAGATCGGCAATGCCAGCCTCGGTAGCTTCTGAGTGATATTGTACATGAAACTGCTCCTCCAGTTGCTTCCATGTCCGGACTGAATCTGGTGGCAATGAGGTGTACCACCCAAAAGCTGGCCCTGTGAGAGACTGTGCAAAGAACCTTACACGTAACGGGTCTGATGCCAAAATCATGCCCAACTGTGCCAAATATCGGCTCACGTGCTCAATTGAGCTAGACCCTTCTGATCCACTGAACTTTGAGAACTCAGGGAGCCGATACTTGGGCGGCAGCGGAATCAGATCATATTCGTTGGGATACGGCTTGGAATAGCCGATTGTTCTCCTTTTAGGCAGGATACCGAACTGGTCTCTCAAGATCGTACTGATTTGTTCCATGGTATGAGCTGCAGGGGTTGAGCTTTCATGACTCGTACCGGTGGCATATTTAGCTAGCCACGCCTGTTTATCGGCATCTGCTCCAGAAATCCCTCCTGCTGTAATCTGGTTCGTGCGCGCCCAATTATTGCAGTCCGGCACGTATGTGCACACGTATCCATGTGGGATCTCTTTAGGTGGCTCATACAGGAACTGGTAATCGCCAGGATCACCTCCAACCTTGTAGACGACGTATGCCGGTGAACCTTGTGGCTCTGGAGCTGCAAGCGTGAAGGGCAGTTGCGGTCTAGTGTGGAACGGTGCCTCTCCCGGGTGAGTTCCTAGGGCAGGCCCCGACGGGGAATACTGATGCTTCATGATTTCCTGAACCACTCGCATCGCAATATGCTCCAAAGTGTTCACCAGGCTCTCAGAATGACGGTGTAGAGAATGAGCCACCATATAATTAACTTCTTGGCGCAGAGCTCTAGTACGTTCCTCCGAAGGGAGAGACAGATCTACTCCATCGAGAACGCCTTCGGGTGTGAATCCTTTGAACCTAATGCCATGTGTACGGGTCCTTTCGAAAGAGCCGATGAGATCGGCTTCGAAGAGAGCCTTAAGCTCATCATATTTCTTCTTGTGATCCTCAGGCAGATCTTCATACTTGACTGGATCGTCAGACATCTCAGCTGTAGATGTTGATGTAGTTGCTGCAGAGTGTCCCACCGGGCGTGCCAGAATGTGTTGCCTGCCAAAACCCACCGGCGAGCAGCGACGAGCAACACGGAGAGCCGGGAGGCTCCCAGGACTGCTGGTGGGCCCTGGTCCCTCGGGCAATGGCCCGCAATGCTCTGGCACACGTCCTGGCGGTTGCAAGGGCGTGCCACCTGACCTATACCTGGTCAGGAAGGTGTTGGATTGCTTCGATTAGCTTCCTGCATGGTAGAAACGTAAACATTAAATACGAGCCCGATCGGCTCTCAGGTTGCCCTGTGAATCGGCTCTCAGGTTGCCCTGTGAATCGGCTCAAAGAGCCGATTGCCCCATGGTTCACGTTGGATTTACGATGACATGGGGATCCTGCTTGATCAATACAAAGTTAAATTGATCTACGACAGTCTAGGGTTTTCACCGCATAACCGGAACATCCTACACGTAGTTGAGCCTAGCATATACGAAAGATGATGGAAAACTAGTCCTAAAAGAGGCCTAAAAACCAACATGAAGTCAATTCCCCGAACAATCCCTTCTAGGACTATCAAACCGTGCCTCACGTACTACCGGATCGTTCAACCCGTTTGCAAGGCCTAATCATGCGGATATCAAACTAATCCTTGAAGAACAAGGAACAACTATAACAGATCAGATCTACTAAATAAAGAAGAAGCAAGGTGCTGCCCTTACACCTAAGATTAGGTGTAAAGGCGACTAGATATCGAGGGGTCGCATAGCTAAGCAAACGTATTCGGAGAAATATCGATGCAAGCCCCAAAACATCTATGATAAGGGTGTTACTCGCCATCAACAAGGCTTCGATGACGAGCAACACCAGATAACGAATAAACCGATACTGCCTAGATCGCAAGATGCGATCTAGGCAGCATGATGCTTACCCGGAAGAAACCCTCGAAACAAGGGGTGGCGATGCGCCTGGATTGTGTTTGTTGTGAACGTGGTCGTCCTCCTTTCTCAATAACCCTAGGTACATATTTATAGTCCGTGGACTTTCTAATTCGGGAATAAACCTAACCGTGTACGAGCTAAACTCTATCTCTTAATTCTAAACTAAGATGCGATCTACCATAATGTACAGATACACGGGCAAACCAGCCCAAATTCTCGCACAAGGCCGATTCAGAGACACTTCATGTAAACATCCTCCAAGCCCATCTCAATTACGGCCCATCTTCTGATTTGGCCAAAATCTGGTGATAACAAATGCATACTCTATAGATCTTCCAATTGATGATTTTGGTGTCAGCAATTCTTTCAATGTGGCTGATTTGACACCATATGACGGAGAAGACCTTGGAGCATCGAGGTCGACGCCTTTTGAAGGGGGGGAGATGATGAGGACATCCCTACTACACTACTACCTCCGTCATTGCAAGATAAAGACGATGCTGCTGTGAAGCTCAAGTCTAATGAAGTCAGGATTGGACCAATGACAAGAGCTCGTGCGAAGCTACTCAAATAACAGGTGAACTTGTTCCTAAGTGATACTTTGATCGATGAGAACTTTATACTGCCTAAGTCCTATTACTTATGTATGATCAGGTATGAAGAGGGAGCAAGCATCGCACGCGGAGAGGAGAAGCAGCTGGACGTGAAGCTGGACATGGAGTTGATATGAAGCTGGACATGAATACATTCCATGGAAGCGTGAGGGAGGAGAGGGAGGCATGCGCAAGGGAAGACGAAGTCCAGGACAGCTCAGGTCCCGGTCAGACCGGTCGCCACGCCGGTGCGCCCGATCAGCAGCCCGGTCCAACCGAACGCCATGCCGGTTCCGCCCGGTGTCGACCGGATTCCACGCTTGTGACAGCCGGGCGGGTGTACTGCAAGACACGACCCGCGCCCGGTCAGCACCCGGCGCCAGGCCCGGTTTGAACCGGCCTGACCCGGTCCCAGGCCCGGTCGACTGGTCCCCAGACCGGCCGTGTCCGAGTCTGTCTCGACCAGATCCAATCTGGGTCGGTTTTCTATGTATCTTTTCGACTTCTGGTCGTCCTGAACCCCTATATAAGTGCCCAGGACGCCCCCAAATTAGGTTTAGATCACGTTTAAGATAAACCCTAGTTCATAGTTGATTGCTTTGCAACTCTATCGAATTCCTACACAATATTGCATTGATTTGGTGTATACCCTGAAAGTCTTGTGTGATCTGTTGTTTCATTGGGAATTAGACGGTTGCAACTTATCGCTTCGTGGTCGGCGGCTACGTGCGCAAGTGTGTGGAGTTGCGAATATCTTGCAGGGTTGAGAGTTGTTGCATTGGCGACAGGGACCAATCGAGAGACTTTGTTACGTCATACAAGTTATCATCCACTTCATCATCGTCCGCTGTGTTCAGCCCGTGATCATCATCACCACCGTACTTATTGAGAAGATCGGGCCACCCCTTATCACAGAGCCTTTCCAACTTTCTTCTCTATGAGATTCTTGATCAAAGCTGGTTTTTTGTAATCCACTGGGAGTTTATGAATTTGGATCCAAGTATCAAAATAGTTCGGATCAATTGTGTTCGGAGGAGATAAACCATCGTACTCCCTCCGTCCACAAATAAGTGGACATCTAGCTCTAAACTTTGTCCACAAAAGAGTGTACACCTATGTTCCCAATGCACTTTAATTGCTTCTCTCTCATCGCACGGAAATCAAACTCAATAATATGGAGCACATGTTCTTCTTGTTTTCTACATGCACTTAGAGCAAATGCAATAAGGCTGACTCAGCAGGCTATAAGAATTAAAATAGTGTTGTTTTACTTAGGTGGATGAGAGAGAGGTGGAGAGAGAAGAGAGATGAGCTCTCATGCAAGAGTCAGCTCTTGCACGTGCCCCTAGGCACTTTGTGAGTATGTGTGGTGGACCTTTTACACATAAAATTATCAATCCTTAAAGCCAACTATTGTACAAGTTAGCTATAAACTGACTATAGCTGGCCTTATAGCCAGCACCGGGCTGCACTATTGGAATTGCTCTTAGCTCATTGGAGTAAAAAAAATAAAAAGGAGAGATGCATGTTTTCAATGTATTTTTTACTCCACTTCATAATTTATCTTGGAAAACCCGCATATACACTTATTTGTGGACGGAGGGAGTACTCGCGTTTTGTCTAAATAACCAAGGACCACTTTTAGTAACCTTTAACCAATCTCCAAGACAATTGCACTGAAGCGTAAACATGTTTCCTTCTAGATGTTGAAACTCCATATGATGCGCATCAGACCTGGCATTCCTCGTATGCTCTTCAAACGTAATGGGGCTAAATTGATTTGCCGTGTGAACCCTCAAGAGACGAATGTACTACCATGTATATTTGGATTAGAGAAAATTGCTTCTATACCCTCAAATCACAAGTCGTTTGCTCATTTGCCATCGAACAAAGCTGCAGTGCTTCTGTACCAAACACAAACAAATTTTATTGCTTACTTGCCATTGCTGTTGACTGAATGTCAATTTTTCTTTGTTTTCTTGTCATTTTTTCTTAAAATACCAAGTTTACCCCTAGGTTATGAAAATAAGAAAGGCAGAAAACAAAAAGAAGAGAAATCAGAAACACGCACGCACCCAGCACCCAGTTTCTCTTTTCTCCACGCTCGCACCGGATGGCAGAGCCGCCGCCGCCGGCAGCGGCGCTCCCTCGTTCTACGCCGCCCCTTCCCCAACCTCCACCACTGCAGATGGTCCTCGCCGACGACGCGCCTCCAGTCCCTGCTGCAACTCCTTCGACGCACGCACCTGACGGGCGGATGGCCGAGCCGCCGCCGGCGCTTCCCCGAGCGGCGACGCTGCCGCCGATTCTAGCCGCACGTCTCACCATGCCGTCCAGCGCGTCTTCGACAACGTCCGCCCACACGCTAGGAGCGCCACCCTCTCCCTCTGACCATGTTGCCCAGAACCCTAGGGTTGGGGATCCCGGCGAGGTGGAGAACCATGTCGCGGCAGGTCCTCCTCTGCCGGTGAGGAGAACGGCATGGACGAGGACTACGACTCCACATCTCTCTCGCAATCTGTGCTAGGTAAAAGTTCTTTCTTTTTTGTTCTGCATTTTTTGATATGAGAATGCACACGAGATTGACACCATCCTTTGCACCATCCACGGGATGATTCAGTCATGCACTTACAAGGTAGAGGTAAAGGTTTGTGACACTGATGGAAATTCAACATTTATTTGGGAGATTGTTGAGGGTACTAGCACAAACATGAAGGATTTGCTGTCCTGCATTGCTGGAACATTCTCTTTTCCTTTACGCTCGCGAGGACAAAATATTCGTGGAGTATTTTAATTGCATTAGTGGAAAATTTATTTCTGTGTCGAATGATGAAGAATGCATGAAAATGTACCAGTATTTTCATCAGAATAGAAGTGGTCAGTTGGTCATCAAACATTGTGACTACTTATAATGTTGTACACCTGTCTTTGCTCCCTTATAGCATGTAATCTGAAATTTGTATGTAGATCTAAGGTCATATCTGCTGCGCCTGATAGCCCTGCGATGAGCACTCGAAGCAAGAAGAGAATAGCACCAAACAACCAAGAGAATAGCGCCAAACCTCCAACCAAAAAGAAGTTGAAACTCTGAAATTCTGGGCTCATTTTGGTTACATACGGTGCACTTCTTCATGTGTGCACTTATGCTTATGTTGAACAACCAACTTCGGGTTGTGTTGTTTTGTTTCTAGATGCTATGAAGTATGAACCTGATTATGCTTCCAGTTGTGAACCTGATTATGCCACTAAATGATGTGAACCTGATTAGTTTTATTTGTATGGACTGCTATTTTGCTGCTAAAATCTGGTTGAAATGCTAAAAATAGAGGCAATATGCTATCAATTTTTTCTGTTGAGACTTGTTGTGCAAGCCGTGCTTATTTACCATTGAGGGTAAAGTGGTCCTTTTGTTGGATATATTGTGTCGACCAACGGTGGACTAACAGGAGGTGGCAAATAAGCACTAGATTGTGTTTGTGATTGGTACATGAGCTCTTGCGCTTTGTTGTGTGGCAAATTAGCCATTGACCAGTTTGTCAATGGTACAGAAGCCATTTGCCCTTTGGATTAACATATGCACCAGTACCCTCGTGTGAGTGAGAGCTATCCCGTGCAGTCCATATTTTCTCCGGAGTAAAATGCACCAATGGTCACTGTAATTGTCGGAGCTGCTCGGTACGGTCACCGTACTGCTGGAATACGCCGCGGAGGTCACCGAACTTGTCATACATGATTTATACGGTCACTGGTGGTGTACGCGAGCGTGTATTTGGTGGAGGTCACTGAACTTTGACATGAAATTCAGTAACGGTCACTGTGTCGGCTGGATGGTTGCGTGGAAGAAAAGAGGTAAGGGGACTTGACTGCAAAAACACATCGTGTGGGCCGACTTCTGTATTGCCTTCCATGCAACGAGGATCACGCAGATAACCAGAAGATCGTGGTGTTTGTTACAGGGCGACATTGGCGGAAGTTCGGAGGCACTGCGGCGGAAGTTCGGACGCATTGCGGCGGAAGTTCAGAGGGGCTCTCAGCGAGGGACTTGATCTGGGCGGTGTATCCGTCCAGGGAGAGTCGGCGATGGCGGCTCGGCGTCGTGAGGAAGGAAGCCCCTCTCCTGTGTACGGTAAGACACATCTAGAGTTGGTTAGGGGAAAGGTAGATCTTGATCTTGTTTGTGCGTTTATGGATTACAATTGAAAGAATTCATGTACAACACCAACACCATCACTCTGCTCCACGCCATGAAAGAAAGGAAAAAAAATGATCTACTAATTCCAATTGAAGATGCAAAAATGAGCACTAATCAGTGTATCCGATCCAATCTGATCAAGTTAAAATATAAGATTAATCAAAACAGTACAAATCATTGCAGCGCCCACCACCAATCTGGCTTGTATCACAATCCAATATTTGTACTTTGAGTTGACCTGAAACATGGAACAGACTTCATCTCTTGCATCTGACAATTTACAGTAGTAGAAGAGCGCATAGCTGTACCCAATTGAGTCAGTCAATCAATAACCAAAATCCAACGAAGTGCCGAGTCAAACTGGTAAAACTGAGGAGCAAAATTGCCTGATTAATCCACAATACCTTGTAAATGCACTCAGAATTGAGGAGCAAAATTATCCAGGCAAGCAAGAGTTACTCCAAAACAACAGAGTGCCCAGTTAAATCTGAGCTTCCGTGCCTCATGTAGCATGCTGTAAACAGAATTGTTATTCAAGATATGCAGGTACGGTCAGTCTGTTTCTTGATCTTCAAATGATAATCTGACCTATTACTTCACATTTACTTTGTCCTGAGGACCACTGCCATGTTGTGCCATTATAACTGTATCCTTGAAAGGTCTTCTCTGGGCACTCCGGTGATTTTATAGACTACAACTGCACCATAAACAGGGCAAACAACTTATATCTGCAACAACATTGATACTCCTAACTGGAAGAACGTCCTTCAACTGGATGAATCAAATAATACTCATGTAACACATCGGACGGATCCGGAATGGTAGTAAGCACCCTAAAATACCTCAGCATCGAGGGCAGTACCTCGTGACTGCGGCGGAGCCAGTTCTATCTTCGGCGGTGGTACCGGCTGCATGTGCGGACATGAGGCTTTGACTTACGTGTGACAGAAGATGTGAAGTACAGTTCATATCGCCTCTGAAGAGGAACATTATCTCTTACGCAATGGGTGACAGAAAATCACCTCTGTTTTCTTAGGCAGTAGGTCTTACTTCATGGATGCTCACTGTCACTGCATTACTGTACTTAAATGTTCAGCTCTAAACTAGTATGGTGCACTGGAGTTTGTACTTTGTATCGAGTATATTTAGTGTAGAAACGTTAGAGTTGATAGAATGTAAAACAGTAAAAGTAGTACTACTGAATAAAATCAGATTTGTGGGTGTCGTTACAATGTTGAGCAGTAATCTTTCACTGGAGGTTTTATAAATAGTTATAAACTGCATGCTATATGTCTTTTCAATGCTAGAAAGTGCAGTATAACATGTTGAACGGTTATAAATTGATTCATCAATTGTTGTCACAGGTAATCGTAGCAGCTATTTCTCAGTGGAAATCAATCATGGAGGGTATTTTGTGGGCTCAGGTAGAAACAAGAATTATGTCAGTGGACACAAAATTTGGTTTGATCATGTCGACAGCAGTGACATGGTCACCACCGATCATTGAGAAACTAGTGGAGGATATGGGCTATGAGATGTGTGGAAGAATAAAAGTTTACTTCGCTTGCCTCACTTGGATGTTAGTACAAATGGACTGATAGAAATTACGGATGATGCACAAACAAGTAGCAATGTTGCAGCTTTTAGGAAATGGGCAGCATTTCTTCAAGCTATTTTTGGATCATGATGACAACACGATGGGCACAGAGCTTGGGAGCAGCTAGCGGTTCAGCTTGGTGTGTTTGCACGTAGGATTCAGATCTGGTGCAGCAACAACAAGTGCAAAATTATGTGATTTCCGAAGCAAACAGGAGGAGAAGGAAACATAGTAATGAAGAAGATGTTGGTGCTGACATGAGTGACCATGCTGATTCAGACTTTGATCCAAAGGACATGGTTGATTCAGACTATGAGATAGATGCAGGTGACGATGATTTGTTCGAGGATAATGTTGACAATTTAGAGGATGAGGACATGAAAATTCCTAAGGGGCAAGGCATGGAGAAGGCAAAGGTTAGAGCATTAGAAGCAAAGCATAAGTTGAAGGCACTGATGGAACAACCCAATTGGGAGGAATGCAAAGAAGAGGACGTTGACGACGAAGGGCTATGGGCACCTCATGATGAAAATTCAAGCTCATTGCCTCCACCTAGATACAAAACATTTACCGAGGAAGACATGGTAAATCCTATTTTCTATGTTGGTCTGTGCTTTGAAACTCCAGAGATGTTGAAAAAGGCAATTAGATCATGGAGTTGCATTCACAGACAGGATATCAAATTGCCCACAAATGATAAGAAGAGAATCAATGCCAAGTGCTCTGCTGGTTGTGAATGGAATTTGTGGGCTTCATATTCTAGCATTACCAAGTGTTTCATGATCAAGACCTACAATCCTAATCACGGCTATGGATGTACCAAAACTTCTAAAGTTCACGCATTCACTTCTAATTTCTTGGCAGAGAGGTATTTGGAGAGTTTCAGAGCAGATCAAGACATGAACATGAAGAATTTTTCAAGGATAATTCAAAAGGAGTGGAACATGACACCAGGAAGATCCAAGTTGCAGAGGGCTAGGAGATTGGCCATGAAGGTGATTTATGGTGACGAAGAAGCTCAATACAATATGTTGTGGGATTATGCAAACGAGATAAGGAGGAGCAACCCTGGTAGTTCCTTCTTTGTTGCCATTGATGAGAATTCAAGGTTTAGGAGGGCTTACATGTGTTTGGAAGCTAGCAGGAGAGGTTTTCTGCAAGGGTGTAGGCCTGTTATTTTTGTTGATGGAACCTTCATCAAAACAAGATACAGAGGGCAATTGTTAACTGCTGTTGGAATGGATCCAAATGACTGTATATTCCCAATTGCAGTTGCAACAGTAGAGGTTGAAGACATAGCTAGCTGGACATGGTTTCTTGAGACACTGAAAAATGATCTTGCCATAGCAAATACACAGCCATGGACAATTATGTCTGACAAGCAGAAGGGATTGATTAATGCAGTCAAAGCAGTTTTCCCTGAATCTGAACACAGATTTTGTGTTAGACATATGTGGCAAAATTTCCAACGAAGTTCGCAGGTGATGCATTGAAGAACCAGCTATGGAGGATAGCAAGAAGCAAGCACGGTTGCTAGGTTTGAGGCAAATATGGCATACATGAAGGTGCTCAATCATGATGCTTGGGCTTGGTTAGAGGAGCTTGATCCACGGACATGGGTTAGGGCTTTTCAGAATGACCTGCCAAAGTGTGACATATTGCTCAACAACAACTGCGAAGTATTCAACAAGTATGGATATGTTCTGTTAACATTTTGCTTTTTCAGTACTTAAATTTCGGTGCAATATTATTTACAACATTTCACTACATTATGATAGGTACATCTTAGAAGCTAGAGAGCTACCTATACTGTCTATGTTTGAGAGAATAAAGGCACAAGTTATGACAAGAAACTACAACAAGCAAAATGAGGAGATTAAATGGACAGGTCATGTTTGCCCGAAAATAAAGAAGAAGGTAGAGAAGAATGTGGAATTGGCAAACCATTCATACATTGATGGAGCAGGGGATGGGCTATTTGCAGTTTCAGAAATGGTGAGCTCTACTCCAATTGATTACATTGTTGATCTCAAAGCAAAGACTTGCACTTGCAATAGATGGCGTAAGAGTGGAATCCCATGTCCACATGTTCTTTCTTGCATCGAGAAGGAAAGAATAGATCCTCTATCACTTGTTGACCATTGCTATTCAGTGGAGATGCATAACAGAGCTTATGAAAATATTGTGTATCCATGTAAAGATAAGAGTGAGTGGCAGAAAATGGATGGCCCTATTATACTCCCACCATTCTATCAGAAACATGTGGGCAGGCCCACTAAGTCAAGGAGAAAAGCACCAGGTGAAGTTGATTGTAGAGGTGGTGGTAAAAAAGTGTCAAGGAGGGGTGTCATCATTCATTGCAGCTATTGTGGAGGGCCTGATCATAATATAAGTGGATGCTACTGGGCTAAGCATGGATTGACACCTCCAGGTCCAGAACTATTAAATGTGCCTCCTACACAACCCACAGCCTCACAGCCAGTTGTACCTCCTGGCAATGAACCAGACCTAGAAATTGTGCATACATACCAAGACACAGTGGTTGAAAACCTCTCTCAGCAGGTTCTTGGTTTGAATCTTGTGCTATTTTTGACAATATGTTGCCTGTGAAATTATTTCTGTAACTATACTAAAACTGTTGTCCTATTTGTTGCAGGTTCCTTTTGTCAGAAATATGGAGGCACAGCCAACTCCCGAGTCATCATTCATTGCAGATGTTAGGAACAACATGCCAAACAGTGGGCCTTCTTCATCATCTGGTGGGAGCAACATACTTAGACAAGGTGAGCTAGCTAGAAAGCTGCAGGCCATGCAGGCTGAGAAGAACAAGGCTGCAGAGGACAGAAAGTTAGCCATACTTGAAGCAAAATATGCAGCACAGATGAAGAAATCAGAGGAGGCAGCTGCAAAGAGGATAGAGCAAGAGAAGAAGAAGGCAGAAAGGTAGCAGCAGAAGAGCCAAAGAAATTGCAGAGAAAAAGGAGATGAAAAAAATGGAGGCCGAAATCAACAAAAAAGCCAAAGCTGAGACCAAAAGGATCATTGCTGAGGTGAGAAATATTTGTGTTTAATTTTTGATTTACTATGTGGTATCAAATTGTTTTGTACTTACAACATTTTTCTACATTGTGATAGGTGAGAAAAGAAGTTGCGGAGAAGAAGAAGAAAGAAGCAGCAGAGCGAAGGCAAGCTGAGAAAGAGAAGAGGGATCTTGAGAAGGCTAGACAAGCAGCTGCCAAGAGGGCTCAACTGCAACAAGAAGCCAGAGATAGAGCTCAGCTCATGGCTACTTTGAGAGCTGCAAAGGCAAGTGAAGTGCAAGAAGAAGATGATGCAACTGATTTTGTGCCTCCCAGACCAAACAAAGTCAATATGTTTGATGAGTTTCGGAATCCAAGATGAAGTGGAATTTCCAAAAAATAATAGACATTTTTGATCTATGAATAATATATCAACTGAATAATAGACATTTATTTTCTTCCTGCACTCGTTCACAGAATGTTGCCAAGTTATGTATGAATTCAGTGATTTTAAATGTTTGCCTTATTTTCCTGATCAATTGCTGTCCAAATGGTGCTTAATTGTTGTCATGTGTTGCTCTATATTCCTGATAAAATGCTGCCGAAATGGTGCTTATTTGATGTCATATGCTTGTTTATGCAGAAATAATACAGGACAGACAGTAAGTACTATACCTCATTGATGAATTATGCATCAGTATGGTACCATACTATGTGCTACATTTTTGTCATAATGCAGCAACATGGTACCAGACAGTATGCTTCCAGCCAACACTATGCTTCCAATCAGTATGCTTCATTCAGCAGAAGCTTCCACAGATAATGTACAGTACTCCATAGGTACCAACAGTTTCAGAAATGGTGTACCAACAGCTCCAGACAGTATGGTTCAGTCAGGTAAAGCCGCACTGCCATTTCATAGGTGTTGCATAGGTAGTGTGCATGTACCAGTGCACCAAACTGTGAAGTTCCCTGGTCTGGCAGTTCCCTGGTCTGGCAGTGAGAAACAATTTCATGCATATAGCCTACAAAAAGCAAAACAAACTGTGAAGTTAGTTCCCTGGTCTGGCAGTGACAAACAATTTCATGCATATAGCCTACAAATTGCTGGAGTTATTCCATGAATACTTGCTACACATGAGATGATTATTACAGAATATGGGCAACTAGTGATAAATAAACACAGGAAAATGACAGCCGTAATTGGGCGGCGCCACCGTCGAAATTTTGCCGCCGGCGACCATATTTGGGCGGCGCCGCCTACAAGCCTCTGTATCCTGTATTCAACATTAAATACCACAACAACATAAAAGTTATAAATAAGCACAGCAAAATTATATATGTGAGTACGAACTGATGACATGTATAAAATCAAACTAGTTGTTTCATATTTCATCATAGCATAGCTTCCAACATTACAAACCTACTGCATCTCCAAAAGGTTACTGCATTACATAGCATTGCTTGCAAACTCTAAGTTTGGTTAACTTACATAGCTACTGCATTACATAGCTACTGCATGTCCATCTACCACTACACATGTACAACACAAACTACTTCAAAAGCTAGAAGTACACATGTACTGCTCATCTTCTCCAAAAGCATACTTCTCCATCATCTTCTGGCTGTTAAGCATGGACTTCTTGTACTGCATCTACAATTAGCTTCCACTAGCAGGGGGGTTCCATGCAATCGGCACCCCTAGCGGAGCAGCTCCGTGCTCCATCGATTTCATCAACAATCGAGCCATTTCGATCTTCGAAATGTACCTCAAACCAACCCTTGGATCATCTGCATACTTGCAAACCTCAATGACCTCGGACGTGTGCTCCGGTTCGCCGCCGGCCTTGGCAGCTCCGGCTCTGTATGCAGCAATGATATGCAGCGGCATCTCCACCAAATGGCGCACCTTGAACTCGGAATCCCAACGGATGAGAAGCTCCATACCTCTGCGCCTGCACGCCACCCCCAGACGCTTCATATCGACCATGGACCGAGGAGCAAAGACCTCCTCTCGCGGCAGCCCCGCCATATCCATCGTAGCCGCCGCCGCTTCCTCCTCCTCTTGCCCTTCTTTGGCACAGACGACGGCCGCGGTACAAGCGACGAAGAAGCTCCATCACCGGGCCGACGGCCGCCGTGGCGATGAAGGACGAGACGTGCGGGCGGTCTTCTGTGGCGATGAAGGGGAGGATGTGCCGCCTGTCTTCTGTGGCGACGAATCGGAGAGGTTGTGCCGGCGAGCTGCTGTCGGGGAAGAATCGGCCGGCCGGCTGCTGTGGGGTCGAATCGGCCGGCGGCTGCTGTCGGGGAAGAATCGGCGGCGGGCTGCTGTCGGGTCGATTCGGCCGGCGGCTGCTCTGGCCGACGAATCGGCGGCGGCCTGCCGTGGGCGACGAATCGGCGGCGGCCTGCCGTGGGCGACGAATCGGCGGCGGGCTGCTGTGGGCTCGATTCGGCCGGCGGCTGCTGTGGGCGACGAATCGGCGGCGGCCTGCTGTGGGGTCGATTCGGCCGGCGGCTCCTGTGGGCGACGAATCGGCGGCCGCCGTGGCCGAATCGGCCGCCGCTGCGCACGAACCCACGAAGATGTCGACGATTCGGCGGGTGGAGGATGAACTGCGGGAGTGCGGGTTGGACTGCTCGTCGACGCGGCGGGTGGAGAATGGGGGCGGGTCAACGCGATGGGGATTGGCCTTTGCATTTCTGTCCCCATGTGTTGTTTTGCAATTTCGCCCCTACACTTTCTGTTTTCTGCACGACGGCCAGCCGACGCAGTTACTTTCATTCAATTCATGTCAAAGTTCAGTGACCTGCACGTCCTACCTGCTAAATACACGCTCGCGTACACCACTAGTGACCGTATAAATCATGTATGACAAGTCCGGTGACCTCCGCGGCGTATTCCAGCAATACGATGACCGTATCGAGCAGCTCCGACAATTACAGTGACCATTGGTGCATTTTACTCTTTTCTCCGAGTACCCACTTCTCGTTTGGCACTTTCCAACGCATCATCAGCCAGCGAATCCGACTAGGAGTCTCTGACCCGACCGTTGCGTTCAAACGCGCGAATCCGACCGTTAGACCCATAAAAAACACCATCACTCGCGAACCCCTGCTCTGCTCCTGCTGTCCTGTCGGAATCCCCGAGCTGATCGCTCGATAATACAGTACAGCCACCAAGAAATCTTCTCATGACCCCAGTCTCTCGCCACCACCAATGGCCGCCGACCTCCTCCTCATCCGCCTCCTGCCGCTCCTCCTAACCGCCGCACTAGCACCCCAGCCCGCTTCCTCCTCAACCGCAGCTCCGGGGAAGACCAACGTGAGCATCGACTCGGCCACGCTCTCCTTCTCGGACCTCACCCTGCTGGGCGACGCCTTCCTGCGCAACGGCTCCGTCGGCCTCACGCGCGACACCGGCGTGCCATCCTCCAGCGCCGGCACCGTCCTCTGCACCCGCGCCGTCTCCTTCCGCGACGTCAACAGCGGCAACGCCACCGCGTCGTTCGCCGCCAGGTTCTCCTTCGTCATCGCCACCCAGAACCCCGGCTCCACCGGCGGCGACGGCGTCGCCTTCTTCCTCTCCCCCGCCCGCACCACGCTCGGCGCCACCGGCGGCTACCTCGGCCTCTTCAACTCCTCCGTCTCCTCCACCGCCGTCCCCAACGACGACGACGACGACAACTCCCCCGGCCCCGCCATCGTGGCCGTGGAGTTCGACACCATGCTCAACGCCGGCCTGGGCGACCGGAGCGACAACCACGTGGGCCTGGACGTCGGCTCGCCGGTGTCCCTGCAGGCCGTCGACCTCGCCGGCTCAGGGGTCGTGCTCAAGAGCGGCAACCTCACCACCGCGTGGATTGAGTACCGCGGCGCCGACCGCCTGCTCGAGGTCTTCCTGAGCGTCTCCGGCGGCGTCAAGCCGGCGCGCCCCGTGCTCTCCGTGGCCGTCGACCTCTCGCCGCACCTCGTGGGCGACATGTACGTCGGCTTCTCGGCGTCCACGGAGGGGAGCACTCAGCAACATACCATCAAAGAGTGGACATTTCGGACCTTCGGCTTGCCGTCGCCGACAACCACCACCACCAACGCCTCCTCTGCCTCTGGAAACACCTCAGAGCATGCGGCGCCCAGCGTGGTAACCACCAACGCCTCGGCTGCCACCAGCAAGAAAAGGTTCGGCCTCGCCGTCAGCATCCTCGGCCCCGTCGCGCTCGCGGCCGCGTTCGCGTTCTTCGCGTGGGTGTCCGTCAAGAAGCTGGTAGAGCTCACCGCCTCGAGGAGAAACAAGCACGCCCTCCTCCTGCCGGAGCTGCTGCTCAAAGGCCCGAGGAAGTTCAGCCACAAGGAGCTGAGCGCCGCGACCAGGGGGTTCCACGCGAGCAGAGTCATCGGCAGGGGCGCGTTCGGTACGGTGTACAAGGCCTGCGCCATGCCGGGCGCGGCCGCCGTCGCTACAACCTACGCGGTGAAGCGGTCGACGCAGGCGCACCAGAGCCGGAACGAGTTCGTGGCCGAGCTCTCCGTCATCGCCTGCCTCCGCCACAAGAACCTGGTCCAGCTGGAGGGCTGGTGCGACGAGAACGGCGAGCTGCTGCTCGTCTACGAGTACATGCCCAACGGCAGCCTCGACAAGGCGCTCTACGGCGACCCCTGCACGCTCTCCTGGCCGGAGCGCCACAACGTCGCCGCCGGCATCGCGTCCGTGCTGGCCTACCTCCACCAGGAGTGCGAGCAGCGCGTGATCCACCGGGACATCAAGACGGGGAACATCCTGCTCGACGCCAACCTCAGCCCGCGGCTCGGGGACTTCGGGCTCGCCCGGCTCATGGACCACGGCCAGAGCCCCATGTCCACGCTCACCGCCGGCACCATGGGGTACCTCGCGCCCGAGTACCTGCAGTCCGGCAAGGCCACCGACCAGACCGACGTCTTCAGCTACGGCGTGGTGGTGCTCGAGGTGTGCTGCGGCAGGCGGCCGATCGACAGGGAGGACGGCGGGAGCGGGAGCGGCAGCAAGAACGTGAACCTGGTGGATTGGGTGTGGCGACTGCACGGCGAGGACCGGCTCATCGAGGCAGCCGACGCGCGGCTTAACGGCGACTTCGACCGGGAGGGGATGCTGCGGCTGCTGCTCGTGGGCCTGAGCTGCGCCAACCCCAACTGCGAGGAGCGGCCGGCGATGCGGCGGGTGGTGCAGATACTCAACGGCGAGGCCGACCCGGTGCCCGTGCCGCGGAAGAAGCCCCTCCTCGTCTTCAGCTCTAGCGCGTCCATCAAGATCCAGGAGATGGCCTTCTCCTCTGGCGACGACGTCAGAGGAGGCTATCCGGCCGCCGCGGCCAAGGCGGCGGCGTCGTCCCCGAAATCGGAAGGGGCCGACGTAGAACGCTGATCCAAGAAAAACGTACGTATGTGCTTGGATCAGCACCGTCGTTGTAGTACACATTTTGCTGCTGTGATGTGCTTGCTCATAAGGGGAATATAGGTAATAATCCCCAATGGTGTGTATGATTATTGAAATACTAATAAGAGTGTTTGTTGTGGTTCGTTTGAGTCGACATTTCTTTCTTTCTTGAACATCTTCTGTAGCAGAGTTCATGGAACTTCGCCAAAAAAATGCTACAAATCCCGACTGAACTAAAAGATATGCCCAAATTAAGAACTTGACCATATCATGCCCTTCTTACATACTCCTGCAGAAATAGGAGGAAATGCATAAATAGGAGTTGCTCCTGCAGAAAATTAGATTTAGATAATTCTTGAACTGGAAAACTGAATGTACACTACATTGAACAAAACAAAAGCTACACCATAATTACAGTCATGTTGTCTGTGTGTAGTTGGATATGTAATGCAGAAAAAAAATGTTATGCAGGTGAGAAAATCAAGATAAAATACAGAAATAAAAGTAGGGTATACCTTTGTAGATAATAATGGAAAGGTGAGGTATCGAAATGGAAACCAATTACTTCTAGAAGATCCAACCAATTAAGGTACTATTTTATTAGTGCTTTTAACATGTCTGGCTATTTATAAATATTTTATGGTGTCATACAAGGTATAACTAGCGGAAGATAATTCATAGCGCAAAACAAATTACTTTGAGTTGTGCTCATTTTCCATGACTATTATTTACAACCATATGTGTTCTTCGTATGGTTGTTCTACCACATGGTATCGCACACTACTCTTCTATTTAAGAAGAGCCGAAGGAGCTAGGTATCCTTTTTCACCAACAAAGCGTCCATACGAGCAAAGTCAAGTTAAATACAACAACATACCCTTTGCAAACTACAATACTACAATTAGGAAGCATTGGGATAATTGAGATTGGACACTGTGTTGACCCCATGAAGCAACAATTCAGCACCGCTAGATAGATCTTTCCTATGGGGGTTTTCTACCGTGATATCCTAAGTAATTTGATTATGGGGCACCATATTAAATGATGAAAGAAAGTGGCGTTGTATCTTACTACCTCCATTCCATTGTTCAAGGCTTATATTTCCCCCCAACTTTTCGTCAATAAACAAGGCGCCCATGACTTCGGGTGCAAGAGTAGTCACTAATAAGATAAATGTTCTTTATCAACCATCGTTCCCTTCTTACATACACCAAAAACCATTTAATGTTAACCTTGACCTAGACATGCTACAAATAGGAGGAAATGCATAAATAGGAGTTGCCCATGCAGAAAAAAGATAATTTATGAATTGCAAAAGTAAAATTGTACACTACATTGAACAAAACAAAATCTACATCATAATTAGAGCCACGATGTCGATGTGTATTTGTATATGTGATGTGGAAAAAAATGTTATGCAGGTGAGAAAATCAAGTAAAAATCTAGATAGAAAAGCAGATAATAATAATAATAATATGAAATAAAATGGCAAGGTGAGGTATTGAAATGAAAAGCAATTACTTCTAGAAGAACCAACCATCTAAGCCACTATTTATTAATGTTTTTACCATGTCGGGCTATTTATAAAATATCTTACAGTGTTACAAAGAAGTGTAACTAGTGGAAAATTATTCGTAGCATATAAAAATATTAAATTTTCAATTATGCTCATCATCTATGACTATTTTCAGATACATGTGTTATTTCTATGGTTGTTTTACCACATGGTATCGCACCCCACCTTTCTATTTTAGAAGTGCCGACGTCGCTAGCAAGTATCCTTTTTCACCAACAAAGTCTCGAACCTCCACCCGAGCAAAATGAAGATAAACTAGATCATGTAGGGGAGCCCCGAGGGTAGCTGTGTATAAGAAACTAATCAGTAAGACAGAAGCACTTTCTCCGCAACTCAGAGCTACAAGAGAGATCCAATTCTGAGATTATATAGTGAAAATATTTTTTTTTATTTTCCAAATCTATGCAAAATCAGTGTAATCCAGCAAAATAAGAGAAGAAACTTGAGTTATCTCCTGTGGACGATAGCATGGGCTTTCTCAGTGCAATCGGTTCAGCGAATTAGATCCATCAGGGCATCTCCAGCGGCGCGACGTATTTTAGCATCCGGAAATGTCCGCGCGCGTCCGTTTGCGTCGGTCGAAATGGTCGAAATCGACCGCGTGTCCGTTTGCGTCGGGGGTGGCTGTTGTGGGTATACTTTATGGGTATATCAACGGCATGGCCTAGATCCGGCAAGCCCGGGTGGCCCATAGATGGTGGTGAGGCATGTGGCCCATCGGGCGGCCCAGTTGCTGTAGATCCTGAAGGATGAAGTCCAGCCCAGGAACAGGAAGCCGGATCTCTACCGACCTACGAAGGAGGCCGGATCCGTGACGGCCCATGAAGTATCCGGATCCAGCACGTACTTGGAGGAAGGCGGATCCTTGACGTACACGGCAAGACATTGTACCGTAGTTAGACAACTTGTATTCCGGCTAGGACTCTCCATGTAAACCCTAGATCCGTGCGCCTTTATAAGCCGGATCCCGGGAGCCCTAGAGGCACAACCACAACTCCTTGTAACAATGCGAAAGCGCCCGCATAATTCCGGCACAAGCAGCAGTGGGCCCCGTCATCGTGCAGGTGTTCCGAAGCTGGGTAAATCGCGTACCACCGTCCCGTGTGCACTCCGCCCTATGGCCCCTACTTCTTCTCCCCTCGTGAGGATCCCTCCTCCGAGGTACCGTCGATTAGGCAACGACGCTTGGCGCCCACCGTGGGGCTCTGCGGCGTCCGGAGGCCGGAACCGGGAGGGTTCCGCCATGGGAAGCTACGACGACATCATCGCTGTGGGGCGTGTTCTTTACGCCGGAAATCTGCCGATCGTCCCTCCGGATGAGTGTTGGATTCCGGCTAAAACCGACCCCGTCAAGCTCTCCATCGTCCCAGTTGGCGGCATACACATCTTCATCGGGGAAACCGTCGATTCCGACGGAAACCCACTGGTAAGTAGCGCTGACGCGACCGCCGCTGAGCAGGACGCAGTCACGAAGATCCGATCTGAGACGCAGGAACTTCCTAGCGAAGATTCCGCCTTAGATCTGAAAAAATCAAATCCCACCCAATCCGCCCCTGAGCAGGAAACAACGGTGGAAGACCAATGCAGATCCGCCTGGGTCTCCCAGGTGTTAGAAAAGCAAAGGTGTCACTTTGTACACTTCTTGGCCCATACCGCCGGAACCGCCCCTCATGAAGCCGGAGCAGATCCCGAGCAGGTCGAGGCCCCGGAAAACAACGCTGCTCCGGATCAGCAAGAGGCTGTCGGAGAAAGGGGAACTCCGGCGGAAGAGTCAATTTTGGGAAACCTAAGCCCAATTTCCGGAGACACCCAATCCATGGACACTGAAGAGTTCGATCGCAAGGTGAGGGAATATGGATACTGTGATCAGCCTGAGGTTGATTCCGCCCAACCAAAGCGTGTACTTGCAACCGTAGCGGCGCCGGGAGAACACGGATCGAAGAGGTAGGCACCCAATCCGACCCCCAACCATCCCACCAGGGATCTCCAATGTCGCGGGAGCGGCCCCGCAAGGATTCTTCCTCGGAAAGCCTCCTGTCGCCCGAAGAGATGGTCGCGCAAGCAGGCATGGATGCGGTTTATCGCTCGGATATTCTTAACAAACCCATCACTCCCGAAGATGTAGAAGCTTTAGAAGCTAAGAGAGTGGAGCTGCTGGCCACAGCCAAGAAGTTCAAGAACACCGCAGCCGCCATGCTGGAGGAAAGGAAGCACGCCGCAGTTTTTGTGGAAGACTTCATCCAGCGTGAGCAGGAGGTGGACGAAGGACTGGCAAAAGTCAAGGAACTCCGAAAGCATTGGGAGGACAAGATCGTTGAAGCTCACCAGGAGGTCGAAAAGGTCCGGCGTGAGTTGATAGTTCCCCGCAGGATCACTTTCGCAACTCCAACCGGAGCAACAGCCGCTCGCAACCCCAAAGGACAATATGACGAAGGCTGCAGAGATCTTGAAGAAAAACAACGAGGAGATTGACATCGACTACGCTCGCACGCTCGTCGCTTCAGCCGGTGAAGCAACAGAGCAAGGCAGTACACTTCGCGCAAGTTGGAATCTAACCCGAGCATTGCGTCTCCACCGCGCGAAGGACGCCCACGACAATCGCCATCGAGATGACGAATCGCGAACCGGATCCTCGGAACGCGAAGGAAAGCCAGGGAACACCCAAATCCGATCCCCGTACCATCAAAGACGCCACCGTCAGATCCGAGAAAGGGAAAGGATGCAATGTACTCTGGACGAGACAAGTACCGCAACCCCTCTCCTCCGCCCAATGGTTACCCGCGTCCCCCTCGCCGCCGTAGTCCAGCCGGAAACACCAGGCCTCAGGGGCATGGTGGAATTGTTATCCGCGACAACGTGCTGCCCTCAAGAAACAGAAACAGGGAGCGCACGCCGGAACCTCGCCGGAATCAGAACAACGATCGTGAGCCCGAGCCTAGGAGGAGCCGGAATGAGGAGCGCGACCCGGAGCCCCGCCGGAGCCGGAACGACCAGGGCAGCCAGCGCCACGGCGAAGGCAGCCACAGAAGCCGGAGCCGCACCGGGAGGGCCGGGGAGAATCTGAAGGCGGAAGCAAGAGGTCGGATCGGCCCCTCGCAGATCTCCTCACCACCACCTAGCGGTGGCGGCGGAGGTGGAGGTGGAGGCGGCGGCCGGAGATCTCGCTCCGCTCACAATCCCCCGCCACGGCTCGCGCGACGCGCGGGAACGCCTCAACGAATACGTAACCGACTACATCGGACCGAAGTGCTTTGGCAGGATGATTCGAGAGGAACCAAAGCCAAGGAGCTCCTCAAGTTACCCGGAAACCCGAAGCATTATGATGGCACCGAAAGGCCGGATACCCGGATTGAGGATTACTATAATGCAAGAACCTTTGCCGGAGGAACCCCTAATATCGCCTGCCGCATGCTCCAGCTTGTACCTTGTAGGTCCAGCCCGGATCTCGGCTCGCCGACCTCGAGAAGAACTCCATCTTTTGCTGGTTTGACCTGAAGACCGCGTTCGAGAAACACTTCAGGGGCACCTACAAAAGACCTGCCACGGCAAGCGACTTACAAGCTTGTATCCAGAAGAAGGGAGAATCCTCAAGAAACTTCCTCACACGATGGTTGGCATGCAGGAACGAGTGCGAAAACATCGACCACACCACTGCCATGTACGCCTTCATTGGTGGACTGCAGAGAGGAGGATTGCCGAGGCATAAGCTCACTTGTTTGGCTAACGCAAATAAACTGACTTTGGATGAGATGATCTCCATTGCCGCCGACCATACCGCCGCCGATGATGACGCGGCGGTGATATCGCAGCTACAGCAATCCCCCTACACCAACAAAAGAAGAACCGTGATAACGGCAACAATAGCGGCCATAAACGCAAAAACCCTGATGACCAGAAGAGTGGCGGATCCGACATGGTCGCCATGGCGTTCCAACGCGGAGGTTCAGGAGGCGGAAGAGGGCGCGGCCGTGGAGGCGGAGCCGGCAGGGGTCAGCAGCATGGCACTGAGGTCACAGCTGGCGGATCCCGCGCCCCGCAAACCTACGAAGAGTATAGAGACATGCCCCTGCCCGGCCCACTTGGATCCGGCTACGGGGAAGTCCACTCACACCAACCGCAACCGCAAGTGGGTCAACGATCTAAAGAACGACCCGGAAGCAGGATACAAGCGAGCCCGGAAGCACCGCCTCGTGGCAAAGGAGGCAAGGGCAAGAACAAAGACAAGGAGGAGGACAGTTCCGAGGCGATGGACGAGGATGATAACTCGCCGGATCCCAAAGCCGGATCCGCAGGTAAATCCAACCCCTTCGAGAAAAAGAGCGTGGGGGCTTACCACACCTTCCTCGGAACCCCAACAGTCCGCGCTACAAAGTCAGCTACCCGGATCCTGAACGCCACAGCTCCCGGCCGTGCCGCAATATGTCGTGGTCGGAAGTTCCGTGCACATTTGACAGGGAGGATCATCCCGCCATTGTGCCAAAAGAATACTACGCCTTGGTTGTAAGTCCCCGCATAGACGGGTATGACTTCTCCAAGTGCCTCATGGATGGTGGAGCCAGCTTGAACATCATGTACCTGGAGACTCGGAGCGGATGAACCTCACCAAGGAACAGCTCAAACACAAGAACACCGAGTTTCACGGCGTGGTTCCGGTAAGAAGGCGAACTCCCTCGCAAAGATCACACTTCCCGTGGCCTTCGGCGATGTTCACAATTTCCGCGAAGAAAAGATCACGTTTGAAGTTGTGCCCTTCAAGAGCTCCTACCATGTCATCTTCGGCAGGCCCACCTACCACAAGTTCCACGCAAGAGCGTGCTACATCTACAACAAGCTCAAAATTCCGGGTCCTAACGGTATGATCACCATAACCGGAGACTACAAAAAGGCTCACGAGTGCGAGTTGGGCGAAGCCGCCTTCGCAGAGTCTGTCATTTCCGGAGAAGAGCCGAAAGGCTGCGTAGCCGCGGTGGATCCGACCGAGATGCGGACCACCAAGAAGCAGATCTCCGAACGTAAAAACTCCTTCAGTGGCCGCGATAGAGACCAAGAAGGTCAACTTCAAGGAAGATGACGCTACCAAGCAAGTCTCAATCGGAGCCAACATGGACCCCAAATAGGAAGACGCGCTCGTCGAGTTTCTCCGCGCTAACATGGATATCTTCGCATGGCAACCTTCTGACATGTCCGGAGTACCAAGGAACTCGCCGAGCACTACCTCAACATAAACCCGGGGCTAAACCGGTGAAGCAAGCTATGCGACGCTTTGGAGATAAGAAGCGCCGCGCCATAGGAATGGAATTAGCAAAGTTACTAGAGGCAGGTTTTGTAATAGAAGTAATCCATACCGATTGGGTCGCAAATCCCGTCCTTGTACCCAAAAAGAACACTCGAAATACTAAGAATGTGCATCGATTACTCCGGCTTGAACAAACATTGCCCGAAAGATCCGTTTCCCCGCCGCGCATTGACCAAGTCATTGATTCGACTGGCAGGGGCGGAACTTCTGTGTTTTCTTGATGCGTATTCCGGGTATCATCAGATCCGGATGAAGGAGTCTGACCAAAAGGCGACCTCATTCATCACCCCGTTTGGCACTTACTGCTATGTTACTATGCCCTTTGGCTTGAAAAACGCAGGTGCCACCTACCAACGTACGATGCAGCGGTGCTTGAAGGACCAGATCGGCCGGAACGTACACGCCTACGTCGACGACATCGCGGTCATGACCCGGAAAGGATCCGACTTGATCAGCGACCTCACATAAACCTTTGAGAATCTCCGTCGGTACAAGATGATGTTGAATCCGCTGAAGTGCGTCTTTGGCGTACCAGCCGGAAAACTCCTTGGCTTCATTGTTTCTAACAGGGGCATTGAAGTAAACCCGGAAAAAATCAAGGCAATTTTGTGCATAAAAAGGCCAACTTGCCTCAAAGATGTGCAACGGCTCACTGGTTGTGTCGCAGCAATCAGCAGGTTTGTTAGCCGTCTTGGCGAGAAGGCACTTCCCCTGTACAAGCTATTGAAGAAAACGTACAAGTTTGTCCTGGGACGAGGCAGCGGATGCAGCACTACAAGGGTTGAAGGAGATACTTACCTCCCCACCTATCCTAGCAGCCCCAGGAGAGTCAGAGCCTATGCTCCTCTACCTGGCAGCCACCAACAGGGTCATCAGCCTCGTCATCGTGGTGGAACGACAGGAAGAAGGTCACGAATATGGAGTCCAAAGGCCAGCTTTACTATATCAGCGAGGTCCTTACGGAATCCAAACAGCCGCTACCCTCACTTTCGTAAGCTAGCCTACGGAGTATTCCTCGGGCAGCAGGAAGCTGAGACATTACTTCCAAGAACATCCAAGAATGGCCGTGAGCAAAGCTCCGCTGTCAACGATTCTCAACAACGCCGACGCAACAGACGCACAACAGAAATGGGGCTTTGAATTATCCGCCATCGATATCAGCTACAAAGCCAGGACTGCGGTCAAATCACAGGTCTTGGCGGATTTCGTTGCAGATTGGACAGAAGCTCCGGATGCTAGTCTGGAGCCGGAACCAGAGACATGGGTTATGCACTTCGATGGATCCAAGCAACATCAAGGCTCAGGAGCCGGAGTCACCCTGAAGTCCCCTACCGGAGAAGAACTGCAAGACGCTTTGCAGATACACTTCGAAGCTACAAACAACATGGCAGAGTACGAGGCTCTACTACACGGATCGCGCATCGCTAAGGAAATAGGGATCAAGCACATCATCTCGTTGCGGAGATTCCGACCTCGGTGGCACAAGCAAGTAGCCGGAACCCGGAACGCCGTAAATTCCGTCATGGCGGCTTACAGAGACGAAGTTGACGAGATCGCCAAATGCTTTCTAGGATACGAAGTCAAGTATGTCCGGAGAGACGACAATGCAGCGCAGATATGCTATCCAAGCTCGGATCCGGCAGAAGCCAATTCCGCCCGGAATTTTCCCGGAGCATCTCCGGATACCCTCGGTGAAGGGCGCTAACCCGGAAAACCCGGAGGTGGCAAGTGTCTCCGGCCAAAGAGGTGATGGCTATCATTCCGGCTTGGACGCAGCCTTTTCCCGGACTACCTCATCGATCGAAGCTGCCGGAGGACGAGGTCCTCGCGCGCCGCATCATCGACGAGCAAGATCCTACACAATTGTTGATGGACAGCTCTACAAACGAAGCGCAACAGGGTGTTTCTCAAATGCGTCTCTAATCAAGATGGCATTGAAATCCTCAGAGAGATCCACGCAGAGGATTGCGGGCACCATGCCGCTCCCAGGTCACTCGTTGCAAAAGCTTTTCGGCTAGGCTTTTACTGGCTCACAGCTAAAGAAGATGCCGACAAAATAGTCAAGACCTGCCGAGGTTGTCGGACTACGCTACTCAACCAAACGCTCCAGCCCAAGAGCTGAAGACCATACCAATCACCCGGCCATTTGCGGTCCGGGGGCTCGATATGGTTGGTAAGTTAAAAAGATCATCTCCCGGCGGTTTTGAATACCTATTGGTCGCCGTTGACAAATTCAGCAAGTGGATCGAGGCAAAGCCGAGTGAGAAAAGCCGACGGTGCTACGGCACTAAAATTTGTCTCGCAGCCTCGTGATGAGATTCGGCATCCCACACAGCATAATCACGTATAATGGCACAAACTTCGCTCGTGGAGAATTGAAGGATTATTGTGAGACAATGGGGATTCGATTGGACCTCGCATCTGTGGCTCACCCACAATCCAATGGTCAAGTTGAAAGGGCTAACGGTCTAATATTATCAGGAATCAAGCCACGCCTCGAGGAACCGCTGCGACGAGCAGCCGGAGCTTGGGCTGACGAGCTGGACGCTGTCTTGTGGAGTTTGCGAACTACCCCTAACAGGTCAACAGGGTTTACCCCATTCTTCCTGGTATACGGATCCGAAGCCGTGATTCCCTCCGACATCATCCACGATTCGCCGCGAGTTTCCGCCTACAATGAAGAAACAGCTGACGAGGCCAGACAGCTTTCTATGGACCTGATCGAAGAAGCTCGGAACTTAGCTGACCAGCGCTCCGCCATCTACCAGCAGAAGGTCCGACGATATCACGCCGCGTCGAGTCCGGAATCGCTCGTTCATGGCCGGAGACCCGGTTCTCCGCCTTCGCCAGGTGAAAGATCACAAGTTGCAATCTCCATGGGAAGGACCCTTCGTCGTTAGCAAAGTGCTTCATAATGGATCGTACTACCTTGTTGATTTCCGAGAGCTGAGGGACAGACCTGCTAACTGGCGCCGGAAACGCAAGCGTGAGGATCCGGAGGACATCTACGACGAAACAGATCGCCCCTGGAACATCGCACAGCTACGTCCTTTCCACACTTAGCATAGAATTGCATACCTTGTAACAATACTATACATGATCAATGAAATAAAGCTTTTGGTTCACTCTATGAGTCATTTACCTCCTTTACTTGTTCATTTTTAGATCGTGTATGTTTTCCGACTAAAACCGCAGAGCTGGATATTTCCGCCTAGGCGTGTATGAAAGTTGTGATTTTCAAAAATCGTCCCTCGAGACGTAAGCTTAAGTTTTCTGGTCGAAATGTTTTCTGTTGCGAATTCGTGGATTCCTAGTAGCGATTTCCGGCACCTCGGCTGGGGGCTTGTTTCCGCGGTTATTGACGGATTGCCATTGGGCTTCGTCGCCGTAGGCGAGTGTTTCCGGCTAAAGGTCTTCCGGCTCGCGGAAGGTCAAGCGAGTAAGCCGGAAAACATCAACATCAGCACTTGCTTTCCAACAAAAACGAAACATGCAGAATAATATTAAGGGATAGCAGGATAAGTTGTTTCCGCCCATGCATAGTTGTTTCGTCCCTAGCTACTTAAGAATTTAAAGTCTTATTACAAACCCTCGCCGGGGCCAAAATGATGCATTGTTTTTCCGCAGACTAAGTTTTTACTTCTCCTTAGCCGGAGAAGTTTCCACATTGGCATCAGCTCCTCCGGCATCGGTTGGAGTTTCCTTCTCCGCGTCTTTGGCGGGCGAAGAGACATCTTCATCATCTTCCGCTCCAGCTTGCAGCCTGGAGAAGCAGCGCCACCTTGGTTCTTTGAGCTCGTCCAAGTATACCGGCTTCCGGATTGGGCAGGCTCTGGTTTCCGCTTCACGATCCTTCAAAAGCTCAGCCTTCGAGAGGCTCGTCAGCAGGAAGAACCACCTTCTCATAGAATTCATCGTGGCGGATCCTCCGAGCAATGCGTGTATCATAGCCGCTAACCGCGTCAAGCAGTGCATTGACATCAGCTTCCGGAGGAACGCCAGAAGTCACCCGGTCTAGGTCCAAACTCGGATTATGCGCTAAGCACATAGCCAAGGACATGGCAGCTGCGCCCGTGCCGAAGAAGATTGCAGCATCCACAACCAGCTCCGAAGCAAATCCATCCTCTTGATGAGCTTACGCACTTCGCAGTGTTCGGCTCTTCTTGATGTTGAGGTTGTGACAGATTTTCCCGGAGGCGGAGATGAGATCCTTGCAGTCTTCTCCGGCCAGCCGTAGCAGGTCATCACGCGGAACCGGCTCCGACGTTCCTCATCATATCCAAGCGGATCCGGAAAATACAAGTTTTGTTAAAAACAGCAAGTTACACATCCGCCGCCATATGAATTTCGAGGACGTACCCATGACGTCGGAATTGAGCAAGTCCCAGCAGCTCTCTGATGTCTTCATATATTTGCGAAGACCTCCAATTTCTTTTTGCTGCTTCTGGATGATGTCGCTGTCAGTCTGTCTTTTCAGCTCAAACTCACCAGCTTTACGAGCAAGCTCCGAGTTCTTCTCAGAAATTTTCTGTTCTGCCTCTGCGAGCTTCGCTTCAAGATTTTTCTGTGAAGCACGTAGGGTTTCCAACTCAGAGGAAGCTGCAGCGAGAGAAGAGGAGGCACCTGCTCATAGTTACATGAAGTATCAAGTCCGGAAAAATGCGGAACAACCCACAATCGTCAGTAATCGGAAACCAACCTTGGGCTTCTGACAGTTGTTTCTTCAAATCCGCATTCTCTGCTTGGAAGCGCTGGATCTTCTCCGCCTGGCTAATGGTCACACGACGTTGCAGCGCAATATTTTTATGCAACTCGTAGTGCAAGGCTTTTTGCTCCTGTAAACACAGCCAGAAAACGGAGTAAGTTCCGCCATCATGGTTTAAGTCTTTCTAAAGCATGGCGGCTGGAAATTTTTTCCGCCATCATGCTTGGGGGCTACCACGACTTTTAAAATTTCCTTTCAGATTGAGTTCTCTAAAAAAGTATTCAGACGCTAACTAATAAAGTTTCCGCCTAAATACTTGGGGGCTACTGGGGAGTTACCTTTTGCTTGCAAACAAGTTTGTCGAAGAACCGGCCAATGTTTTTCTTGGCGTCCCGGATCTCCGACGTTTCAACGTCCGGTTTGCCCTGTGCATTGTTCAGCATAGCATTGAGCAAATCTTGCTCCAGCTCCCACTTCTCTCGCCTCCGTTAGTTTGTTAAAAAACTTTGTGGCATAGGCTTTTGGGGTGGAGGTAAGGTCAGCCGGATCTCCAAAGTTCTTGGGAAAAACGACCATATCGCCCGTGGTGGCTTCAGCTTTGCCGGAGGAGATTTCTTCTGCTTCCCCTTGGCTTCGTCCTTCGAATTCATCATTGATGGGACCCTTGCCGCCGGAATCATCTCCGCCCGCTCTGTCGCTGCTAACCGGAATTACTTCCGGTGGAGTGGGAGCGGCAGGAGCTGGAGACTGGTCCGCGGGAGGAGGAGAAGGCTGCAGGGGGGCTTGTGGAGCGCTCGGCGGAGTTGGCGTCAAAGGACCAACGGCGGGAGACTTCTTCTGCATATACTTAGTGATATGCTCCTGAACGTTGGTTCGCGTGGTGGTAGGGTTCGGATTCCTGTGAGCAAGTAAAAGGAAAATATGCATAACACAGCTCACCAATATAGATAACGCACATTACTCGGAAACTTACGTTGCACCCGGAATACAGGGGCGTGAAGGTTTTCCTGCTGTCGAAAGCATCTTCAGGCGTTGGCGTTCTGCCTTCCTGGAATCAAGCGGAGGTGGTTTAACCACTCTGGGTTTCTTGGTGGAAGCCTCACCGCTGCCTCCAGCGTCGGAGCCGGAGACTTTGGCGCGGGAGCGCTTTGTAGGTCGAGGAGCAGCCTTTCGAGGTGCTTGTTCCTCTTCCTCTTCGGGGTCCTCCGGATCCTCTTCCGCCGAGTCACCGCTCACGGGAACTCGGAGTATGGTGCGCAGGTTTTCCTCCGCCAAAGAGTCAAGCTGCGAAAAGAGTGAGCAGAACAAGTTAAACACTTAGAAAATTGTGAAAGGATAAAGGAATGCGAAGGTATAATCGCTTACCGGAGGACATTTATCATGTGTGTTGATATCCTTGACCAGTTCCGGGACCTGTTGGCCTCTAGCAATCTTCACCAACGTTTTGAACCTCCTCTTGAGGGAGTCGGCCGGAAGATCGTGGCGGGTGACTCGGAGGAGATCGTCAGCCCCAGTGTACGCGCACATCAGACGTGCGTTGTAGCGCAAAGGTTGGATCCTCCGCGTGAACCAGCTGAGGGTGAGCTGGGCTCCGGTTAGTCCATCATGAACTAACCAGGAAATCCTCCGCGCGGCCTTCTCCAATATGGGTGTATGGGCAAGTGTGGGGATGAAGCTCCAACTCGCCAATTCTTCCGGAGGCGTGTTGCTGAAGGGCGGGAGTCCGTCGTGGACGCCTGGAACTGGCGCGTTCTTCACATAAAACCATCCGGCGTTCCAATACCGGACGGATTCGTGGGAGTCGTGAGGAGGATACATCCGACCGGAGCGAAGCATGAACGTCATACTTCCGCAGTTTAGCATGGCCTTGTCCTTCGTCTCCTTCTTCACGCGGAAAAAGAATTGCCATAGTTTGATGTCGGGACGAATTCCGAGATGCCCCTCGCAAAGAGTTGCGAAGTTTGAGAGCAGAAGGTAGGAGTTGGGGCAGATGTTGTGG
The DNA here is from genome assembly GCF_022539505.1 of Lolium rigidum. Taxonomy (NCBI): domain Eukaryota; kingdom Viridiplantae; phylum Streptophyta; class Magnoliopsida; order Poales; family Poaceae; genus Lolium; species Lolium rigidum. The sequence goes on along the minus strand of NC_061508.1, from coordinate 75,655,543 downwards.
GGCTGAAGCCCGTACGTGTCGAGGACGGAAAGGAAGAATTCCGAGCAGGGGAGCGATAATCCGCGCTCGACCCACGCCTTTGTCATGACACGTTCATCCGCGTCGGGCTTGGGGACGTCGGAGTCGCGCGTGAAACTCCAATGTTCGGAGATCATGCCCTCATTTTGGAGTTCCCGGAGCTCCGCGTCTGTTGTCTCGCAGGGCCACCATTGACCCCGCACCCCTTCACGGCTCCGGGCCTTGGAAGCCTTTTTGTTTTCCACCTCTTGTACCTTGGCTGCCATTCTAGCTTGGCCTTGTAGCTCCTCTTCGAGCTCTTGGGCTGTTGGGATCCGGCCTAGTAAAGTACTGGAAGAGGCGGAGAACGGTTGAGCAAGTCTAACGTCGGAAACATATGGTGGTAGGTATGCAATGGGATCCAGGCAAATCGGTTCCACGCGCACCGGGATCCGGGTTACTCGGAGAACTACCAAGTACGGTGAGGAGAACCGTGAGGCATGCTTCCGGCTGCACCCATGCGAGCTAAGTTGAGTAACCGGAAAATCTACACTACAGCTACTTCTTCTTCTACAAGTCCGGTGCACGTACCGGCAATGACGCGGCGGTCCGGCGAAGTTCCGGCGAAGTAGAGGTCAACAAACTGGCGGCTTCGAGCCTCCGATGACCACGAATCGGCAGCGGAGTTGATTTCTTGGTCAACCGTAGCGATCTTGGTTGGAGGAGAGGCTTGAGGCGGCGGTGCGTGAAGCTCCCGCGCGGAAGGCTCGCCGGAGTTGAGATCCGCTCGGCGGCGCGGCGCGAGGAAGAAGATGAAGTGGTGAGGAGCGGTGAAAGAATGAAGAGTTACCGAGCCGCGGGGTATTTATAGGCCACGCGCGGAGATTCGGGATTCGGATCCAACGGTGGAAACGGAACGGTCGCACCATTGGATAGATGACACGTGTCTTAGGTCAAGTGCGGTAAAACGACGTAGAGGTAACTTAACCATGCGCTTCCGAAATTTCCGGTTAAAGATTTGCATCTGCGAAAATTTAGCGCGGGAAAAAAGGAGGTTGTGCGCGGGAAAAGTGGAATCTCCGTTGCGATACCTAATCTGAAGGTGAAGGATTTCCGAGTGAGCGAACCCGGAATCAAGTAAAAGTTTTGAAGCTCTTCAAGATTCACTTCGGATCCGAGCTGAATGAAGTCGGAGGAATGATGAATCTCGGAGAACTTCGGGGGCTACTGTTGTGGGTATACTTTATGGGTATATCAACGGCATGGCCTAGATCCGGCAAGCCCGGGTGGCCCATAGATGGTGGTGAGGCATGTGGCCCATCGGGCGGCCCAGCTTGCTGTAGATCCCGAAGGATGAAGTCCAGCCCGAGAACAGGAAGCCGGATCTCTACCGACCTACGAAGGAGGCCGGATCCGTGACGGCCCATGAAGTATCCGGATCCAAGCACGTACTTGGAGGAAGGCGGATCCTTGACGTACACGGCAAGACATTGTACCGTAGTTAGACAACTTGTATTCCGGCTAGGACTCTCCATGTAAACCCTAGATCCGTGCGCCTTTATAAGCCGGATCCCGGGAGCCCTAGAGGCACAACCACAACTCATTGTAACAACGCGAAAGCGCCCGGATAATTCCGGCATAAGCAGCAGTAGGCCCCGTCATCGTGCGGGTGTTCCGAAGCCGGGTAAATCGCGTACCACCGTCCGATACGTCTCCGACGTATCGATAATTTCTTATGTTCCATGCCACATTATTGATGTTATCTACATGTTTTATGCACACTTTATGTCATATTCGTGCATTTTCCGGAACTAACCTATTAACAAGATGCCGAAGTGCCGCTTGCCGTTTTCTGCTGTTTTTGGTTTCAGAAATCCTAGTAAGGAAATATTCTCGGAATTGGACGAAATCAAAGCCCAGGGGCCTATTTTTCCACGAAGCTTCCAGAAGTCCGAAAACGAAACGAAGAGGGGCCACGAGGCAGCCAGAGCATAGGGCGGCGTGGCCCCTGCCCTGGCCGCGCGGCCCTATGGTCTGGGCACCTCGCGCCGCCTCTTGACCTACCCCTTCGCCTACTTAAAGCCTCCGTGACGAAACCCCCGCACCGAGAGCCACGATACGGAAAACCTTCCGTAGACGCCGCCGCCGCCGATCCCATCTCGGGGATCCAGAGATCGCCTCCGCACCCCGCCGGAGAGGGGAATCATCTCCCGGAGGACTCTACGCCGCCATGGTCGCCTCCGGTGTGATGTGTGAGTAGTCTACCCCTGGACTATGGGTCCATAGCAGTAGCTAGATGGTTGTCTTCTCCCCATTGTGCTATCATTGTCGGATCTTGTGAGCTGCCTAACATGATCAAGATCATCTATCCGTAATTCTATATGTTGCGTTTGTTGGGATCCGATGAATAGAGAATACTTGTTATGTTGATTATCAAGACTATGTCTATGTGTTGTTTATGATCTTGCATGCTCTCCGTTATTAGTAGATGCTTTGGCCAAGTTGATGCTAGTAACTCCAAGAGGGAGTATTTATGCTCGATAGTGGGTTCATGCCTCCGTGAATCTGGAGGAGTGACAAGAACCACTAAGGTTATGGATGTGCTGTTGCCACTAGGGATAAAACATTAGTGCTATGTTCAAGGATGTAGTCACTAGTTACATTACGCGCAATACTTAATGCAATTGTCTCGTTGTTAGCAACTTAATACCGGAGGGGGTTCGGATGATAACCTCGAAGGTGGACTTTTTAGGCATAGATGCAGCTTGGATGGCGGTCTATGTACTTTGTCGTAATGCCCAATTAAATCTCACTATACTCATCATGATATGTATGTGCATTGTCATGCTCTCTTTATTTGTCAATTGCCCAACCGTAATTTGTTCACCCAACATGCTGTTCGTCTTATGGGAGAGACACCTCTAGTGAACCGTGGACCCCGGTCCATTCTTTAATACCGAAATACAAATCTGCCGCAATACTTGTTTTACCGTTTTCTCGCAAACAATCATCTTCCACACAATACGGTTAATCCTTTGTTACAGCAAGCCGGTGAGATTGACAACCTCACCGTTTCGTTGGGGCAAAGTACTTTGGTTGTGTTGTGCAGGTTCCACGTTGGCGCCGGAATCCCCGGTGTTGCGCCGCACTACATCCCGCCGCCATCAACCTTCAACGTGCTTCTTGGCTCCTCCTCGGTTCGATAAACCTTGGTTTCTTTCTCGAGGGAAAACTTGCCGCTGTGCGCATCATACCTTCCTCTTGGGGTTGCCCAACGAACGTGTGAAATACACGCCATCAAGCACATTTTCTGGCGCCGTTGCCGGGGAGATCAAGACACGCTGCAAGGGGAGTCTCCACTTCTCAATCTCTTTACTTTGTTTTTGTCTTGCTATATTTTATTTACTACTTTGTTTGCTGCATTATATCAAAACACAAAAAAAATTAGTTGCTAGCTTTACTTTATTTACTGTCTTGCACTCTATATATCAAAAATACAAAAAAAATTAGTTACTTGCATTTACTTTATCATGTTTAGATCCTGCAATTGCATCTTTTTGTTTCTTATTTACACTAGTTAGACATAATGGACAACAATGAGCTTCTTATTCTATTTCCTGATTTAAGACATGGATGGTTTGACGCGAAAATTAGAAAACCCATGGAACATGTTAGCATGAATACTTTGAACACCATTGTTGCTAATGATATGGAAAATTCTAAGCTTGGGGAAGCTGGTTTTGATGAGCATGATCTTTTTAGTCCCGCAAGCATTGAGGAGAAAATTTACTTTGATGATACTTTGCCTCCTATTTATGATGATTATAATGATAGTAGTCTTTTGGTACCACCTGTTATGGAGGATAAATTTGATTATGATTACAATATACCTCCTATATATGATAGCTACTTTGTTGAATTTGCTCCCACTACAACTAATAAAATTGATTATGCTTATGTGGAGAGTAATAATTTTATGCATGAGACTCATGATAAGAATGCTTTATGTGATAGTTATATTGTTGAGTTTGCTCATGATGCTACTGAAAGTTATTATGAGAGAGGACAATATGGTTGCAAAAAATTTCATGTTACTAAAACACCTCTCTATATGCTGAAATTTTTTAAGCTACACTTGTTTTATCTTCCTATGCTTGTCACTTTGCTCTTCATGAACTTGTTTATTTACAAGATTCCTATGCATAGGAAGAATGTTAGACTTAAATGTGTTTTGAATTTGCCTCTTGATGCTCTCTTTTGCTTCAAATATTATTTCTTGCGAGTGCATCATTAAAACTGCTGAGCCCACCTTAATGGCTATAAAGAAAGAACTTCTTGGGAGATAACCCATGTGTTTATTTTGCTACAGTATTTTGTTTTATATTTGTGTCTTGGAAGTTGTTTACTACTGTAGAAACCTCTCCTTATCTTAGTTTTGTGTTTTGTTGTGCCAAGTTAAGCCGTTGATAGAAAAGTAAGTACTAGATTTGGATTACTGCACAGTTCCAGATTTCTTTGCTGTCACGAATCTGGGTCCACCTCCCTGTAGGTAGCTCCGAAAATTATGCCAATTTACGTGCATGATCCTCAGATATGTACGCAACTTTCATTCAATTTGAGCATTTTCATTTGAGCAAGTCTGGTGCCATTTTAAAATTCGTCAATACGAACTGTTCTGTTTTGACAGATTCTGCCTTTTATTTCGCATTGCCTCTTTCGCTATGTTGGATGAATTTCTTTGATCCACTAATGTCCAGTAGCATTACGCAATGTCCAGAAGTGTTAAGAATGATTGTGTCACCTCTGAATATGTCAATTTATATTGTGCACTAACCCTCTAATGAGTTGTTTCGAGTTTGGTGTGGAGGAAGTTTTCAAGGATCAAGAGAGGAGTATGATGCAACATGATCAAGGAGAGTGAAAGCTCTAAGCTTGGGGATGCACCCGGTGGTTCACCCCTGCATATATCAAGAAGACTCAAGCGTCTAAGCTTGGGGATGCCCAAGGCATCCCCTTCTTCATCGACAACATTATCAGGTTCCTCCCCGAAACTATATTTTTATTCCATCACATCTTATGTGCTTTTTCTTGGAGCGTCGGTTTGTTTTTGTTTTTGTTTTGTTTGAATAAAATGGATCCTAGCATTCACTTTATGGGAGAGATACACGCTCCGCTGTAGCATATGGACAAGTATGTCCTTGGTTTCTACTCATAGTATTCATGGCGAAGTTTCTCCTTCGTTAAACTGTTATATGGTTGGAATTGGAAAATGATACATGTAGTAATTGCTATAAATGTCTTGGGTAATGTGATACTTGGCAATTGTTGTGCTCATGTTTAAGCTCTTGCATCATATGCTTTGCACCCATTAATGAAGAAATACATAGAGCATGCTAAAATTTGGTTTGCATATTTGGTTTCTCTAAGGTCTAGATAATTTCTAGTATTGAGTTTGAACAACAAGGAAGACGGTGTAGAGTCTTATAATGTTTTCAATATGTCTTTTATGTGAGTTTTGCTGCACCGGTTCATCCTTGTGTTTGTTTCTAATAAGCCTTGCTAGCCTAAACCTTGTATCGAGAGGGAATACTTCTCATACATCCAAAATACTTGAGCCAACCACTATGCCATTTGTGTCCACCATACCTACCTACTACATGGTATTTTCCCGCCATTCCAAAGTAAATTGCTTGAGTGCTACCTTTAAAATTCCATCATTCACCTTTGCAATATATAGCTCATGGGACAAATAGCTTAAAAACTATTGTGGTATTGAATATGTAATTATGCACTTTATCTCTTATTAAGTTGCTTGTTGTGCGATAACCATGTTTACTCGGGGAACGCCATCAACTCGTTGTTGAATTTCATGTGAGTTGCTATGCATGTTCGTCTTGTCTGAAGTAAGGGCGATCTACACCGAGTTGAATGGTTTGAGCATGCATATTGTGAGAGAAGAACATTGGGCCGCTAACTAAAGCCATGATTCATGGTGGAAGTTTCAGTTTTGGACAAATATCCTCAAATCTCTAATGAGAAAAGAATTAATTGTTGTTGAATGCTAAAGCATTAAAAGAGGAGTCCATTATCTCGTTGTCTATGTTGTCCCGGTATGGATGTCTAAGTTGAGAATAATCAAAAGCGAGAAATCCAAATGCGAGCTTTGTCCTTAGACCTTTGTACGGAGCGGCATAGAGGTACCCCTTTGTGAAACTTGGTTAAAGCATATGTATTGCGGTGATAATCCGGGTAGTCCAAGCTAATTAGGACAAGGTGCGGGCACTATTGGTACACTATGCATGAGGCTTGCAACTTATAAGATATAATTTACATGATGCATATGCTTTATTACTACCGTTGACAAAATTGTTTCATGTTTTCAAAATCAAAGCTCTAGCACAAATATAGCAATCGATGCTTTTCCTCTATGAGGACCATTCTTTTACTTTCAATGTTGAGTCGGTTCACCTATTTCTATCCACCTCAAGAAGCAAACACTTGTGTGAACTGTGCATTGATTCCTACATACTTGCTTATTGCACTTATTATATTACTCTATGTTGACAATATCCATGAGATATACATGTTACAAGTTGAAAGCAACCGCTGAAACTTAATCTTCTTTTGTGTTGCTTTAATACCTTTACTTTGAATTATTGCTTTATGAGTTAACTCTTATGCAAGACTTATTGATGCTTGTCTTGAAGTGCTATTCATGAAAAGTCTTTGCTATATGATTCACTTGTTTACTCATGTCATATACATTGTTTTGATCGTCGCATTCACTACATATGCTTTACAAATAGTATGATCAAGATTATGATGGCATGTCACTCCAGAAATTATCCGTGTTATCGTTTTACCCGCTCGGGACGAGCGAGAACTAAGCTTGGGGATGCTGATACGTCTCCGACGTATCGATAATTTCTTATGTTCCATGCCACATTATTGATGTTATCTACATGTTTTATGCACACTTTATGTCATATTCGTGCATTTTACGGAACTAACCTATTAACAAGATGCCGAAGTGCCGGTTCTTTGTTCTGCGTTGTTTTGGTTTCAGAAATCCTAGTAAGGAAATATTCTCGGAATTGGACGAAATCAAAGCCCAGGGGCCTATTTTTCCACGAAGCTTCCAGAAGTCCGAAGACGAAACGAAGAGGGGCCACGAGGCAGCCAGAGCATAGGGCGGCGCGGCCCTGCCCTGGCCGCGCGGCCCTATGGTGCCGGGCACCTCGCGCCGCCTCTTGACCTACCCCTTCGCCTACTTAAAGCCTCCGTGACGAAACCCCCAGTACCGAGAGCCACGATACGGAAAACCTTCCGGAGACGCCGCCGCCGCCGATCCCATCTCGGGGGATCCAGGAGATCGCCTCCGGCACCCTGCCGGAGAGGGGAATCATCTCCCGGAGGACTCTACGCCGCCATGGTCGCCTCCGGTGTGATGTGTGAGTAGTCTACCCCTGGACTATGGGTCCATAGCAGTAGCTAGATGGTTGTCTTCTCCCCATTGTGCTATCATTGTCGGATCTTGTGAGCTGCCTAACATGATCAAGATCATCTATCCGTAATTCTATATGTTGCGTTTGTTGGGATCCGATGAATAGAGAATACTTGTTATGTTGATTATCAAGACTATGTCTATGTGTTGTTTATGATCTTGCATGCTCTCCGTTATTAGTAGATGCTTTGGCCAAGTTGATGCTAGTAACTCCAAGAGGGAGTATTTATGCTCGATAGTGGGTTCATGCCTCCGTGAATCCGGAGGAGTGACAAGAACCACTAAGGTTATGGATGTGCTTGTTGCCACTAGGGATAAAACATTAGTGCTATGTTCAAGGATGTAGTCACTAGTTACATTACGCGCAATACTTAATGCAATTGTCCGTTGTTAGCAACTTAATACTCGGAGGGGTTCGGATGATAACCTCGAAGGTGGACTTTTAGGCATAGATGCGGTTGGATGGCGGTCTATGTACTTTGTCGTAATGCCCAATTAAATCTCACTATACTCATCATGATATGTATGTGCATTGTCATGCTCTCTTTATTTGTCAATTGCCCAAGCTGTAATTTGTTCACCCAACATGCTGTTCGTCTTATGGGAGAGACACCTCTAGTGAACTGTGGACCCCGGTCCATTCTTTAATACTTGAAATACAAATCTGCTTGCAATACTTGTTTTATCTGTTTTCTCTGCAAACAATCATCTTCCACACAATACGGTTAATCCTTTGTTACAGCAAGCCGGTGAGATTGACAACCTCACTTCGTTTCGTTGGGGCAAAGTACTTTGGTTGTGTTGTGCATGTTCCACGTTGGCGCCGGAATCCCCGGTGTTGCGCCGCACTACATCCCGCCGCCATCAACCTTCAACGTGCTTCTTGGCTCCTCCTGGTTCGATAAACCTTGGTTTCTTTCTGAGGGAAAACTTGCTGCTGTGCGCATCATACCTTCCTCTTGGGGTTGCCCAACGAACGTGTGAAATACACGCCATCACCGTCCCGTGTGCACTCCGCCCTATGGCCCCTACTTCTTCTCCCCCTCGTGAGGATCCCTCCTCCGAGGTACCGTCGATTAGGCAACGACAGTGGCTCTAGCGGCACAACGCATTTTTTGGCCGAAACATTTTTTTTAACATGAAAACATAATTTACATAGTTTAACACATGAAAAAAACCCTAAACGCGTGCGCCTACTGCTGCTCGTCGTCGCTATCGAGCACGATGAGCTCCGGTATCGCCCACGGCCAGTTGCCATCCGGGGGAGCGTACGCCGGGCGCGCCGGTGGTGCTAGAGGTGGAGGCGCCCAGAGCTGTGGCTGTGGCGGCGGTGGAGGCACCCAGGGATGCGGCTGTGGCGGCGGTGGAGGCGCCCAAGGATGCGGCTGTGGAGGAGGAGCCCAGGGGTTGTACGGCGGCGGTTGTGGCGCGGCCGAGTCCTGTAGTGCCTGTCGAAGGGCTTCATCCTCCGACAGGCCCGGCGGCATGACGCCGGTGGCGTAGCGGCGGCTGCACAGGCGGGTCGTTCTCGGAGACGAGGACGTCGAGCTTCGCCATCTCGTCGTCCGTCATGTTGTCGTGGAACTCAAAATTGCGGCCCTCCGCCATGGCCTGCTGCCATTCGTGGAAGACGGTCGCGACGTAGTCATCGATGTCGTCCTTGACCTCCTCGTTATGGTACGTGAGCGCCTCGATGTAGTCGTGGTCGTCGTCGTAGGCGTCGTAGGCATCGTCGTCATCGTTGTACTGCGCGCGCGTCGGCGCCTGCTGACGACACGTCGGCGCCTGCTGTCTTCGTGGACGAGTTGGCGGTGGACGCTCGAAGGGAAAATCCCTGTCGCCCATGAAGCCCGCCCTCCTCTTCCTATCCATCTCGGTCGACAGATAGGTACGCCAACTTTCAGAGTCGATGGCGAACGCCGGATCGGTGCGGAGGTCCGGCGGCAGGTACCGCCTCCTTCGCCGGATCTCCGCGGTCCGATCAGGCTCGCGCAGGGACGGGAGGGATGGGCACCCGGCGGCAGCTGAGCTGCCAGGCAGTTGCACGCCCGACCAGGCCTCGCACGACATCCATTTCCCGTGCATCAGCCTCCCCAGCGTGACGGGCAACGGCACCCTCTGCGTCCCCTTTTTGTTGCCGCTGCCGGATGCCTCGAAGTTGTTCTTCTTCCCCATGGCGCTGCGGCGGTGGTGGTGTGAGTGGATGTGTGGGCGAAGGAGGAACGCGGCCGGTGGACTTTTAAGGGCGGCCGCGCGCGGGATACGATGCTATTGAAGACGGCGCAGAAGCCCAGCCGCCGCCTGCCAGTGCACGCGCAGAACAGGCAGCCGCGCGGACGCGAAAGGCTGACCGCCGAAGCGATGCCCTCGATGCAGACTTGCTGCCAGGCGGGCCCGGTGGAGACGCGAGCGGACAGTTTGCGCGTCCGCGCAGCGGCCGCATAGACGCAAACCTGGCGCACACTTTGCGTCGCGCCGCTGGAGGTGGTACCAAACGCATTTTCGATCAAGGTGGACGCAAACGGTCGTTCAGCGTCCTGTGTCGCGCCTCTGGAGATGCCCTCAATGTTTAATACTCCCTCTGTCCAAAAACAGAAAATAAAAATAAAATAGAAAATAAAAAATAGAAAATAGAAACGGTAGATGCTTTTGGGCCGCATTTGGCAGCGGACCCATAAAGGGTACGCCAAGGAGCCCTCAGCTGGGTCCAGAACCCGGCCTGCTCAACCCTTAATCCGTCTCTCCGCCGTTCCTCGCCGGCTCAGCCGTTGGTTCGGTAACGCGCCGCCGCGCCGCCTGCTCCTCTGCCGTGCCGGCCGTCGGCCGTCGGCCACCGGCTCCGCGCCCCCGTCCCCGAAAGACCTCGCAGTCCTCCACTTTTCCTCCTGCTGCCAGCTGCCCTGCCCTCCGCCCCGGCATCTGGTCTCCTACCGGCTGCGCCGCCGAGGAACGCTGCTGGTCGATCCCGGCCGCTCGCTGCTCGACAGTCGCCGACTCGCAGCCGAGCTGCTGCTCCCAGGCCTCGCCTGCACAAGGTAATTTCTAAAAGTGTGTGATTTAGGGGATCACTGTACTTGATCGTTAGGAATCGAGCTCAAATTTGACACGAGCTTTTTCTAGGGATAGTTAGAAGTGCATAAATTTTGGCCGGAGGTTTTGCCTGCCCCGATGACCACACTGCCCCACTGGAACCGCCTGATCCAGCTCGCCGCCGCGTCCGGGGCATACACCCAGTGCCTGGGGCACTACGCGGCCCTCCTCGCCGCGGGTCTCCGCGGCGGCGACGCATCCACCTTCCCTTCCCTCGCCAAGTCCTGCGCGGCGCTCCGCCTGCCCCGCCTCGGCCGCTCCCTCCACGCGCACGCCCTGCTCGCCGGCGCCGCCTCCGACGTCTTCGTCCGCACCTCGCTCCTCGACATGTACGCCAAGTGCGCGTGCCTCCCCGACGCGCGGCGCCTGTTCGACGAGATGCCGGGCCGGACCCTGGTGTCCTGGAACTGCATGGTCACCGCGTATAGCAAGAGCTCTCGTGTCGAGGAGGCCGTCGCGATGTTCAACGCGATGCGGGGCCTTGGTGTGAGGCCCAGTGCGGGCACGCTTGTCGGTCTGATGTCTGGTTCTGTGAACTCCATGGCCACGAAAAATCTCGCCTTGTGCTTGTACGGGTATAGCCTGAAATCCGGGCTTGACGCCGATTTGCCGGTGTTAAACTCAGTGCTCACCATGCTTGTCCGTGGTGGGCAGCTGCACGCTGCGCGGTTGGTTTTTGACTCTATGCGTGAGAAGTCTGTAGTTTCTTGGAGTGCAATGGCATCAGGGTTTTTGCAGGCTGGCAACTATTTAGAAGTGTTTGGTCTATTCAATCGCATGCAGGGTGCTGGGCACAAGTTTGATTCGGTGGCACTTGTTAACCTGATCTCAGCCGCTGTTCTGTTAGGGAACCTGTTGGTGGCCAAGGGTATGCATGCTCTTCTGGTAAAGAGTGGTTTTGAATCTGACCGAGATCTCGTGTCATCACTGGTTAACTTGTATGCCAGGTGTGGGGATCTTGAGGCTGCTCAAGAGGTCTTTGATGCAGTTCACATGAAGGATGTAGTGCTGTGGACTTCAATGATAACTGGATATGTTGAAGGTGGCTATCCAGACAAGGCACTGACGATGTTTGATAGCATGTTGCGCACAGATGTAGAGCCCAATGAGGCAACAGTTTCGTCAGCTCTTTCAGCTTGTGCCAATCTGGGGTCTGCTAATCAGGCAAAAATGGTTGAGGATCATGTGGTAGCACTCGGACTGCAGTCAGATCTGCGAGTTGCTACCGCACTGATCGACACATACTGCAAGTGCGGGAGTGTTGAGCTGGCTAGGAAAATATTTGATGGTGTTAACATTACCAGTAGGGACTTAGCAATCTGGAGTGCCATGATCAATGGATATGCCTGCAATGGTGAAGGCAGTGAAGCTCTCTTCCTTTTCAGTGAGATGCAAAAGGAAGGTGTTCAGCCAGATGCCATTGTCTTTACTCATGTATTAACAGCATGCAATTATTCTGGTCTAGTAGACGAAGGCCTTCGGTGCTTTCACAGTTTGACAGCAAAATATTGCATCGAGCCATCTGTTGAGCACTATATGTGCATAATTGATTTGCTATGTAAATCTGGTCATATTAGTATCGCTAAGGAGTTCTTTAAGAAGATGCCTATTAAATTACAGAATCTTGTTTTGGCTCCTATTGTTAGTGCATCCAGTTCCCACTGTGCTGATTCTTCGATGGATTTGGTATCAGAGGAACTACTTAACCTAGACCCTCAAAATTCTGGTCACTGCATCCTGATTTCTAATATGCTAAGTTGTTTGGGGGAGTGGAAGAAGGCCAGGACTTATAGGAAGCTATTAAGCAAGCAAGCATTAGTCAAGGAACCTGGACTGAGCTGTATTGAACTGAGTGGCTAACTATGCTGCAAACACTTGATCCAAATACTTTCCAATCCTAGTGGGTGTCATTTTTTCTCCCAATGTGAACAGTTGGCACTCTCAGAACAGGTTTTTTTTGTCATGGACAATAATATTGTTTTATGATGTTCATTCTGTATTCTGGAGACTATACTCTTGCAGCCAATGTGATTAAATATGATGTCAAATGTTCAGGATAATATCAGATCTTGTGTCAGGCTACCCTCTTAAAGATCATACGAGCATGGTCAACCTTTTCTTGCCTAATAAGACTTACTGAAAAGTATCTTGATGTGCATTCATTGATTTCAATATACCTATCGAAGTTGAGGTGTGAAGATTCTCCCCAGTTTCCACTGTTTGAATGTTTGTTTTAATAAGCGTATTTCTGTCTCATTGAGCTACGGACCTTGCGGGGAAGCCATATGCTTGACCACCTCAAACAAAAATACTTCATAACTTGTTTGCTGCCAGCTGCTGAGAAGCTAGTTATCACAATTCTACAGAACTAACTACTTCCCCTTTTTTATCTCTTTGCACTAGCTGAACATGAATGTGATAGCATGTTCCCTGGCTTCATTTTTCACAATGTACTGTATATGATATTTCCTCCGTTCCATAATTCATGTCCTGATTGTAGTTCAAATTTGTATTAAAACCACTACAAAAAATTATGGGACGGAGGGAGTATGTTCTATTTTCTCATCTGATTGTATCTTACATATGTTTGTCTGCTGCGTCTTTTCTAGCCCTATGATCAAATTTCCTCATTGATATTCTTATTTACAGGTCCTAAGGTGCTGCCCATTTTAGTGCATGATCATGACTTCTGAAGATGGAGACATCTCCAATCTGCTCTCTGAACCAATTCTACCTGAAGAGCTGGATGAGGCATCTGGACCCGATGATTTCTTGCCTGCTATATTGGAAGCAATCATCAAATCAAAAGAGAAGGAAGTTGAACTCTCTCCTGAGGAGGCAACTTGGGCGGATTCGTGTTTTGTGCAGACCTCTGAACTGTCAGATGTAGACTGGGGAGCAATGAGGAAAGTCTTGCTCGATTCCCTTGAAAAGCCAATAGAAGAACCCTGTGATATTACTGAAGTCATGCATCGCCAAGGTACCCATGTAATTTCAGAGGGAGAAGCTCACGCTGGGCATCTTGAAGAAGATACTCAGAACGATGACATGGACATCGAGCAACAAGGCAGCAGTTATGATGATGAAGATGCTACTGAAGTTGGCGAGGCTGCGAATGTAATCAGAGGTGCAGATGGACATGGTAAGCAGGTGGACGGATACACAACAGCGGAACCTGATGATGGTGATGAGTTGGTTTCATCTGAAGTAGCCGAGCAGGCAGAGTCAAGGGACTCTATCTTCAAAGTTTGGGATCTAGGTGCGTCAGTTTCGGATGATGAGATTGAACTTGTCAAGGATCTGAAGAAACTCCTTAGAGACAAGCCCCAGGAGGCTGCGTATTCACCTCCCAGTGACACGGCCAAGGCTTTGAGCGAGATAAACATCGATGAACTTGTGTCGGGCTTGAGTGACTTGTCACTTCATCAAACCAGTGAATGTCGACCATCCAATGGTGATGCTGTGGCAGGAAAGCAGTGAGATTAGTTCCTTCAGTAAGATTAGTTCCTTCATAGGCGTCTTAGACTTCAGACTTAGTTGACTTTTTTTTTTGTATTCCTGGTTGCCCTTTTCTTTTGTTATTTTAAAAAAATATGGTAAGGTGTCATACTGTTCTTGTTTTAGTGTGCACGTGACTAGTGAGATCCATATTTTGTCTCAGCTGATACTATTTTTATTTGTTATTCTATCTGGAACTCCAGGATTCAGTTAACTGAAAATACGAATTTAGTATTCTTTGACCGAAAGGAATTTCATACTCCCTTTAAACTAACTGATGACACTTATTATGTATTGGAGGGAGTAGATGTTTTTATCCTTTCAAAAAAAAAAAAAAAATCTGTGCAGGTCGTCTAATGCATAGGGATTTGAATGCTACAAAATTTTACCCTGGAATCATTCAGTATTGGAGAATTTTTCCATCCGCTCAAAGTTCTTGCTACAATTTTGTTTTTGTTATGGTGCCAAGCATTCTTTAATGCAATTTTCTGTACTTTCTTTATCTCATGAATTCAATAGTACATGACACGGTCAACCCTATGTTTTTCCATTCAAGTGTTTTGACTTTTGAGAAGTTTGGAAGTAGAGCCCATCCGTACCGTACGGACAACACTGTTGCATATGAGTTTGCTATAAGAGCGAAAACGTTAAACGGACGCCGAGCTACATGTAACTCTTTATTTAAAAAATTCGGATGTAGACAATGATGAAATCTACAAACGTTTAAAATCTCAATTTGAAATTCTTCGTATTGTAGACGACACAAAAATGACAAAATCTGACAGATTTTATAGTTTTGAAATGTGCACTACTCACTATTCTCATATCCACATATTTGTTATTTTTGTGTAGCCTAAAGTACTAAGAATTTCACATTGAGATTTTACATTTTTGTACCATCATTGGCTACATCTAGAATTTTTTTCAGAATTTTCTAAAACTTAAAAATATGATTTACGATTTTTTGAAAATAAAGAACTACATGTAGCTCGGCCTCCATTTATCCACTCATAAGAGCAAAAACTGCAAACGGAGTCCGAGCTACATGTAGCCTTTTATTTTCAAAAATTCGAAATCATAGTTTTAAATTTAAAAAATATCTGGAAAAAAATCCACTCATGCAGGTCCAATGTACAGATTGGGAGAAAACACACGCTGTCTCGTGCAACAACATAGATGGGCAACGAAATACATATGCCGGAACAAAAGAAAATGCTAAATGTTACATATATCATTTAAATTCTTCCCAAACCATGAAATAACTATGGCTAAAGTATCTCAAAGGATATCAACGCTAGAGCATCGACATAAAGATCTATCCATGGGATCATCAGCAGTTAAATCATGGATGTGGCTAATATGTATCGCATCAGCATTGTACGAATCACCAGAAAAATCAATCTCAATACCATGGGAAGCCATATTATCGAGCTGTAGCATTGCGACTTGGTCATCAATCCATTTAGGTTCACGTTTCTCTGGATGGTTTTGAAGGCGTGTTGCGAACTCCATGCGTTCTAGCACCCTTGCATTCAAAAGACAGAAATTTGCAAGATCTACATCTTTCTTTGATCCGTAGTAGTTTAGCAGCACTATTTTCCTGAGATGGAGCTCAAAGCACTCGATATAACCGAGTGGAAAATGATGGCGTTTTCTTTTGAATGCCCCGTCCCGAGATAACTGAAATATGGTACTATGCACTTAGTATATTCTAGATATGGATTGATGGAATACAAAAGGAGTGAAACCACTAGCTATAAAGTAGTAAAGCACAATCAAATTAATCGATTCTCACCACAACATATAACTTCTCCACGCAAGGAAAGAATGTGACGAAGTTTATGAGGTCATCAACACTGGGAGGTGACATGCGCAAAACCAAAACTTTGACGGTTCGCATCACACTCATCAAGCTGGCAGCAGCAGTTCTCTGAATTAAGCAAGACATGTGAGTAATTAGCAAACAAGTTCACAAGGCATATGAGTGGATACCACACGAGATTGTAAATATGATGAGATGTGTCTCTTGATAGAGAGGAAAACAAAAGCTCTTGGTTACCTGAAGAAATGCTGCTTGGAGCTTGGCTGTGGTGAAACCTCGTGGCAGAGAACCCAAGAACTCCAGTTTGGGTGCCCAAACGACGCGAATCGATAGGCAGTACTCTGCTCCATCTAGGAAGAACTTTTCTAGGTTGGGGGCATCCTCAACAATCACCTGTTCCAACACTTCTTCTGGCTCATGTCCAAAACCAGAGGAGACACCTAGGCTCCCTAGGGTGGAGGAGCTGATCCGAACGCCAGAGACGCCATCCAGCTCACTAAGCACCAAGCTCTCCAGCACATGGCATCCGGCAAGAACGCCGTGGAGGTCGGCCTCCGAGATGATGACACCTTTAAACGTGAGCTGCTTGAGGTGGGGGAACTGTACATCGCCGTCGGCCACGCAGGGGAAACGGATCCTGTGGCAGGCGCACTTGACGCTGAGGATGCGGAGGGTGGGCGCGAACCGGAGGACGGACGGCGGCAGCGTGTAATGCGCTCGCCACAAGTCCTCATCCTCGCTGTTTGCCGTGCGGTTGTGCCGCAGATGGAACTCGGGGAGGCCGTTGAGGGCTGGCGAGTGGAGCCAGCGGTTCAGTAATGGGGACACCATGTCGCACTTGTAACCGTACCAGGTGAGGGAGAGCCGGCGGCAGGGCACCTGGTGGTCGGCGAGGATGCGGGGGACGAGGCTGGATGGGGCCGGCTCGTCCTCGCGGCGGAGCTCGACGTCCAGGTTGAGCGGGGCGGAGCGGAAGAGGTGGCGCCACCGGGTGGACAGGGACTGGGTGCGGGCGCCGTCCTTGGTGGGGAGCAGCGAGACGATGCTGCGGAGAGCGTCGACGGGCAGGTTGCTGATCTGGTCGGGCCCTCCTCCGACTTCGCTCGCCGGTGGTGTTAGTGTGACGCCGGCCTCCAGCTCGGTGTTGTGCCATTTTCGCACTTTGACTCTAGGGGTGGCCATCGCCGCAACCTCCAGCGCACGGGCATGGGGAGTTTGACTTTCGAGTTTGATCGTGGCTATGACTACGAGGGCGAGGAGAAGAAGCCTGCATCGGAGCACACTACCACGTCCAATGGCCTAAATTGCCGGGAGGCCAGCGTGTGCATGCATGGCCTTCACTGGCAATCGCAAGCCTGGAAAATGCAGGACATGCCGTAGGTTGGGATGCCTTTTCCATATAACTAGGTAGACTAATATGCTTTGCTACTAGGCAGCGGGCTGCAAAGTGGCACGTGATTAATATGTTCTCAGTGGTAGCTCACACCAAACAAGGGCACGCGGCTAATACGTAGGGCCCACATGAACAGAGGACCATATATTATCAGCAGCAGCGTGCGCTTTCTCAGACACACGACAGGTATATCACGACCAGCTGCGTGCAGGCCTACCACCACGCTACTAATATGTTGGCCCGGAAGGAAAAATTATATGTGAAAAATATATGTATAATACGCTTTTCTCACACGTTGCTCTGCCCGCTGCTTCGGCTGCAGCTTTTTTGCCCCTTTTAACCAGCGTTAATTGTTCTCACCTCGATCGGCCGGCCGACCCCCAAGTGGATAAGGGTTTGGGGTGCCCTGGGTTAGGGTTTGCGGCGCATGGGCATTCTTTGGCCCAGCTGGCCACCTCCCCCCTCCCACTATATAAGGTGGAGGCTTGGGGGAGGAGTGCACACAATTTCCCCTGAGGGAAAAGGAGAGCCCTCTTGAGGCGCCTCTCCTCCCGCCCTCTATCTCTCTCCGACATTTTCTCTCCGGCATGCGGTTCCTCGAAGAATTGTGCGTGGAGAGAGTTAACTCCACCCCAGTACGTCGTCGTGTTGCTAGTGTTCCGATCCAAAAGATCTACTTCCATAATCTTGGCTGGATAAGACGTCCGGGAGTCATCGCCGAACACCGTATGAGGATTGAAAATAACACCGAGGTCGGCGACGAGTATGTACATCATCCATGTTCCGGAGGAACATTAACCGTTTTCGGTCTACGAGGGTAAGGCACCAAAACACTCTCTATAGCATTGTCCTAGATAGATCTGGGTAATCGAGATACGCTAGTTAGAATTTATTTTTCTGCTAAGAACCCCTTCAGGCGGATCGCCACCACCGTCGTCGTCGATAGATCAGGAGTACTTCGAGTTCTTCATCTCCATCCATGAAAATCCTTTGGCCAAGAAGGTACGTATATATATCTCATGTTCATGTCATCATCATGTTTTTTATCCCCCCCCCATAAATGAAAACCCTTTCGGCCTCCCCGCAAAGACTCCCGGAAAATATCGCACAATTTCTTGAAGGCCAGGAACCCGCTTAACTTTATTTGCAGGCAGCCAACTGCGGTCCTTGCGTCTGGTCCGTGAAGGCCATGTTCGGCGGGAAGGCCAGATGTACCTCAACAAAAGCTGGAAGAAGTTCACTCGTGCGCACAGTGTGGATATAAGCTCGCCGTACACTTCAAATAAAAAGGCGATGACGTGCTCACCGTGAAGGTGTTCAACGGCACAATGTGCCGGAAGTACTACCACATGGACATGGACTGAAGCACGCGACGAATGCGACTAAAGCCTTACATTTTATTTATTAGTTTAGGTTTCAGTTCCTCGCCTTTGTTTTTTAATTACTCATTCCGTTTGCAAATAAGTGTCTTAATTAGTTTAGATAGGGAGTACTCTATTTTCTATTATATAAAAATAAATTATCGCAATATATATGGATATATATATATATGCATGCCATCTAAATCAAATAAAGGTATTGCATCCATCTGATTTGTATATATCTCCTTTTGTTTAATTAACTTTCATGATACAATTACATGTTTAATAAAATATTAGAAAAAGAAGGGCAGACTATTGGTGGCGGACCCTGTCAAGGCTCGCTGCCACTAACTTACTCATCGTGTGCCGGCTTGGGAGCCCGCTTCCAGTAAATTACTAGCAGCGGACCTGACAGGTCCGCCAAAAATATGTTTACTTAAGTGAAACGATGCGCAGGGCGACGATAGTTCCCACTTCACTCTCATCTGGATAACCCAACTCCCAACCCACGCATGAACCCTAGCGAGCACAACGAGCTGCCGCTGAACCGCCGTCCCCTGGACCGCCCCGTGTGCCTGCCGCCGCCTTCATCGATCGCCCCACACCAACCACCACCATCCCCTACAAGCCGCTGCTGCTTTTGCCGCGCGCGAAATCTCACATGCTGTAGTCGCGGAGCCACAGGATCCATCGCCGTTGAGCTCATCTGCGCCCCAAGACGTTCGAGGTAAGCCTCCCATGCATGTTTGCCTTTCCATCTCGCCCGTGTTCTAGTGTTCATGATTTGTTGTTATGTACTTGTGATCTGGTATTGTGTTGATGTTTGAGATCATGTATGACACTCTAGTTTTAATGAAGGTTTTAAATAGTGTGCTAAATGAAATAGCGGTAGCTTCCTTCAAACGCTATGGACGCTATATCGTGCTAATAGCATGACATATTTTCAATAGTGTTTTTAAAATAATACTAAATATAGCTTAAAAATAAATAATTTACCTAGAACGAATGGATATATAGTCCAAAAGTGACCGAATCATACATAAATAACCACATAAAAATAGATCTCAAATATTTTAGAAGACTAACATCAGCATTTCACAAGGCAACAATATAATATAAATTATTTATTAAAAGTTATTAGCATTAGCGATATTATCTTCTAATTTAGAAGTGAAACCAACAGATTACAATTCATCACCACGAAAAAGTGAAAGCAACTTACCTGAAAAAATAGCGCGCTAACACTATGAAGTTTTAGCGTGATATAGCATGTTATTTCGCAATAGCGCCACAACGAGCCACAACGAGCAAAATTACTAAAATTTGGTGTGAACCCTCTAGATATGCTATATATAGCGCGCTATTAGCTAGCGGAAAAATAGCGTGCTAGTTTAAACCTTGGTTTTAATATATATTGCTTCAGTGTCAAGGATCCACTTGATGGTTTTGATACATCCATAATTGTGTACTGGGAAAGCTATCAGCATTTACAGATTTATCTCACGATCCACTCGACAGAGTGCTCAAGTGTTTGTGCATACTTCTAATGCTTGTTTTTTTCCATCATGCCTCCAGCATGTCCTTCTTACTTCCATCTGAAACACCACTCTCCGTTGGGCTGGAAATAGTAGATCATTTGAACCCAATAATCATCCTCAAAAAATACTTTGCTACTAGGCATCGGGCCGTAAAGTGGCACGTGATTAATATGTTCTCAGTGGTAGCGCACACCAAACAAGGGCACGCGGCTAATACGTAGGGCCCAGGACCATAAATTATCATCAGCAGCGTGCGCTTTCTAGGACGACACACGACAGGTATATCATGACCAGCTGCGTGCAGGCGTACCGCCACACTACTAATATGTTGGCCCGGAAGGGAAAAATATATGTGTAATACGCTTTTCTCACGCGTTGCCCTTTTAACCAGCGTTAATTGTTCTCACCTCGATCAGCCGGCCAACCCCCCAAGTGGATAAGGCTGTGGGGACGCCCTAGGTTACGGTTTGCGGCGCATGGGCCTTGTTTGGCCCAGCCGGTTACCTCCCCAAAGCATCCTCCAAACCGCGTCGGATTTTGAGCGTTTGGTGGACGTGTTTCGTTCGTGCCGCGTTTGGGGGACGTCGCTCCCCAGTCGCGTCCCCCAAACAAAATTTCGGAAATTTTAAACTTAAGCGAGATTCGATTAGATTCATCCAAACTTGCCATATATTACTTAGATTCGAATGAAATTTGACTAAATTTAAACTAAACCTAATCTAGAAGTACTTACGGCGGCCGGAGACGTCGTAGTACTACTCCTCCAATCGATCCATAATAAGTGTCGCGGGTTTAGTTCAAATTTGACTAAAAATGAACTAAACCCACGACACTTCATGGATCGAAGGGAATACTTTATGTCGTTGCACTAGCTAAATGAATATTACAGCATGTTCCCTGGCTTCATTTTTCACTGTACTTAATATGATCTGTTTTATTTTGTCATCTGATTACCTGTATCTAATATATGTTCTTTGTCTCTTTTCTAACCCTATTATCTAATTATGCCATTGCTATTCATATTTGTATGTGTTATACACTCCTTCCTAAGGTGCTGCTCATTTCAGTGCCTGGCCATGACTTCTGAAGATGTAGACATCTTAGCCCTGCTCTCTGAACCAAGTCTACCCGAGGAGCTGGCTGAGGCTTCTGGACCCGATGATTTCCTGCCTGCTATTTTGGAATCAATTCAATCAAACGAGAAGGAATTTGAACTTCCACCTGAGGAAGCAGCTTGGGCGGATTCGTGTTTTCTGCAGACTTCCGAACTGTCAGATGTAGACTGGGGAGCAATGAGGACGGCCTTGCTCGATTCGCTTGAGAAGTCAATGGAAGAACCCTGTGGTACTACCTGCCGCTCACCGTGTTGAAGAAGATACTCAGAACGATGATGTCGTGTCTGACAGGAAGATTGCCTCCTTCAGCGGCATCTTTAGAACTTATGACTTAGGTTGACAGTCAACCAAAGTCATATGGAACACAGCTCATGCGTGCTTACTTGTTTTTTCAGCTGACACTATTTTCTTTTATTTATACGATAATAATGTGAAATATTTTATGCATAAGTCTTTTGATTCACATGATCGGAATTCTTAGTAACTTTCTCTATGGATCCTTTCGCACTCTTGATCTGCAGGAATATTTCCATTTGCTCACCTCCGTCCATAAAAGGATTCGTGAGATTTATCTAAATTCGGACATCAAGATACATCTAAATTTCAACATCTTTTTATGGAGTATTATGTTTTAGCCCCTTGGTCCACCTCACACCACTCCTCTAGTTCATCTTTACTCTCTACTGCCAGCCTAGCAGCATGTGCACAAAAAATGACATTTCAAATGTCCATTTTTTTTTAAATTTGGAACACGGGTAGTTTACGTGCCAGTGTCCCTTGTGCACACACAAAGTTTGCACGCAAAGAGAAGGTGGAAAAAAGACAAATTTAGTGCTCTAAAAATGGCTTTTTAGAGAACTTTTCTTCTTCTCTTTTCCTCTCGTATCTCTTCTATGTAAAACCTTGCCAAACGGGGAACACAAGATTCAAAGCCCTAAAGACGCAGATTTAGGTTCCTATTATTTTTATAAAAAATCACTAGGTGCTTCTCGTTCCATATTCCTTTCAGAAAAAACAAGCAAGCACGAAGGTGGATTGTTTACATCATTGCTAGCTTAATCGACCAAGGAAAAGTTCAAATCCAAAAAAGGATCACGGTTTTTCTAAATTAATTAAATGACATCACATATTATGTCATTCACATGTGTGATGCTAATCTGTGATGTTCCCTAGCCATGGGATGTTTTGTTGCGCGCCGCGTCACTAGGAGTAATCTGTGATTAGAATTCCATGATGATACTTGTGACGCTCAAAATACGCCACAAAGGGCTCTTCCGTGGCATTTACTGTTATTGCATCATGCTTTGAGCTTGTCATAGTATATCAAATCTCTTGTAGTATCCACTGAGAAGGTAGGGTGCCGAGCATCACACAAATTAATTAAAAAACGTCCCAAACAATACCACTATAACTTCCTAGATACTTAACACTATTTTATAGAACCTAATTTGTCTAATCTATTACTCCGATCGTGTGATCCCATCAAGTCTAATGATTCCATTGCTTGAGAGGACAAAATGGAAACTTGCTTGGTCCATCTCAATAGTGATCCAGTTTGACTCGCTAGCTGAACACTTTAGCCGAGTCGGTATAAATCGGATTGGAATCCCATGCCATGACTAGTGCAACAGAATCATTAGCCGACTTACACATTAGTGTGGGTTGTACTTGTAGCACAACCTTCGTAATAAGGACAAAATATTTAGGATCAAAAAATTAAGCATATAGTTCCACTGCTGAATCTCGCGAGGGATTTGAATTATTTGGATGTGGGTCTAACCATTCTATTTGAGTTTTCGTAATTAAGCTGAAAGTTTGCAGGTACACACCCATGTGTAAAATTAGTTTTAGTTGCAATTTCCATAGACAGAAATATATGAATGATTCGATGGCTCCACATTACAGTTCCATGATAGAAGGGTACAAATCATAAACGAGCTAGAGGTAGTTAGGTGATGCTGATCACCTCATCACCTAACGTTCTTCAACTTATATAGAAAGTATTATACCAATCAACAACTTTCTTCTCGTGGCTTGACAATCGTCAGGTACAAAAGTTTGTACAAAAGCCATACCAGATCCACACCTTATTCCAGTGTGGCATAACAGTGCCCATCTATTGAATCTGTAGGTGCACCAACCTCTACACCTAGTAAACCATGTGACACTTTGATGTCAAACGTAGATAACTGAGTTTCCTCTTAAATTTTCTAATAAAATTGAGATTCAATTTTAACTCTACAATTAAAGAGACTCATGTTCATCTCTCTACTTCAACAATTAGTATATTAACATATATTATGGCAAAGCTTCAGCGGGATGCAACCTGAACATATATCGTTCCAAGTTTTACCTTATCATCTTGCATAAGAGAAGTCTCGGAACTGAAGCCCATTTCATGAAAAATGCGATTTTTCTCTCCTTCCCATTCCTTCATCTGCATTAAAATTTTAAGATTGAGTACACGATGTTCATTTGTCAAACATATGCACCTGCTAATAAGTTTAAACAATACATTATGGACCTAGTTCCACCACCTATTAAAAAAGTGGCATCTTCAATATTACTACTGAACTTGAAATTCTAGATTATGTACTACTCAACGACCGCAATTATTAGTGAATGCTTTTCACCGGCCTACCTACACTTACTATCGAGTTTCCCATTGATGAGACGTACTATAAGACGAGTTTACACGAAGTAATATGGTAAGAAATGCTTGATTGAGATTTATATATTTCTGCCACTTGATCCAGTGCAAAACAATGCCGGTACATTTCATCGAACAAATCGAGTACCAACTCGTGCCAAAACATTTCAGTGAAAATATCGATAATTTATCTATTAACACACATTTTAGCAAAAAAACCATGCATAACAGAATTATCAGCATCAAACAAGTAGACATTGTTTTTTCGACTTTCCCATTCCTTGATTGAGATAGTGCTAGCGTGCCTACGCACCATTAGATTGATCTGACCATTGGTGCATGTCGAGTATGATGACACTTCGAAAAAATCTTGGCACACATGGTGGTTAGTTAGGTGGGGTACCCTTTGACGTGCATGGTGTCATTTTACGCGAGCACTATTTCTTGCTAAATCCAAGTTGTGTGGATTTATTTATAGAGGTAAGATGAGGCTTGAGGTCTGGAATTTCTTTTTTCTCGAGTGGGCCGTACGATTGTTTTATAAGTCCCCAACTATTTGGTCGTATGCACCATTAATGTTTTGTGTACTGATACAAGAGTTTGTAATTATTACTTTTTAAATTTCATGTTACCGAAATTTTTCTAATTATGCTTTTTTGGATAAATCTTTCTTTTTAAATAGGGAACATAGCCCCGACCTCTACATTAAATATGGCATACAATACTTAATTTAAATATTCCAGTGTTAGTTTCAGAGCCATAAAAAGATACAAATAGACAACCTATAGTCAGTATAGCAAACTTACCACCTTGTAACCGTATCTTTTAGTTCACATAGTGGCAAGTCGAATAGGTCAATTAATATGTCTCGTCTTCGAATCCTACTCATATGCATTTTTACGTAGACAACTGTGCAACCTTGCATGAAGAGGCTGACATTGGGGACCCACTATCTACAGAATAACCCGACAATGTACTTTTTCGAACCATAACAAGGTCCATTTTTTCGAAATGGGAGCTAATTAAGCCCCAGCCCCTACATCAAATTGATGCACATGGCTTCACTTTATTTCCGAAGATTCATTATCAAGTAGCAAATATCATAGGTTACAACTCATGGAGTGGACACATAACAAGGCCCACTTAGCGAGGTGGTTCAAAACTAAAGGTAAAATAACAAAAATCCAGAATAACAAATGACCCAACGTAGTACATGTCATTGAGAATTAACGAGCTAGACCACATGCTGACACAACCTTAACAATGTTAAATTAGCGAGGGCAACCAAAAAAAGAGCACTAGCTGCGATCTTATGTGTAAATTATTGAACATAGCTTGTAATTCTTGTATAGAGAAGTAACATCGTGTATCCACCACTTTCAAAATAATGCGAGGATGTCAATGGGAGTAAAATTTGTATGTGCAAAAAAAACTAAAGAAAACATTACTAAATACTAATACTGCAAATAACTCATTCCACAGTCATTAATTTTGTGATAGGATGAGCGGAAACAAGTGTAGATGGTGCTAGCCCTTCTCACTTCACATATACCAAGGATCGACATGAATACATACCATGTTCTGCCACAATCGGGGGTCGATTTGGGGGTTGTCAGCTGCCACAACCAACTCCCATGAAGTCAAAGAGACTGGTAGGTGTGCTCACATCTAACATGAAAATTTTCTATTCGCCGGGGCAAAACATGGTAGATGATCATACTTTTTTGTAGTGCTAATTGCAAGACAAGGGACATCCCAATATAGTCCCAACCATACTATTTGGTTTGCTCATACATGAAACCCTAGCTGTTGCCAGGGAGAGGCTGGTGGACGCATGGGCACCACAACAGCGACGCACTGGCCTGACACCAACTAAACCTAGACGCACATTTAACCAAAAAGGATATGTGGCACCAACACCATTAGTCAACTCACCAAATGGTATGCACGATGAGATAAAAATTTCTTATTGTTGTCAAATCAAAAACCTTGTTGGTACCACCCGCATATCATCCTCCGCTCTACGTATATTCATTCCATTACACATAACTAGGGGTGCCTAGTGGTAGCGTTAAGCTTTTCGAAGTTACTAGATTCGTAATGAAAACCAGCGCATATTTTACTCTATAAACAGTGTCATCTAGTGTATGGAATCATTCGACATCACCCAGAGAACTCAAGAGAAACCGAGCAAAAGAGGTGGCATCTATCCCTTTCCTTCAGCGAAATCAGGACATGATTCTAGAAGATCACATCAAATTAATTGGATGGGGAGAGGCAATAGAGCATGGATGTTTACCTCGATGAACATTGTGTGGATGATGCCACCAGCAATTGTGGTGATGTTTGCTGTGATGACCTCGAGACATAGCGACTCGAGCGCCCTGCACACCGTCGCTGTAGCATCCCTCATCTTGTTATGCTTCACACTCATCATCGCTAGGTTCTCACCTACCTCAGTCAGCTCCATCTGCACAAACCATCATATATAGCTTTGTTGTTCAGTTGTATATTTATAATGGGTTCTCGTCATGAAATTGTCATATAAGAGTAAAGTTTGATGTTTAGCATGTTGTCGAAAAATTGTTTCACAAAAATTAAATACTTCATAGGAATAAACCGAATGTTTGGTGCTCCTCTTTTGACACATTGTAGTTATACTGCAAGGTTTTCGTTATTTTGATCGAAACTATAGTTACCATATTTAGTAATCCTTCTTATGACCAAAGACCTCAAAGTGCTAATTGATGATCGCCCACCAGCGATAATAACTATGACAAAGACTCATAAAACCTCTAATTTGTAGACTATGGATTCAATTTTGTAGCAATAAATTTCATATCTTAGGTTTGAACTGCTGGATTATTTTGGAGTCGGAAGCTTTGACGTTAGAGACCAAATTTAGAGTTGAAAGCTGATGGGAATATTTTAGAAGCAGAATTTCGGTTGGGTCAGGTTCATTTGAATAGGACTGAAAGTTGATCCATTGACAGAGTAGGGTTTTGATAAGGCCGTGCATGATGGCCAAGAGCAGGATGGTACGGGATATGGCAACGGGATGCATGGCCGAAACATGATGGATGACCACTTGCCATGTTTGCTTGTTCTCACAATAACTGCTGCTATGGAAAATCAACAACTCACAGCCCGCTTGACGGTCAATCACTATCTGGAGGCTATTGTATACCCTATTTCTTGTTTCATTCACTAATAAAAAAAGGCTAGTATGTAACCATTAATATTTGTATTTATTAAGTTAAGTGATGATGGTGTGTGTCTACCTTTTTCCGTTTCAATGTTAAGAACTATATTTGATTTGAACATCAAGATCCATGCAGGCTCAAAAGCATACGATCGATGACCTTGATCGGACGATGTCAAACCGTGAAATAGCTTTTTCGGAGTCTGAGTGATCTCTATATATACAACCTTGAGAAAGTAATTTAATACTAATAGTCAGTAAGCTAGGTTTCGTGGAGCATATATTCATGAGTAAATTCAGTAGATGACATTGCCACCCTAGCGTATTTTTGTTCAATGCCAGTATGCGCCAGTGTCATTACTTGGATACTTTGTTTTGACATTTCTTGCAATAATTACCTCGAGGATTTCGACACGCTGATCAGTGGCAAGGGAAAAGACAGCGCCGTCGATGGAGGAGGCTGCCCTCCTCATCTTCTTCCACGGCGGGGAACCCTCAGCGTCCTCCTCCGCCTTGATGACAAGGTCGGATATCTGGGCGAGCATGTGCCGCTCCTGCTCCTGCAGCTCCTGGATGTACGCGATGGCGTCCTGGATGATGGAGGCCTTGTCCATCTATACATATGTCGTCCCAGTTGGATGTTACACAAGAGTAACACACAAGAAATCCTCTTCTTAAACTGATAGTGCATGCATGCGATCGATCCGGCAATCGACCTTGGTGATGTTGGGGACTACGCCGCGGAGGGAGCAGAGCCTCTCGTTGAGCTTCTTGCGGCGGTCCCTCTCGAGGACGATGTTTTTGGCCGCCCTCGTCAAGCACGGGTTGGCGCCCTCCGGCGAGCTCGAGTCGTCGTACCAGGAGTTGAGAGCGGACTGGAGGGAGTCCTCGGCCGGCAGGTACATACTGCAGCAGTTAGGCAGGCTAATCAAGATAGCACAATCACATAGAGACGCCGGCCGAGGAGACGAAGAAGCAGATCGGCCGGCTCACCTGTCGAGAACGGCAACATCGAACACTACGTCCTCGAAGAAATCGAAGCTCCCGTCCATGTCGCCCTCCATTAGGTATTAGGACGTCCGGCTTGCGAACCCGTCTCTTGATGTTCTCGTGCTGTTCTTGTTGTGGTCTCCACGTTAGCATGGGTGGCTGGCCATTTGCTGGTCCAGTTCGTTCTGCATCCCATGGAGATGGAATGATGGATGGAATTCGTGCGCTGGCTGTCGCCGTTTGGGTCCATCTGCTGTCGCCGTTTGGGTCCATATGCTGTCGCTTGTGACCCGTCGCAGGCCATTAATGTGGCAGCGGGCAGGGGCGTATATTTCCAAATTTGGGACAAGAACCCGTGTGAGAACGTGTGTGGAGATAATGCGAACATCGGAGCTGTGTGGCCGGGGACAATACATACGACATGTCAATGACCCTAATGTATGCTTCATCTCTCTTCGTTTATACAGGTATGCACTGTGTAATACTACCTAACCTAATGTAGTATCATCTGGTCTGACAACTGAGATTCGTCTTAAAAGTACATCTTCGTTTATACTTCTATTGGTGACATTTTTCACAAGTATGGTATGATGTCTTCATCTGTTCTGATATTTCCTCGACAAACTGCATGCTTCTTTCAGGACCATTGCTTATTGCTGTCAACTTAGGGACCACCCAATCGCAAGGATATGGGCAATATTTGGAAAACTGCGAGGTGGTCACGTACTGCTTCTTGTTGTGTACTACAATGGTGTGTACTATGCTCCAACACTTATGTGAGATGAAAAGTCGATGATGAACTGTCACTGTATTTGTACATGGATAGTTTGCAGAGCGACGTGCGACGTAGCTGTTCTTGTCTGGACCACTAGCCACAACTGAGTTGGCAACCTCTCCACATGGTTTTCGTGGCTATGTGTTTGGATCTCCGGTACCAGTGCTCCCTCCCGGTGCAATTTTTTTCAAATAATATTACTTTGTGAAAAATAAGTAAATTTTCAGGCACGTAGTAATCTACATATATGTTCAAATGATGAATCTATATAAAATAATGCAAATAATGTGACCTGTGCAAGAAGTTTCGGAGTGTTTCTACATATTTTTAATTTCCTCTTGACTCATGCTTATTATTTTTTTACATAAGGCAAATATCAACATTATGTTTTGAAGAAATGTGCAGGCATGATTTTTTAAAAGAATTTTTTGTGGCCCTACAAGATTTTTTAGCCAAAAAGCTTCACCGGATATACTCTGAATAATGGGTCACACCACAAATTTCTGTGGCTTTTAAATTTGGTCCACGCTAGCTAGATAGTTGCGTCCTTCCGCACATTATTGCCAAATCCATCGGTATAGTTGGCACTGACACCTTCCATACCAAACAATAATACTACAAAGTAACCATATATAATTTTCGTTAGTGTCATTAGGTTTTTACCCCGTTGTGGGTACTCGATATCAAGTATGTATCAGCGGATTTCCAGGTAGTGCGAGAGCGACCTCTTTCCTGTTACCTGTTTTCTGCGTGCGTGTCTGTTGTTACAAAGACTTTGTATTTCTTTTATGCACTAATATAGTTTGATCCCGATCCAGCTAGGTCGATCTATCCTCTCTTATGTACACCTTTACGAATGCAAGTTTCGAACCAAATGGCATGCACTCGGGCCCTAGCTAGATAGCTCAAATCTGGATCGCTCTGATGCTTGTACTCGGGCCCTAGCTAGATAGGTCAAATCTGGGTTGCTCTGATGCTTTCACTGCTTCACATGACCGATAATATGCTGATGTTTCACCGAGGGATCCACATATGCATGCATATGTAGCATGGCACGTGATTTTTTTTTTGCACAATTATTCCTAAGGCCAGGGTAACCTAGTATGTTCCTGCGGAATTTCAGAAAGACTGAAAATTATACTTCCTCTGTCCTAAAGTATAAGGCACACTTTTTCGCACTTTCTTTGATGCATTGTTCAAAAACTAGGCCGATTCAACGATTAATCGCTACTAGGGGCCTGACCGTGTCGATTACCATTAATCTCTTGTGTTAATCTTTTAGCCCGATTAATCGTACCGAAAGTCCGATTACTAGGTATGTTCCCGATTAACTACTGCACTTGCTCAACAAGTTATAAACTTTTCAATGCATATAGCTAGTACATGCGCTACCCCTCCCAAATAAAGTAGGTTTTGCAAAGCTCCCGCTTGATTGCAGTCTCCAACAGCTCGAATTCCGTTGTCGCCAACTAGTTCCTTGCTCTCCCAGATCAGTTACTCTCAGTTGCCTAGATACAGGAGCTCGACCACCTTGAGTAGCTCGTGCAGGAGCTCATGGGCACCTTCGATAGATTAGGTGGTTTAGGTGTAAGAGGGGTCGTACCCTAGGTAGGTGGTGGAAGAAGATAAACTTCAGAGGTGAGAGGATAAGAAGTGGAAGGAAGAAACGCGGCTTCGACTAGTGGATCCTGATTCGCTCGTGACCTTGAAGATTAGATCACGGAGGAGAAGCATACATGTTTTTCTGGGATTTTAGGCTCTAGAGAAGTAGGGGCAGACATATAGAGGCTCATATACTATTATTTTTCTTATATAAACTGTTTTTTACGTGCTAATTTGTGTAGGTTACACCGATTAATAGCCGACCGATTAAATCAGTTAATCGTCCGAATTCCAACTAATCGCTACTCCCAAGCTGACCGAGCAGTTAACGATTACCGATTTCCTTACCATTGCTTTGATGCATGACTTTGACCACTAATTTGTACAAAATTATATGTTCTCAGAATGTATAAACATCCTTAATTTTTTTGGATATATTATAAGTACAAATTATACTCAAACCTAAAATAAAATGTTGAACAGCGAATTTAAGTGTGCCTTCTTTTTGTTTTGCGAAAAGGGTACATATTTTAATACTCCCTCCCCCACAAATAGCATGCATGTGTAGGCTCTCCAAATATTATATATACTAGTACTACTGTAGGTCTGTAGCCACATACATCATGGCTATTGCTCCGGTGTCCCCCCCTCTAAACTTTGTTCTATTTAGACGGCTAGGATCTGCTGATACCCCTTCGTGGGTTGACTTAACATGTGTGTTTGGTTCATGGGCAAACATGTACGGGATGGGATGGGATAAAATATGTTTAATTAACGATTAATAGAAAATATAAATATGCCATTAACACACCGGTTAATATGTAATTAATGGGTCCTTTTCCCTTTGTGGTGGAGGCCGGACCTACCGGGCGGCCGCCTACCCGTGCCTAGCAAGGTCACTACCCGCACATACTTAGCGAGGCCGTTTCTTCGACTGGGTGTGGCGCAGACGTAGCAAGCTCGTTGCTCGCCACGCCATGGAGGCCGCCGCCGCCGAGCTAGGGAGCCACGTTGAAAATCAAGCCCGTCGCTTACCGCGCCCTGGAGGCCGCCGATGTCGAGCTGGGGAGCCACGCGGAAAAGCAAGCCCACCGCTCGCCGTGACATGGTGGCCGCCGCTGAGCTGGGGAGCCACACATACGACGGTGGCAGGTGTCGGAGTCGCGTCAACGGCCATGGATTCTCCGACGGCTAGTGAGATTAGTCATGAAATTCGCGGATCATATGGTCCAGCCTTTCTCATAAATATACGGCTTTTGGGATGGGATCATCCATATTTTCTGGTCACGAACCAAACGCACGTTTACCACTGAACGTCGTTCGCCAAGGGGGGGACACCGGAGCACAGCCCATACATCATATATACATATTTTAATACTAGCTAGCTAGCCATTTGAGCGTAAGTGTGCAGTGTCTTTATGTACATGGCATATTTCTAAGAGCCTATGCAGTCCTCCCTTTGGCCGGCTCTTATCCGTATACACGCATAATATCCCTCCCATTTAGACCAAGCCAGGTACGTTTTCTTCCTCTTATCCTGGTCTTTCCTTCTCCCACGTGGAATTCTTCCTGTCTATATGTAGGCTGAGAGGTGATATCTAGATAGATGGATATTTGTGTGTCAGAGAGATGGAGGTAAAGGAGAAGGCTAAGGCAGAAATGGTAGTGAAGAGAACCAGGATGAACAGCAGCACGACGACTGCGCCAGTGGAGAGGAAGGAGACGGAGAAGGAGAGGAGGCAGCACATGAAGGAGCTTTATGCAAAGCTTGCCTCCTTAATCCCAAAAGAACACTGCTCCTCCACTGTAAGCATTGCTGAATGTAATTTCTTTGTTTAATTACATTCTTATCTTTTTCCCTACATTAGCTATGTACCGCAGTCTCCATTTCGACTAGGAAAGGAAACACGAGAATGCTAAGTAGCGCGGTTTATCCAGCTCCACGTGCATTTTTAACAATAGTTATACATATGTTCTTAACTATAGCCCTTCTCTTCACATAAAATATCGTAATTAAGGAGACCAAATAAGTTATATGGGCATCTAATCTTCTGGCAATATGTTGCTAGCTCTCCTCATCAAGGGCAACACACGAAGTCACATGATACTTTTGTCATTACACACAGGGGCGTGTGTGTTAGTTTTTGGTGAGAGGAAAAGTACCTTATTACAGCATCTCCACTCGCGTCCCCCAAACCGTCCCCAAAGCGATTTGGAGTGTGCCGGACAAAAAAACGTTCCCAGCCGCGTTCCCCAAAGCCGCTTTTTGTCCGGCGCGCCCGATACGGTGTCCGGTGCCCCCAGGCCGTCCCCGCCCCACAGGGACGCTCCGGGCACGCCGGACACAACGAAAAGCGAGGCGCGCGGGCTCCCACATGTCGGCGACTATTTCCATAAACCGTTGGTTCGCGCCTTTTTTCTCGTCGCTCCTTCCCTCCCGCGCTTCCCACCCCTCCGCCGCCGCTGGATTTACCGGCCGTTTCGACGAATGATCTCTTATGAGAGTCGGCACCGTCGTCGCGGCTGGCACTCTCGCCGGTCGTTCCGCCGCCGCCGCTTCGCCAGCGCGTCCCAGAACGCGGCGTCAAATCCGCCCCACCTCCGCGCACACAAGGTGCTCGACGACTTGCCAGGTACGCGTGATTGGCCGCTGTTCGTTGCCACGTCTTCCGCGGCGCAATTTTAACCATTGATTTTGCTTCAGACATGGATAGCGACGACGAGATGATTGCCCTACTGCTGGAGGACGAGCAAGCCTTCGACGATGACCTCAGGGAGCATTTGCTGATCATCGCGTCCCTCCAGGACGTGCTTGACGCCGAGGCGGAGAAGAGGAAGAGGCCACGCCGCGGAGGATCAAGGCCGGGGAGAAAGAAGTCGAAGCCCCGGCAGAGAATGGAGGGGCATACCGTGCTGCACAATGACTACTTCGCAAATGAGGCAACACATGCCGACAAATTTCGGCACCGGTATAGGATGAGCAAGGGTCTGTTCATGAATATCCTCCACGACGTTGAGAGTTCGACCCCTACTTCAAGCTCAAGCACGACGCTGTAGGCGATGTCGGGCTCTCGTCGATTCAGAAGTGCACCGCTGCCATGAGGATGCTTGCATACGGAGCACCTGCCGATACACATGACGACTACCTTCGCATGAGTGAGTCTACTGCCATTGAGTGCTGTAACATCTCAAAAATTCAAAACAAAACAAATGAATTTCCCTTGTTCCAAATTTTGGAACCAACAAAAACTTTTATTAAATGAAGTATGATACATAGTGATCTTGTTTAATTCTTGTGCTATTGCATGATTGATTGTTATAGTAGTTTGAAATAACCTTAAACCCTAAAACTCACCCCTCTTTCCACCATCCTAGCTAAAATAAAATAAAAGAAAATTAAATAAGAAAAAGGTATATGTGCCTATGGTTATTTTTACAAATCTTTACCCTAGACCTTTCTACTTTGTTAGAGGTTTGGAAAACCTTCATACACTCTACCTAGCACTTATCAAACCAAATCCAAAGTGAAACCAAAGAAATTAAAAAGAAACTAAAAATGCCATAGAGGCATATGAGAGTAAAATGCAAATTTATGAATTTGGGAACCCTGACCCTAATATTTGTTATGAATGGTGGGATCACTCCTATATACCATTTCAACACTCAACCACACCATTTGGGCCAAACCAAGTCAAACTAAAACTAAAATGCAACATATGCATAAAGGCATATGTGACACATAGCCATAATAATCAATTTTTGCCCTATGACTTTAAACCTTGACCAAAGGATGTGAGACCATTTCTAAACTTCATATAACCCTAAATTGACCCTAACCCATGTCCAAGTGAAGCAAGATCAACACTTTACAAAAATAATAAAAAGTGACACATCACCTCTTATGTGTTATGGCCATTTTTGCAAATCTTTGAACAAGACCATTTGAATTGGTTTCAATGGTTTGAAAATGTTTCTAAACCAATAAGAATCACATTAGAGTCAACCAAAGTCAATTCAAATGAAGAGAAATCACATAGTGAGAAAATCCCCAAAATTCACTCACATACATTTAGCCAAATTTGCAAATCTTCAACCAAGGCCACCATTGCTTGATCCCTTGCTTGTAAAACTCTTATATGTGATACACTAACACTTTTGCATCCTTGGATCAAGAATCAAATAGCAAGAAATCAAGATTTCATCATACATATGATAATGGTCACTTAACCCAAAATTATTTTCTTCACTACTTTACCCCTCTGTATTTCTCAATTCTTAAACTAAGCAAGGTCAACTAAAGCCAGGTCATCCAAGAACATGTCAAGGTGAGTAACTTTGATGTTGACCACCCTCCCTAAAGTTGACTAGGTTGACCAGAATAAGAGGGCAAAGAGGGAACCCGAGAGAGAGAAGAAGATCACCTCAAATTTGAAATGTTGCAAATCACTTCCAAATTGAGTGCCACCACCACCAATACCTCACATTAATTATATAATTGAGATGTACCAAAAAGAATTCCAAAATTCGACAAAAATATTCATGCGGGCATTGTGTCAAACACTTGGCAGGCAAGAACCCGAATTGTGTTACACACTATTATCCATCAGTTTCTTCACTAAACCACTTTAAACTCGTGATCATTAGCTAGCTCTAGGACCCCTGCATCCTCCCAGTACCTCCTTGATCGATTAAAGTGAGAGAGAGAGGGAGAAGAAAACCCTAAAACCGAACATGCCATTGCACTTTCGGCCACCTTTGGCATCTCCATCCCCGGCCACCATCTCACCTCTTCTTCTTGTCCTGGAGTATCCCCGCAACACAAGGACACAGGCGGTACACGGCCCAGCCTCGCCAAGCCACGGTATTGGCCGGAACGCGCTCGCCCAAAACCCGCCAGATCATGCCAGCACGCGCGGTGATCGCGCTCTGGCCACGCAAGGACGCGCCAGGACGCCCAGCACTTGATCGACGCCGTCCTCCCCCTGCATCCCTATCACTGAAACAAGGATCGCCTACTCGCCCTCTACCAGCTAGCCACACTCAAACGCCGGCGGCCGCCTCGTCACCGTCGTCCTCGTCGGGATAATACCGCGCACGCCGTGGCAGAACTCGCATGCGCCCGAGCCACTCTATCACGCCTTGGACGCTCTAGCTGTACCTTGAGCATCGCCTAGACGTCGCCTACAAGATGCTGTCCTCGCCACGCCCTTTCGCACACCGGAGCGGCCGCGCCATGGACACCCTCTCACAGCACCGTCGGACACCTCGCCATCTATAAATAGGGGCACCCAGAGCACACTCCCTTCACACCAATCTCCTCCCCTCTCCTCACTGACTCTGCCTGACCACCCAATTTCACCTCATCTCGCCGGAGCCGCCCCAATTGGAAGCTCAGAGCCGCCGGAGCTCGCAGACCATCGCCAGTGATCCACGCCTCCTCAAGCTCCGCCACTGTACCAGGAGCCTCTTCCCCCTCGCCAACGTCGCCTCGAACCTCGACATCGACCGCCGGCGACCTACAGCGCCCTCCGACCCCCTAGGTACGCCGCCAGCACGCCGGGATCTCGTCGGAGACGACGAGGCTCCACGGCCGTTCGATCGCGTTCTGATCTAACGGATCACATAACGCATACCGTTTCGCGGGTTATGAACCGCTGACGGGTGGCCCCCACCTCGTCAGGCGGCCCGCGCACACGGGCTGTGTTGCTGGGCCGTGCTACTCTGTTTAATTCGTTTCGGCCCATTCTGTTTTCCCGCGTGGCCCAATAATTCAAATATGATCTATTCCATTTAGTTCAAATCCAATGCTGATGCTGAATTCAAAGTTGAATAGTTTAAAATCTACTACACCAAATTTGACAAATTTTATATAATTGGAAAGCCCATGAAATTGTCTAAATGATGCCACTGGCCTCATATCCAAATTCGTATTAAATTTCAAATGACAAAAATAACAAGGCAGAGACTTTTGCACATTCAAACTTTATTTAAAAATCAACCAAAATAGATTTTGAAGTAATTCCAATTCTAATAAATCGCAAATGATGTCCTCTAATTGATTATGCAATAACATAGCCCTGTTGTTTGTATGATCATGGACTAGATCAAATAAAATGGCTATGTAGTCATTTCTAGAATATTTTAAGTTGAAATTCAAACTCAACCCTAACATGAGATTTACCTCTCATTTAAGTTTTGATCCTAAGTACTAATAACCAAGGGGAATGACTTAGGCTAATGAACCCTTGAGAATTATTACTTAGAGATTTTAATTCATTTAGATGTTAAGTATTAAAACTATGTGAAGTGTAGCACTTCAAATTAAATGGAACTCACATATAATAGATATGAAATGTTGACTTTTGGGTCAACCTATATTTCATACCTTATTATGATATGGAGAGATTAAATCTTAATTTTAGGTAATGCAAAGAAATGAATTCTTTAAAGACCTACATTTCAAATTTTAGGAATTTAAATCTATGAGGTGTAGCACCTCATTTAAATCATTCTCACAAGTAATATTAAGTAATGTGATGACCCTTGTTGCTTGGTCTCATATTTGCTCACTTAAGAATATTAAATGATTGCCATAGTAGCATTTAAATTGTTCCAACTAATTATTAAATCATATGAGAGGTATCCCTCTCATTTAAACCTTTGTCTCAAGTAATTCTACATGAGGTAGAGACCCTGGTCTATTAACTCTCATATGGAATTATTTGATGATATTAAATCATTACTATGTTGGTATTAAATTGCATGAGGTGTATTCCCTCATTTAAATCATGTTTCTCAAATAATAAGTGTGAAGTAATACCTTAGTATTTGAGGAAATTAAATCTTAACAATATTTAATGAGAGGAGATTAGTTCTCCAAATAAATAAATAGAAACATTAATTAATATGAGAGGAAACTATTTCCTCCAAAGCATTAAAGAGTTATACTAATAAATAATTATAATGAGAGGAAATTATTGTTTTCTTTAAAATAAAACAAAGTAAATCACCATGCTAATAAGATGTGATGCTAGCATAGGCTTGTGTAAATCTTTGGTGTGTTTAGTCTAGCATGCAAGTTTTGTGTGGTGATTGTATCCTCGTATTCGTTTATAGACGCTAGTACCGAAGGCTACGAAGGGGACGACGAGAACATCTACGGAGAAGAAGGAGGAACATTTTGATCCATACACCAACCAAGGCAAGCTAATATTCTTGCAAGATACCCTAAGGCAAAGCTCTACAAGAGCAAGGCCTCACCCCCATTTAATTTATGCATAATGATCCTATCCCAAGTTTTTACCTTACAAGTTTTTGACTTTGGTTTATCAAAACTTTACTTGAGTTTATTTATCAAAGTTACTTTTTGATTCATGATTCATTTTTGTTTAGTTATGGAGTAGTGCAAGAGTATCAAACTTAGCCTAGAGCAATCCAGGTTATTTAGCACCCCTCATAACTAGTTGCTAGTGCTAAAGATTAAGATTGACTATTAGAGATGGGAACTTGTGAAAACCAATGACTTTGAAAACCTTGGAATGATGATGCATTCTATTGAAAGATTTTGAAGGTGAATATGACTGGTGAATGACTTGGTGAATTTTACGAAAACTGATGGTTGGGTTCGGATGCGATACCATTCCAATTTACAAGTACCCCCACAATACCTGATTATGAGTAGGGCTTAACTGGAAGTTTATGTGTCTTAGTATGGGTTCCCTCTAAACAAGCGTCATCGGGGTTATGCCCAAAGCTGCCTCCACAACACAACGAAACGACGTTAAAGAAGAGGTGAATGTCCGGCCCAAGCCACCGTGCGGTTCCCGGGTTGACTGCGGTTTCCACCGGGAGGCCAAGCTCATGGGGAGAGGTGCTCATACTAGCATATATAAGTAAAAGGTTATGGTTGATGATCCGCGTATCGAGTTACGATTATTCAGGGTTACCCCGACGGATGTAATCAAAAGTTGTGGCACAAGTGTACAACCTCTGCAGAGTGTAAACCTATTCGAATAGCCGCGTCCACGGTTAAGGACGGTTGGAAAGGCCATACTTGTTCCGTCATCAGACCATTTTCAAAAATGTGACCTATGACTTGTGTTTTAAATTTTGAAAGGTGAAGGGTGGATTTGAATTAAAACACAACCGAGTTGTGGGAATGACACTAATGTTCCCACTTGAGTTAGTCTAGTGAATCAAGCATCTTTACTAAATGTTTATGAAATAAACTTGGCTTTATGCAAATAAACCTAGAGCTTAGTATCCCCTTACTAGAATTGATAGTTCTTACACTAGTATTAGTTTGCGAGTACTTTAAAGTACTCATGGCTTTGTCCCTGGCTATTCAAATGGCCAGACTTTGAAGGAGAACAACCGTACGAGGAAGATGGACAACAGGACGTCTACGACAACTAGGACCGCTCCTGACGTCAAGCGTTGGCCTGTGGATTAGATAGCCACTACTTCTTCGCTTCCGCTATTTGCGATGTTCGTTGATCAATAGATCAACTACTATTGTAAGATTGGATCATGTGATCTACCTTTGTAAGATGATTATGTGTTGTAATAAATGATGACTCTATGATATTCAACTATTATGTCTCGCAACAACAATATTCCTGGGATTGCGATGTATGGCATAATAGGCATCTGGACTTAAAAATCCGGGTGTTGACAAGTTGGTATCAGAGCCATTGTTTGACCTTAGGAGACCCTAGTTAGAATGGACGTTCTGAAAAACCTAAGTTCAAAAACAAAAGAAGTGAATATTTTTGGAAAAACTTAGTCACTTTCGTATCTTTGAGATCTTGTTAAAAATAAGAAGTCATGCTCTTCCTTATAAACCTACATAAAATTTTGACACACTTGTTCACTCTCTAAACTTACTCATCTATTTCCCTTTCAGATGGAGCCAACCAACGTCAAGTTTTACCAGCTTGGGAATGGCGGAGACTTGAGCTTCGAGAGGGACCTTGATGCCCTGTCGAACTTTCTTGGACGCCCCCACCCCGAGTTCCACGGAGTTGAGGTCAACGACCAGCACGGTGGGGAGCTTCGGTGGGTGATCACCGCTGATCCGAGAGGCAAGATGGAGCCTCCTACTTCCGAGAGGATCCTCTTCTCTTTCGGGGAAGGCAAGCGGCTGGACGGACCGACACGTGCTCTTCGAGAAGCACTTGCCCGTCTATGCGGGC
The DNA here is from genome assembly GCF_022539505.1 of Lolium rigidum. Taxonomy (NCBI): domain Eukaryota; kingdom Viridiplantae; phylum Streptophyta; class Magnoliopsida; order Poales; family Poaceae; genus Lolium; species Lolium rigidum. Next base: position 75,615,812 of record NC_061508.1, on the reverse strand, counting down.
AGAATGAGGCCGCCATCCGGGGAGAGCGCTTTGCGCATCTCGCAAGGCGTGACTCCGATGGAGAACCCATGGACCTGCCGCTCCACCCCGAGCTGAGGCACCATGTGGATCACCCGGACTTCATGTCTGTTCCACACCCGGAAGGAGCTGGACAACTCGCGTGCCTACGCCAACCGGACCCACATGGCATTGGCTCATCATGCCGATGCTATCAAGCTGCTCGCCAAGGACCGCAAGTCACTCCGTCCGCAGCGTGCCGAGAATGACGTTACCATCGAGCGCCTTCGCGCCGGATAGTATCCTTGGAGGCCACTGTCAAGGCTCAAGAAGATCAGCTGAATGGGATGGATGAAGACGGTGAAGACATTCAGGGAGGAGAAGCCTTCCTGAGTGATGAAGAGGACTTCGAGGAGGACGAATTCACTGAAGAGGAGGACTATGAGTTTCTGGAGGCCGGAGAGGATGGAATCATCCCGATCGATGTGGATGATGAGGATGAGTAGTTGCACTAGTTCACATGTGTAGGTGTAAGTTTGTATCAGGATCCCCTTGTATCGTAGAGCGATGAATGGTTCTTAAAACCAACGGTGTGTTAGCCTTGTAATGTGTGATGTTTGGTATGAATGAAAAAGTGTTGTTGGTTGTACCCCCTCAACACTACTCAAGTTTTAAAACTTTTCAAGTTTATCTCAAATAAACCATAGAAATTCCCCCCTTACCTTATGATCTACCTATTGTTCAGATGGCCCCTCCTACCCGCAACAACCCCCGTGCCCAAGCCAACCAGACGCACATTGAGCACGCCAAGATGACTGACACCATCAACATCCTTGCCATGGAGCGCAAGGCACTTCGTCATCAACACGCCAAGAAGGACTACCTCATTGCTCGCCTCCGCGTCAGAATAGCATCACTGGAGCAGCTCATCTCAATACCCAACCATGCCCCCAGAGGCAAGTCCACTGTGACTTGCTATGAATGTGGTGTTACTGGTCATTACTCTAGGAAGTGCCCGATAAAAGCCGCCAACAATGCCCCAAGGACTGGAAGCAATGCTGTACCCATTACCCAAAAGGACAAGTCAACGGTAACCTGCTATGAATGTTGAATTGTGGGTCATTACTCCAATGAATGCCCCAAGAAGCTTGCTAGGACTGCCTTCAATACCGCTGCAAGCGCCGCAGCAGCGCGCTATGCCACAACTGGAAGGAAGTTTGCCCCAAACTACCCACACAACCGCAACGGTCGTTACTACCGCTTGAATGCCACTGAAGCCCAGGAAGCACCCCAGACCATGCCAAGTATGTCTGCCTGTTAATAAAATATTCAATCTCTCTTAGGAACCTAACTTTTCTTAAAATCTCGGGACGAGATTTGTTTAAGGGGGAAGGGTTTGTAACATCTCAAAAATTCAAAACAAAACAAATGAATTTCCCTTGTTCCAAATTTTGGAACCAACAAAAACTTTTATTAAATGAAGTATGATACATAGTGATCTTGTTTAATTCTTGTGCTATTGCATGATTGATTGTTATAGTAGTTTGAAATAACCTTAAACCCTAAAACTCACCCCTATTTCCACCATCCTAGCTAAAATAAAATAAAAGAAAATTAAATAAGAAAAAGGTATATGTGCCTATGGTTATTTTTACAAATCTTTACCCTAGACCTTTCTACTTTGTTAGAGGTTTGGAAAACCTTCATACACTCTACCTAGCACTTATCAAACCAAATCCAAAGTGAAACCAAAGAAATTAAAAAGAAACTAAAAATGCCATAGAGGCATATGAGAGTAAAATGCAAATTTATGAATTTGGGAACACTGACCCTAATATTTGTTATGAATGGTGGGATCACTCCTATATACCATTTCAACACTCAACCACACCATTTGGGCCAAACCAAGTCAAACTAAAACTAAAATGCAACATATGCATAAAGGCATATGTGACACATAGCCATAATAATCAATTTTTGCCCTATGACTTTAAACCTTGACCAAAGGATGTGAGACCATTTCTAAACTTCATATAACCCTAAATTGACCCTAACCCATGTCCAAGTGAAGCAAGATCAACACTTTACAAAAATAATAAAAAGTGACACATCACCTCTTATGTGTTATGGCCATTTTTGCAAATCTTTGAACAAGACCATTTGAATTGGTTTCAATGGTTTGAAAATGTTTCTAAACCAATAAGAATCACATTAGAGTCAACCAAAGTCAATTCAAATGAAGAGAAATCACATAGTGAGAAAATCCCCAAAATTCACTCACATACATTTAGCCCAATTTGCAAATCTTCAACCAAGGCCACCATTGCTTGATCCCTTGCTTGTAAAACTCTTATATGTGATACACTAACACTTTTGCATCCTTGGATCAAGAATCAAATAGCAAGAAATCAAGATTTCATCATACATATGATAATGGTCACTTAACCCAAAATTATTTTCTTCACTACTTTACCCCTCTGTATTTCTCAATTCTTAAACTAAGCAAGGTCAACTAAAGCCAGGTCATCCAAGAACATGTCAAGGTGAGTAACTTTGATGTTGACCACCCTCCCTAAAGTTGACTAGGTTGACCAGAATAAGAGGGCAAAGAGGGAACCCGAGAGAGAGAAGAAGATCACCTCAAATTTGAAATGTTGCAAATCACTTCCAAATTGAGTGCCACCACCACCAATACCTCACATTAATTATATAATTGAGATGTACCAAAAAGAATTCCAAAATTCGACAAAAATATTCATGCGGGCATTGTGTCAAACACTTGGCAGGCAAGAATCCAGAAGTGTGTTACACACTATTATCCATCAGTTTCTTCACTAAACCACTTTAAACTCGTGATCATTAGCTAGCTCTAGGACCCCTGCATCCTCCCAGTACCTCCTTGATCGATTAAAGTGAGAGAGAGGGAGAAGAAAACCCTAAAACTGAGCATGCCATTGCACTTTCGGCCACCTTTGGCATCTCCATCCCTGGCCACCATCTCACCTCTTCTTCTTGTCCTGGAGTATCCCTGCAACACAAGGACACAGGCGGTACACGGCCCAGCCTCGCCAAGCCACGGTATTGGCCGGAACGCGCTCGCCCAAAACCCGCCAGATCATGCCAGCACGCGCGGTGATCGCGCTCTGGCCACGCAAGGACGCGCCAGGACGCCCAGCACTTGATCGACGCCGTCCTCCCCCTGCATCCCTATCACTGAAACGAGGATCGCCTACTCGCCCTCTACCAGCTAGCCACACTCAAACGCCTGCGGCCGCCTCGTCACCGTCGTCCTCGTCGGGATTATACCGCGCACGCCGTGGCAGAACTCGCATGCGCCCGAGCCACTCTATCACGCCTTGGACGCTCTAGCTGTACCTTGAGCATCGCCTAGGCGTCGCCTACAAGATGCTATCTTCGCCACGCCCTTTCGCACACCGGAGCGGCCGCGCCATGGACACCCTCTCACAGCACCGTCGGACACCTCGCCATCTATAAATAGGGGCACCCAAGCACACTCCCTTCACACCAATCTCCTCCCTCTCCTCACTGACTCTGCCTGACCACCCAATTTCACCTCATCTCGCCGGAGCCGCCCCAATTGGAAGCTCAGAGCCGCCGGAGCTCGCAGACCATCGCCAGTGATCCACGCCTCCTCAAGCTCCGCCACTGTACCAGGAGCCTCTTCCCCCTCGCCAATGTCGCCTCGAACCTCGACATCGACCGCCGGCGACCTACAGCGCCCTCCGACCCCCTAGGTACGCCGCCAGCACGCCGGGATCTCGTCGGAGACGACGAGGCTCCACGGCCGTTCGATCGCGTTCTGATCTAACGGATCACATAACGCATACCGTTTCGCGGGTTATGAACCGCTGACGGGTGGCCCCCACCTCGTCAGGCGGCCCGCGCACACGGGCTGTGTTGCTGGGCCGTGCTACTCTGTTTAATTCGTTTCGGCCCATTCTGTTTTCCCGCGTGGCCCAATAATTCAAATATGATCTATTCCATTTAGTTCAAATCCAATGCTGATGCTGAATTCAAAGTTGAATAGTTTAAAATCTACTACACCAAATTTGACAAATTTTATATAATTGGAAAGCCCATGAAATTGTCTAAATGATGCCACTGGCCTCATATCCAAATTCGTATTAAATTTCAAATGACAAAAATAACAAGGCAGAGACTTTTGCACATTCAAACTTTATTTAAAAATCAACCAAAATAGATTTTGAAGTAATTCCAATTCTAATAAATCGCAAATGATGTCCTCTAATTGATTATGCAATAACATAGCCCTGTTGTTTGTATGATCATGGACTAGATCAAATAAAATGGCTATGTAGTCATTTCTAGAATATTTTAAGTTGAAATTCAAACTCAACCCTAACATGAGATTTACCTCTCATTTAAGTTTTGATCCTAAGTACTAATAACCAAGGGGAATGACTTTGGCTAATGAACCCTTGAGAATTATTACTTAGAGATTTTAATTCATTTAGATGTTAAGTATTAAAACTATGTGAAGTGTAGCACTTCAAATTAAATGGAACTCACATATAATAGATATGAAATGTTGACTTTTGGGTCAACCTATATTTCATACCTTATTATGATATGGAGAGATTAAATCTTAATTTTAGGTAATGCAAAGAAATGAATTCTTTAAAGACCTACATTTCAAATTTTAGGAATTTAAATCTATGAGGTGTAGCACCTCATTTAAATCATTCTCACAAGTAATATTAAGTAATGTGATGACCCTTGTTGCTTGGTCTCATATTTCCTCACTTAAGAATATTAAATGATTGCCATAGTAGCATTTAAATTGTTCCAACTAATTATTAAATCATATGAGAGGTATCCCTCTCATTTAAACCTTTGTCTCAAGTAATTCTACATGAGGTAGAGACCCTGGTCTATTAACTCTCATATGGAATTATTTGATGATATTAAATCATTACTATGTTGGTATTAAATTGCATGAGGTGTATTCCCTCATTTAAATCATGTTTCTCAAATAATAAGTGTGAAGTGTTGACCTTAGTCAACATGTGCTCATACCTTAGTATTTGAGGAAATTAAATCTTAACAATATTTAATGAGAGGAGATTAGTTCTCCAAATAAATAAATAGAAACATTAATTAATATGAGAGGAAACTATTTCCTCCAAAGCATTAAAGAGTTATACTAATAAATAATTATAATGAGAGGAAATTATTGTTTTCTTTAAAATAAAACAAAGTAAATCACCATGCTAATAAGATGTGATGCTAGCATAGGCTTGTGTGAATCTTTGGTGTGTTTAGTCTAGCATGCAAGTTTTGTGTGGTGATTGTATCCTCGTATTCGTTTATAGACGCTAGTACCGAAGGCTACAAAGGGGACGACGAGAACATCTACGGAGAAGAAGGAGGAACATTTTGATCCATACACCAACCAAGGCAAGCTAATATTCTTGCAAGATACCCTAAGGCAAAGCTCTACAAGAGCAAGGCCTCACCCCCATTTAATTTATGCATAATGATCCTATCCCAAGTTTTTACCTTACAAGTTTTTGACTTTGGTTTATCAAAACTTTACTTGAGTTTATTTATCAAAGTTACTTTTTGATTCATGATTCATTTTTGTTTAGTTATGCAGTAGTGCAAGAGTATCAAACTTAGCCTAGAGCAATCCAGGTTATTTAGCACCCCTCATAACTAATTGCTAGTGCTAAAGATTAAGATTGACTATTAGAGATGGGAACTTGTGAAAACCAATGACTTTGAAAACCTTGGAATGATGATGCATTCTATTGAAAGATTTTGAAGGTGAATATGACTGGTGAATGACTTGGTGAATTTTACGAAAACCGATGGTTGGGTTCGGATGCGATACCATTCCAATTTACAAGTACCCCCACAATACCCGATTATGGGTAGGGCTTAACTCGGAAGTTTATGTGTCTTAGTATGGGTTCCCTCTAAACAAGCGTCATCGGGGTTATGCCCAAAGCTGCCTCCACAACACAACGAAACGACGTTAAAGAAGAGGTGAATGTCCGGCCCAAGCCCCGTGCAGTTCCCGGGTTGACTGCGGTTTCCACCGGGAGGCCAAGCTCATGGGGAGAGGTGCTCATACTAGCATATATAAGTAAAAGGTTATGGTTGATGATCCGCGTACTGAGTTACGATTATTCAGGGTTACCCCTGATGGATGTAATCAAAAGTTGTGGCACAAGTGTACAACCTCTGCAGAGTGTAAACCTATTCGAATAGCCGCGTCCACGGTTAAGGACGGTTGGAAAGGCCATACTGTTCCGTCATCAGACCATTTTCAAAAATGTGACCTATGACTTGTGTTTTAAATTTTGAAAGGTGAAGGGTGGATTTGAATTAAAACACAACCGAGTTGTGGGAATGACACTAATGTTCCCACTTGAGTTAGTCTAGTGAATCAATCATCTTTACTAAATGTTTATGAAATAAACTTGGCTTTATGCAAATAAACCTAGAGCTTAGTATCCCCTTACTAGAATTGATAGTTCTTACACTAGTATTAGTTTGCGAGTACTTTAAAGTACTCATGGCTTTGTCCCTGGCTATTCAAATGGCCAGACTTTGAAGGAGAACAACAGTACGAGGAAGATGGACAACAGGACGTCTACGACAACTAGGACCGCTCCTGACGTCAAGCGTTGGCCTGTGGATTAGATAGCCACTACTACTTCGCTTCCGCTATTTGTGATGTTCGTTGATCAATAGATCAACTACTATTGTAAGATTGGATCATGTGATCTACCTTTGTAAGACGATTATGTGTTGTAATAAATGATGACTCTATGATATTCAACTATTATGTCTCGCAACAACAATATTCCTGGGATTGCGATGTATGGCATAATAGGCATCTGGACTTAAAAATCCGGGTGTTGACAAGTGCATGTACAGGTTTTGCCGAGTTGTGGTGGGAAAGTTTGGCAAATACTACTTGAGAGGGCCAACTTAGGAAGAGACTGCAAGGATCATGGCACAAAATGCTGCCAGAGGATTCCCTGGAATGCTTGGAAGCATCGATTGCATGCACTGGTCATGCAAGAACTGCCCGTTTGCTTGGCAAGGTATATACAAAGAGCGTCATGGATATTGCAGTGTGGTGCTTGAAGCTTTGGTAGATTATGACCTCTGGATTTGGCATTCTTTCTTTGGCATGGCGGGATCACACAATGACATCAACGTGTTGCAGCAGTCTCCGGTGTTCAGCAGATTAGTGGAAGGTCATGCTCCACCATGCACTATGAGGTCAATGGCCACCAATATACCAAAGGCTATTATCTAGCATATGGTATATATCCAGAATGGGCCACTTTTGTCAAAACAATCTCGAATCCATCAGGTCAGAAGAATTCCCACTTTGTTGCGCGACAGGAGGCTTGCAAGAAGGATGTCGAGCGGGCATTTGGTGTGCTTCAAGCTTAATTTGCAATTGTCCGGTACCCTGCTCTAAGCTGGTCTCACGATCAAATGTGGGATGTGATGCAGGCTTGTGTGATCATGCACAACATGATCATCGAGGATGACCGCAAGAATCATGTCAGGACACATGTTGGTCCCTATGAGTGTCAGGGCCCTCTTGCGGAGGTTGATCATGAGTTGCCTGCAGATTTTGCTGATTTCCTCGCCATGCACGCAGAGATCCGTGACAACAATGTTCACGAGCAACTTCAAGTTGATCTAGTTGAGCATTTGTGGAGGATCAAAGGATTATCAGCAAATACCGCGGCACCTTGATCTAGCCCTATTTATTACATTTGTTTAGTTGTTTTATTGTTTGTTGTATTTTAATTTGAAAACAATCTCCGCATACTAATAAATGGTTGTGTTTTCAAAAACCATTATTTCATGTTTGGGGCGGCGTTTGAGGGACGTGACTAGGAAGCGATGTCCCCCAAACGCGGCACGAACAAAACACGTCCCCCAAACGCTCGATCCGGCGCCGTTTGGGGGACGGTTTGGGGAACACGACTGGAGATGCTCTTACCTGAAGTACATGTTCTTAAACCTAGGTCCAGTTCTCCATTCTACTTAGTTGAATCTAGCTACTGCACTGCAAATTGTTAGCTTAACGACTATTTGAGTATATATTCTGGCATAATCTGAGTAGCAACAAGTCTTCCTGTAAAATCAAAGGTCCCATTTGAAATGCCTGTTTGTTTTGATGGAAGCTGACACAAATTATATGGTTTATCTTGCAAAATTACTGATCCAAATTGGTAGGTCAAAAAGTAAAAATATAACAATAATATTATTTCATTAAGTTTGCTCGTGAGAGGGATCAATGTCTTATGTGACTTTCCATGCGACCATTCGTCAAACTCAGAGTATAATAACTCTAAAAGGAAATCAAATAGACAAACTAATCATACATGCCATTACTGTTGCTCATACTTTATAACAAGTATGTGAAGATCTAACATTATTAGGAGGTACTCAGGTACATATCTCTCTAAAGAAATATCAACATGCTGGCAAAACGGAACCTCAACGATCGACTCGCAATCTTGAATGGATAATTTTTTTTTTATTATGAACACTCAAGTGATGAAGAAAAAATAGCAGGTTGTAAGTAAAGCTCCTATGTTTAGAAAGTATAATATGACACCACGTGCAAAAAACGGATTCTTAGAAACTTAGAATACATATGTAGACATAGAGTTTGACAAGGATTGTAGACCTAGTTTCTTGTACTCCAAGAGTCTTGTCTCTAGCTAGGTGTCCCTTTTTATATACCTCTTGAGGGTCATGTACATATTAAAAACATATATTAGGGTTCTACAACTTTTTCATGGTACCAGAGTGGTTAGTCACATGAGAGCGATCCTATGACTTCCTCCACTTTCACATCGCACGCCGCCCCCGAGGAAATCAATATTTTCTCCTTGGGGGGGGGGGGGCGACACCCGGTCTCAATCAACGATGGGACCGGTTCTTAAATTTTCAAATTTCCAGTTCCTAAATTTTCACATTAGATCGATTTTTCATTTACCCACATTCCGACGATCTTTGAGATGCCCTCAAATTCCGGTGAACCCGTTGACACCTAGTGCCAAGCGTTCAGCACATGGCCGAGTCTAGTGGACAAGATCCATCTTATGGTGCATGGCGGTAGTAATAAACATCCAGAGAAGACACGCGTTGGCTTCAGTACGCCGCCATGAATCTATGGAGATAAGCCGCACCATGCCACCATGAATCTCTAGAGGACTCCAAGTGCCACATGAGCTTGCATACCGGCCGGCTGTGTCAGGTTCTCAAGAATGTTTTTTTAAACAGTAGGCTCACTAGGAGTCCAGCTTTGAGTTAACAAAGCCAACAACCAGCCAGGGATTACACAAGGCGAACCGAACAAACACCCACACACACAACACCACACAACACAACATAATGGCCGAACGATACAAGGGCACACCCTGAAAGGCTTACAACTCAACACTACTAGCAAGCACCAAAGAGACATGCAAAGCGAAGACTACAACTCTCCAGCACCGAGGGCAACGAGCAGTGAAGGCGCGACGAGGCAATGCTAAAGAGCAGGATGGAGATTCATGAGCGAGGAAGGCCCCCTGAACTGGAAGCACCAAAACACATTCCAGTTCCCACACCGAAGAGGGCCCCTACCCGCCTTGGCTCGAAGGCGTCGAAACATCGGTCATGGGAAAAGCTCACCCGAGAGCTGGGGAAGTGCTGAACTTGAGCTCCGAGGCAGCCCCAGTACACGACCACTAGGAAGGGGGAGCACACCACACCGGCCAAACCGCCGCGGCCTAAGGACGGCCAGTGAGAAGCAGGAAAGCCACCTGGAGCAACTGCACGAGACCGAAGTTTCCACCTTCAACCTCACCGAGCATCGCACTCCCCAGGCGACGCCTCCAAGGAGGATACGGCGTGCAGCACATCGACGCCGCCCAATTTGAGAGATTTTGGGCTTTCACCCGGGAGGTTGGTCGGGGTGGAGACAGGGGACCTCAGCCATGCCTCCAAGGAGGAAGAACGGCGCCCGCAGGTGCGGCCGCTGCTGGGCCGAGCCAGCCAACCTAGGGTTTCCCCCGGTCCCGAACCACACACCAGCTCCCACCGCAATCCAGAGCGAGTAGCAAGGCGCCGCTAAGCCAAAATCAGGGAGGAGAGAGAGAAGAGGGGGAACAACCTCGATCTGACGGGGAGGTGGCCTCCATGCCGCAGCCACCACCCGCCACGGTCCAACCTCCCAAGAGGTCGCGACCGACGGCCAGGGTCACCCGCGCCGACGCCTACCGCGCGCGTCGTCGCCTCGCCTGAAGGACCGCCACCCCGGTCATGTAGTCCTCCAAATCGAAGCGGAGCGACGAGATCCTCGCCGCCACCGTCCTCAGCAGCCGCACGGCTTTCCGGCGGTCACCTCAGGGGGCGGCAAGGGAGGGGGAAATGTGGAAGGAGGGGCCTGGCGGCGCTAGGTTTGGACGCCGCCCGAGTCGCCCCAGCGGGAGCGACGCGGGGGCAGGAAGATTGGGTTCGTGCCCACCATCGGTTCTCAAGAACGTGTGCGCCTCGAGGGCTCTACATCCACAACTAGATGGTATCACCGAGCGACACGATTTCACCAACTCACCATGCTTCTCCACATGGCACCGACCACCGGAGGGTGCCCTCCTGGACCCTCGGTCACCCAGGAGTAAGCATACGATCCAAGTTCCACATAAGTTGGCTCCAGCATCGCAACTACAACGATCATAATTATGCATGTGCGAGAATTGCATCAGAACAAACTCTGCATCGGATCCACCGAGCCGAACAACGACAATAAGTCGTACTACGACTTTTCATAGCTAGGCTACAAGCCAAGATATTCGTCGAGCACGATAAGCGACATCACCATCCAAACACTAGGCCAAGATCCAATTATCGGCAACTTCTAAATATAAGGCCATAGACCTGACTTTAAATATAAAGCCCGAAGATCTAGATAATATAAGTTTTGAACCCACACGCAACACAGTATCGAAATCATCACCATCGTGAGAGACGCCTTCAAGAGGAACGCCATTGGCCACACCTCTGCTGCTCCGACATGCCTAACAATCATCGCCAAGGTCTACATCAATGTGGTCTTCATTAACAAAACAATCTCGTCAACACATCACCCGCTGATAGTACAATGATAGTACAATTGAAAGGGAGACGACCACGACATTGAGTGTGTCCCACGACAACAGCGACGACATTACAAGCGTCCAATGGCTAAGACTGCATCGACACACTACAACCATGCACATGATTCTTGCAAAACCGGAGTGTGCTCGGTGGATTTCCTCCCGTTCTACCAAAGCTGGTGGTCTCACCTACACCACGTCCTCTTATATCCACAAAATGCCTCTGACGGTATCCCTGAGGGTGCAAAACGTCGTCCACGGTAGTACCTTTGAAGGTTCAACCAAAGCTGGAGGTATCACCACCGCGTCCTCTTATATCCACAAAATGCTTCCGACGGTATCCCTGAGGGTGCAAAATGTCGCCCACGACAGTACCTTTGAAGGTTCAAAACGTCGCCCAAGAGTGCATCTCCATCAAAAAAGGAAAAAAGGAAGCGCGCATTTGCTTGCGCTTCCGGAGAATGTGGCTACATCGACTACGACTAGCACTACATCGACTACGGAGAGTACTACATCAACCACGACTATCTCGACCACGGCTACATCATGTTCGACTACCTCGACACATCAACAACAACTCCAGTCAACATTGTCCGCGTCATTACTTGGCGTACATGACACAGAGTGTAACTGCGAGATGGAAGAAAATGCACTAGAAAGGGACATTGATGATGACAAGGCAAATAAGGAGACAAAAATGTGAGACATCAAATCCAGTCGCAGGTCATCCGCTTCAATAACGCTACGACTAAGAAGAAATTTTATAATACAAAGGCGGACGTTAAGTTAGAATAGGACTCTAGACCTAGCTTCTTGTACTCCAAGTCTCTTCCCTTGTGCACCTTTTTATATGCCCCTTGAGGATCTTGAAATATAAAAAAACAGATATTAGGGTTCTAGAACATTTACACCAAGACGCTGGGGCTGGGGGTTATCCTATTTAGAAAAGAATCATATAAACATAATGTATCCGAAACCATTATTCCACAAGGAGATGAAATGGCCCGAATTAGAAATTTCAACTTCACAATGTTAATTATATGGGATGAAAGAAATCAGCATATTCGAATATGAGTTTCTGTTTTGCTCTAATGCATGTTTCTATTAACTTTATGGTGCAAAAATTATGTAGGATACATTGACATTGTTGGGCAGCTTGGATGAAGCAGTAACATACATCAAAAGGCTCAAGGATAGGGTTGACGAGCTACACAAAAGGAGGAGCTCTGCACAATATGTGGCTAGATTAAGAGGAGGAGCTTGTAGTGCCGTCTCGACGATGATGAGTGGTAGCATAGGGTCAGAGTTAGAAGTTGAGAAAGAAGAAAAAGGGTTGCTTGCACCGGTAGTGGAGGTTCGGTATCACAACGATTCGAGCATGGACGTGATGCTGATATGCAGCGTAAAGAGACCGATAAAGCTCCATGAGGTGATCGCCATACACCAGGAAGAAGGCGCGGAGATTGTCAATGCAAACCATTCCGTGGCTAGGCATAAAATATTCTACAGCATACACTCCAGGGTAATCAAATATGACCTACAACGCCATACCCAATCAAATGCATCCTCTGTTGAAACTTGATGACATTGTACACATTTTTTAGTGTTCTGCTTATATTTTTAACTTGCTAGAAAATGCATTAAGAATGTATAATGATATTTTATTTTTGAGCAAAATCTAACAACACTACTTGTAGTATATTAGGCTTAACTGTTTCCATTTTTTACGGCGGAAACTGTTTTCATATTTTACTAGGCAAAATTAAGAAATCTAGACATCACACTCTCTCGGAATTTATGTATTTATGAAAGGAGACAATATACATAAGAAGGTACAGTCGATGCTTTCTTTCAAATGATGGTTATTAATTTTTTCTCTTTTAATTATTTTCCATAATCAATAGAATCATATTCTTCTTTTACACATCAATAAATCTTCTCCCTGTAAACTGTGCAGGCTTTCAGCTCAAGAATTGGCGTTGATGTTTCAAGGGTCTCAGAAAGACTGGGAGCATTGGTATATAATGGATAAGTCATATCAATCAATATACCATGGAGAGAATATCAGAAACATCACTCAGGCGATACATGATGGTTAGTTAGTTACCCAATACAATGGATTAAACAACATATGTAATCATTCTCCATGTTTACTTCACAACATCACCGGTTTACACAGAAAATTAAGTTGGTCTTTGTTCGATCCATCAGCATGTATAATTTTATTCGCAAGTTTATCTGTCACAACGTTCTCAGTGTTCAATTTCTTGAAAAGGAGACTTCTGTATTCCAGGTTACATATTTTAAATCTGATGCAAGCCCTCAAGAGCAAAGACTACGACAAATCTGAAATCAATGTGTTGGTAAAGGAGGCTAGAAGTCTTTATATTCTAAATTTCGAATCCTTCTAATTTTCTTTTAGCCGCCGCACCTATAATAATGTTGCCCATGAGCTTGCAAAGCTGGATGCAAGTTCTGAGTTTGAGGACTCTTTCTGGGATGTTTCTTCTCCCAGCTGTATACTCTGTTGGACAGCGTATAAGTTTTTTTTTTTTGAGAAACATAGTACAAACGCAAGATGCTTACATACACGCGCAAACATTTACCCCAATGATCGCACACACGCACACACTACCCCTATGGGCACCTCCGAAAGAATGAGCCGGCAGATTGGATCTTGAAATTGACGAAGTCACCACGGGCGTCTCGCTGTCGACGGGAACGTCGCCTCCTACCGAATGAATATCCCGCCTTTATGATACACACATATATCAAACCTGGGTTTGAACATTGGTGGGCTGGAGGGTACAACCACCCTCCTAACCACCCAACCTCAGGTTGGTTCTCGGGACAGCATATAAGGTAATGGTGGTTAAGTAGCAGTTATTTGTGTAAAGAAAAAAGTGAACACAATATAAGTTACTTCTGATTGTACCATTTTTATGTTAGAAAAGTAGTTACCTAGCACATTGCACCAAATTAGCCAATACCTGAAATTTCCCCTCTTAGAATGAAATATTTGGAAGACCAAACATGTATACAATCTGTGAAGTTGTGTTCAAACAAAGTGCAATATTCGTAAGAATCAATATCCCAATGATTATAACCAGTTTGCAGGATAAGCCTAAAGTAGAAAAAATCATGTGAAAAAGAGAACAAATAAGAAAAGAGAAATATTGATAGGTATGACCACACCAATCACGTGTGAGCAGAGAAGCTAGCTCATGAAGATTACCGGCACAAATGCACTTTCATCACCACCACATGTGTTGTGTGTACCTATACCTGGCCATGTTTTGGGCCGGGCCGGACCTCGAGCCGGGCTGAGGAAAGCCCGATGCTGGAAAATAAGGCCCAAGCCGGGCCTGTGGAGGGCGGCAGTGCCGGCCCTGGAGCTTCCAGCTCCTCTTCCTCCTTCTCTTCCATGCTTCCGTCACGTCGTCCTTCCCTCCTCGATCTTCTGTGCTGCCCTCTCTTCTCTCCATCTGGGACGATGTATCCTTACCATTGACACGAGACGGATTATCAAGTAGTATACCATCCTCGAGGGTAAGCAGCGGAGTCACAAAGAGGATTGAGTTCACCTTTAGTTGACGCGTTGGCAATGCCGCACATGATACGGTGAAGGCCGAAGGTCGGGCTGCATCATCTCCCCCCACTTGAAAAAGAGTCGTCCTCGATGACAAATCTTCACGAATGTATAGAGGAGGTAGATGACATGAACGCTTGAATGTCCAATTCACTTGTCAAGAGCCCCATCAATAGCACAAGAAAAGCCAAGCAACACTCAAAGGGTAGCCAATGTTCCACGGGTTTATCAAGAGAGCGCAAGTAGAAGGAGGTCGCCTTAGTAAGATGCCGGTGTGCTCTCATCGAGAGATCTTGTGCAGTCGAAGTGGTGGGTTCGATCTTCTCGTTGAAGCACTTGTGGAGGTAGCTCTCTAGAGCTCGTTTTGTCAACTCATGCTCCATAGAGGTTGACGTTGTCATTCTTGCACCTACACACACAATAGCCATATCAAATAACGTGTGTGCATGGTATATGAACACATCATCCATCATGATGCGCTATTTCTTTTGCACATCATCATTAGCGTTAAGCAAAGCATCATAATAGCTATGGTGAATATGCGGAGTAAATATGAGAACATGCTCAACATGGATATATGCAAAGTCTCCAAAGTTTGAGAGAGTTATGGGGGCAATCTCATTCACAAGCATATTAACATAATTGCAAACCAAGCATTGGAAAAAGCAATTGTTTATCATTTTGGTTGCATTAATGGGAGAATAGTGCAAGCATGTAGCACAAAACATGTTCAAGTTTTTATCATATCATGGCATGGTCAAAGTGTCACAAGCAACTAATTCCACATGATCAACAATAGTGGTATCACAAGTATCACAAGGGAAAGTGAAAGAAGCATATGACATAGCAATAGGATCATCCAACGCATGCATGCACTCACAAATCATCATGTCCACTAGTGGGATCATGGCATCATCAACACCTATGTTGTTACCTTTGTAGTCTCGCTCATGTGAGGTAGGTGTTGTGGAAGTGGTAGGCTCCATGTGGCCTCCATGTTCATCTTCAAGCAAGCATGGTGTGATATCATCGTCTTCATGCACCATGTACATCTTCTCCATGATCGGTGTCTCGTCATCCATGGAACCTAATGAGACACAAGAGAACACACTAGAGGAAGAGGGTAAGTTGTTAGAATGTGAATTGGCCTCCATGAACCTATCAGCTACCTCTCCCATCTCACTTGGTGTATCACTCATGTCCTCAAAGTGGTGGCTCTCAATCTCACATATAGTGGATTCACTCATCTCACATATGGTGGAGTCCCTCATCTCCATGGAAATGGCGTCGTCGATGTCCGAGCAACCTAGCAAAGAGGAAGTCAACACAAGAGGAGTAGAGGTTAACTTGTTAGAAAGCAAAACATCCTCACTCAACTCATCTGGTGTGTCACTCTTGATCTCAAGGTGTTTGAAATAGGTTTTGCACTCGGCTTTGTCTTAGGGGGTCTGATACGTCTCAAACGTATCTATAATTTCTTATGTTCCATGCTACTTTTATGATGATACTCACATGTTTTATACACACTTTATGTCATATTTATGCATTTTCCGGCACTAACCTATTGACGAGATGCCGAAGAGCCGATTCTGTCGTATTCTGCTGTTTTTGGTTTCAGAAATCCTACAAAGGAAATATTCTCGGAATTTGACGAAATCAACGCCCAGGGTCTTATTTTTCCACGAAGCTTCCAGAAGACCGAGGGAGATACGAAGTGGGGCCACGGGGCGCCGACCCCATAGGCCGGCGCGGCCAGAGGGGGGCCCGCGCCGCCCTATGGTGTGGGGCCCCCGTGCCTCTTCCGACCCTGCCCTTCCGCCTACTTAAAGCCTTCGTCGCGAAAACCCCAGTACCGAGAGCCACGATACGGAAAATCTTCCAGAGACGCCGTCGCCGCCAATCCCATCTCGGGGGATTCAGGAGATCGCCTCCGGCACCCTGCCGGAGAGGGAATCATCTCCCGGAGGTCTCTTCATCACCATGATCGCCTCCGGATCGATGTGTGAGTAGTTCACCCCTGGACTATGGGTCCATAGCAGTAGCTAGATGGTTGTCTTCTCCTCATTGTGCTATCATGTTATATCTTGTGAGCTGCCTATCATGATCAAGATCATCTATTTGTAATGCTATATGTTGTGTTTGTTGGGATCCGATGAATATTGAATACTATGTCAAGTTGATTATCAATCTATCATATATGTTGTTTATGTTCTTGCATGCTCTCCGTTGCTAGTAGAGGCTCCGGCCAAGTTGATACTTGTGACTCCAAGAGGGAGTATTTATGCTCGATAGTGGGTTCATGCCTCCATTAAATCTGGGACAGTGACAGAAAGTTCTAAGGTTGTGGATGTGTTGTTGCCACTAGGGATAAAACATCGATGCTTTGTCTAAGGATATTTGTGTTGATTACATTACGCACCATACTTAATGCAATTGTCTGTTGTTTGCAACTTAATACCGGAAGGGGTTCGGATGATAACCTCGAAGGTGGACTTTTTAGGCATAGATGCATGCTGGATAGCGGTCTATGTACTTTGTCGTAATGCCCTGATTAAATCTCATAGTAGTCATCGTGATATATGTATGTGCATTGTTATGCCTTCTCTATTTGTCAATTGCCCAACTGTAATTCGTTCACCCAACATACTATTTCTTATCGGAGAGTGTCAAGACCCGGATTTTTAAGTCCAGATGCCTATTATGTCATTCATCGCAATCCCAGGATAATGTTGTTGCGAGGCATAATAGTCGAATATCACAGTCATTATTTATTACAAGCCATAATGTCTTACAATCCTGAATCACCTGATTCTTCTTACACAAATAGTTGATCTTTCAATCAACATACATACACAAGTTCATACATAGCGGAAGCGTAATAGTAATGGACTCTCTAGTCCACATGCCAACATTTGACGTTAGAAACCCCTAGTCGTCGTAGGCATCCTGCTGATCATCCTCGTGATAGTTCTGTTCATCATCGTACTCTGGCCATTTGAATAGCCAGGGACAAAGCCGTAAGTACTTCAAGTACTTGCAAACTAATACTAATGTAAAATGCCAACTAAAGGTACTAAGCTCTAGTTTAACTTGCTTAAGCCAAATTTTAGTTCACCAGCTTGGATCATGTGCTAACTAACTTAAGTGGGAAGATTAGTGTCATTCCCACAACATTGGTATAATTTCAAACGAGTCACCAAGTCACCATTCACATTTACTAAAGTTTTCAAAATTCTGACATAGGAAACTGTATGGCCCTTCCAACCGTCCGTAACCGTGGACACGGCTATTCGAATAGATTTACACTCTGCAGAGGTTGCACACTTGTGCCACAACATTTGATTTCATCCGTCGGAATAACTCCGAGTCACCGTAACACAGTACGCGGATCATCAACCATAACCTTTCACTTACACATCCTAGTATGAGCACCTCTCCCCATGAGCTTGGCCTCCCAGTGAAAACCAACTGTTAACCTGGGAACTGCACAGGGCTTGGCCGTACAATTTCACCTCAATTCACATCATTTCTCAACAACGGAGGCAGCCTCGGCATAACCCCTATGATGTGTGTTCAGAGGGAACCCATACTAAGATCTATAAACTTCCAGTTAAGCCCTACCCATAATCAGGTATTGTGGGGGTACTCAAAAATTGGAAAGGTATCGCATTCAAACCAATATCAGTTTTTCATCAAAAATCACCATCTGCTCTTGTTCATAACAACCTCAAATCATTCAAT
Source organism: Lolium rigidum (assembly GCF_022539505.1). Classification (NCBI taxonomy): domain Eukaryota; kingdom Viridiplantae; phylum Streptophyta; class Magnoliopsida; order Poales; family Poaceae; genus Lolium; species Lolium rigidum. The sequence continues at coordinate 75,597,320 of NC_061508.1, read as the reverse complement.
GGAATGCTTCATCATTCCAAGGTTTCAAATTCAACCATTCACATGTTCCCATCTAAAGTAGTCAAGTTTTAGTATTTTAGCACTAGCACTAATCATGAGGGGTGCTACTTTGCTTTGCTATCTTTACTCATCTAGTAATCTTGTTCTCTAGACCAATTTTATTCCATCCTTTGAAAACACAACGAGTACAACTTGTATAAGATAGGCTTGTATGAAGAAAGGTAAGAATCATGGTGCCTTGCTCAAGGAGAGCTTTGCACTTTGCAAGAGTATTATCTTGCCTTGGTAGTTCTCTAGGTTTTCCCCTTCTTCTTCTGGGTAGAATCCTTCTTCCTCTTGGTAATCTCCGGTGCTAGCGTCTAAATTGGAATACAAGGTATAATCACTAAACAAGCTCAAAAGCTATACTAAACACCTCATTACTTCACACAAACTATACTAAGCACACACATAAAATAAATAGGTGCATTGGTTGGGTGACTTGAGGAAAATAATTTCCCCTTATTCATATGTGACAAGTAAATTTCATATGGTTCTTGAGGAATAATTTCCTCTCATTGAAATCTTCTTAAGATTTAATTTCTCAAACAATAATACATGAACTTATGTTGACCTAAGTCAACCATTCATTATCATCATTTGAGAAAATGATTTAAATGATATAACCGAGTGGAAAATGATGCCGTTTTCTTTTGAATGCCCCGTCCCGAGATAACTGAAATATGGTAGTATGCACTTAGTATATTCTAGATATGGATTGATGGAATACAAAAGGAGTGAAACCACTAGCTATAAAGTAGTAAAGCACAATCAAATTAATCGATTCTCACCACAACATATAACTTCTCCACGCAAGGAAAGAATGTGACGAAGTTAATGAGGTCATCAACACTGGGAGGTGACATGCGCAAAACCAAAACTTTGACGGTTCGCATCACACTCATCAAGCTGGCAGCAGCAGTTCTCTGAATTAAGCAAGACATGTGAGTAATTAGCAAACAAGTTCACAAGGCATGTGAGTGGATACCACACGAGATTGTAAATATGATGAGATGTGTCTCTTGATAGAGAGGAAAACAAAAGCTCTTGGTTACCTGAAGAAATGCTGCTTGGAGCTTGGCTGTGGTGAAACCTCGTGGCAGAGAACCCAAGAACTCCAGTTTGGGTGCCCAAACGACGCAAATCGATAGGCAGTACTCTGCTCCATCTAGGAAGAACTTTTCTAGGTTCGGGGCATCCTCAACAATCACCTGTTCCAACACTTCTTCTGGCTCATGTCCAAAACCAGAGGAGACACCTAGGCTCCTTAGGGTGGAGGAGCTGATCCGAACGCCAGAGACGCCATCCAGCTCACTAAGCACCAAGCTCTCCAGCACATGGCATCCGGCAAGAACGCCGTGGAGGTCGGCCTCCGAGATGATGACACCTTTAAACGTGAGCTGCTTGAGGTGGGGGAACTGTACATCGCCGCCGGCCACGCAGGGGAAGCGGATCCTGTGGCAGGCGCACTTGACGCTGAGGATGCGGAGGGTGGGCGCGAACCGGAGGACGGACGGCGGCAGCGTGTAATGCGCTCGCCACAAGTCCTCATCCTCGCTGTTTGCCGTGCGGTTGTGCCGCAGATGGAACTCGGGGAGGCCGTTGAGGGCTGGCGACTGGAGCCAGCGGTTCAGCAGTGCGGGGACAATGTCGCACTTGTAGCCGTACCAGGTGAGGGAGAGCCGGCGGCAAGGCCCCTGGTGGTCGGCGAGGATGCGGGGGACGAGGCTGGATGGGGTTGGGGCTGGCTCGTCCTCGCGGCGGAGCTCGACGTCGAGGTTGAGCGGGGCGGAGCGGAAGAGGTGGCGCCACCGGGTGGACACGGACTGGGTGCGGGCGCCGTCCTTGGTGGGGAGCAGCGAGACGATGCTGCGGAGAGCGTCGACGGGCAGGTTGCTGATCCGATCGGGCCCTCCTCCGAATTCGCTCGCCGGTGGTGTGAGTGTGACGCCGGCATCCAGCTCGGCGTTGTGCCATTTCCGCACTTTGACTCTAGGGGTGGCCATCGCCGCAACCTCCAGCGCGCGGGCATAGGGGGTTTGACTTTCGAGTTTGATCGTGGCTATGACTATGAGGGCGAGGAGAAGAAGCCTGCATCGCAGCACACTATCGCGTCCAATGGCCGAAATTGCCGGGAGGCCTGGATGTGCATGCATGGCCTTCGCTGGCAATCGCAACTCGCAAGCCTGGAAAATGCAGGACAGGCCGTAGGTTGGGATGCCTTTTCCATGTAACTAGTAGACTAAGAGCATCTTCAGTCGCATCCCCAAAGCGTCCTTCAAACCGCGTCGGATTGAGCGTTTGGTGGACTTGTTTCGCGTGCCGCGTTTGGGGGACGTCGCTCCCCAGTCGCATTCCCCAAACAAAATTTCGGAAATTTTAAACTTAAGCGAGATTCGATTAGATTCATCCAAACTTGCCATATATTACTTAGATTCAAACGAAATTTGACTAAATTTAAACTAAACCTAATCTAGAAGTACTTGCGGCGGCCGGAGGCGTCGTAGTACCGGTGGAAGTTGTACATGTCGTCGGTGATGACCTCCTGCTTGACGCGCTCGTCGGGCTCGTCGACGGGCTCGTCCTTCACCAGGCCGCTTGACCCTACCTCGCCGTCGTCGGTGAGGTCCACGAGCGGCTTGCTGGAGTCGCGGATGGACATGGCGATCGCCGTCAAGACGTCGCCCCTCCAGGCGTCCTTGTCGTTGAGCGACGCCAAGAACGCCGCTCGCAGCCCTGGGCAGGCCTCGGGGTCGTCGCTGCTGGCGATGAGCCGCTGCTGCCGCTCGTACTCCACCAGCCCGCTGCCTGCGCCGCTTCCTCTGGTTCCTCCTTCACCTCCGGCTTCGGGATGAGGAGGGCGGCGCCACGACTCTCTTGCTGCCGCCGGCTGCCGCTGCCGCCACGCCTCGTGTTGATGGGCGTCGCCGGCTCCTCCTTCACCACGCGTTTGGGGACGGTGCCGAGCGGTACGATGAGGACGACACCGATCGGGGCCGGTCCTGAGGAAGAAGAGTTCGAGGAGGACGAGTACGTGGTCCTCCTCGGCTGCCATTGTGGTGGTCCTCCTCGAGGAGACGGTGGCGGTGACGGCGGCGTCTCCAAACTTGGAGCGCCGTTGCGGATGCCGCGGATGACGCTGTCGAGGGTGCGCCTCGGAACGCCCCAGAACAGGGCGCGGTCGTCCCTGTTCCAGCTGTTGGGCCCGCCGATGAGGCCGGTGGTGTTGTGCATCTCGATGTCGTACTTGGCCTTGAAGTACGTGGCCCACCAGTCGTCGTTGTCCTTAGCCGCCCATGTCGGATCCGCCCGCTCCTCGGTGGTGAGTTGAGCCCGCCGGGCCTTGATGCCGTCCCTCCATTGCTCCGTGCCCGGCTTCGGCGGCGGCGGGACGCCAATGCCGTTCACGGCCATCTTCCAGCCGCCGCTGCTTGGCAGGCGCATATCCGTCGGGACATGATATCCCGCGTGGTACAGCGCCCACGCCTCCGGCATGGTTAGGCTGCCGCGGCCGAAGCCATTCGCCGCGGCGATCTTGCGGGAGGACGAGGTCGACATTGTCTAGAGCGGCTAGGAGAAGATCTGGGCGGGGGGGTGGGGGGGGTGACGAGAAGGTTTGGGAGCGGTGAGAGATTGGGACGAACCGCAGGGCGTCTTAATGTACAACGACGGCAGCGGGTGGTTGCACGCAATAACGCCGGCGCGAACGGCCACGCGGCCATGCACGACGAGACGCTTCCCTGCGTCGCCTAGGAAACCAGGGACGCCATTAACGTCGCTTGACCAAATGTAGGCGACGGAGTTTTAGGCTTCCGTGCCGCTGACGCGTCGGGCCCGCGTCGCTTCGCCTCGCTTTTCGTTGTGTCCAGCGTGCCCGGTGCGTCCCCTGTGGGACGGGGACGGGCTCGGGGCGCCGGACACCGTATCGGGGCGCGCCGGACAAAAATCTGCTTTGAGGGACGCGGCTAGAACCGGTTTTTTGTCAGGCGCGCCCCAAATCTGTTTGGGGACGTTTTGGGGACGCGACTGGAGATGCTCTAATATGCTTTGCTACTAGGTATCGGGCCGTAAAGTGGCACGTGATTAATATGTTCTCAGTGGTAGCGCACACCAAACAAGGGCACGCGGCTAATACGTAGGGCCCACGAGAACACAGGACCATAAATTATCAGCAGCAGCGTGCCCTTTCTAGGACACACGGCACGTATATCATGACCAGCTGCGTGCAGGCGTACCGCCACGCTACTAATATGTTGGCCCGGAAGGGAAAAATATATGTGTAATACGCTTTTCTCACGCGTTGCCCTTTTACCTAGCGTTAATTGTTCTCACCTCGATCAGCCGGCCAACCCCCCAAGTGGATAAGGGTGTGGGGGCGCCCTAGGTTACGGTTTGTGGCGCATGGGCCTTGTTTGGCCCAGCCGGCCACCTCCCCCCTCCCACTATATTCAGTGTCAAGGATCCACTTGAGGGTTTTGATACATATCCATAATTGTGTACTGGGGAAGCTACCACCGATGAAGCAGGAAGCTCGTACGGTCCTTGCTGCCTCTTCTTCCCCCTCGTCGGCCCGAGCGTCTCCCCTGGTTTCCCGTCTCCATTGACCTCGTCCATGTCACCCCGGTGAGCGCCGCGCCGACTCCAACCTCCTCCGTTTGTTTTCTGCCGGCACACACAACCGTTTTCCGACCGCCGTCGACGTTCTCTCCCCGCGCGCAGCTGCACGTTTTCAGTTTCGTCAGAGAAACAACACATACAAGGTTCGCCAGCTTGGCGCCGAAGATACTCGGAACGATGATGTTGACATGGAGCAACGGGGCAGTAGTTATGATGACCAAGACGCTACCAAAGTTCTTGACCGTGCTAACGTGATTAGAGGTGCAGATGGACATGGTAAGCAAATGGACGGATACACAGCAAAACCTGATGATGGTGGTGAGTTGGTATCATCCGAGGCAGTAGCCGAGCAGGCGCAGTCGAGGAGCTCTATATTCAAGGTCTGGGATCTAGGTGTATCTTTTTGCGACGCTGACGAGGATGAGATTGAACTCATCAAGGATCTGAAGAGACTCATCAGGGATAATCCCCGCATAGGAAACGAGACAAGGATCATCAGAGAGAGGGAGAGAGAGATGGGCGAACTTCGGGATATCAAACCTGTGTCTGCGCTACCGTTTATCTCACGCGCGCCAACTGATCGATCCATCCATCCATAGGCTGTCTCCCCTCTTTCTTTTTCTCCATCTCCTCCCGCGCGACGCCATGTCCGCTTCCGCCAAATATAACATACGCCCGTGAAAGTCATCGTTCTTTCACCATTTGCGGAAAAAATGCTGGATCACGATGCAAGCAATGGATCGATTCATGAGAATAGAAAGAAAGACAAGAGGCATGCCTACCTGCTAGACGGATCAAGACGAGCCCCCGGCCTGCCCTTTCTTTTTTGTCTTTCCTCCTATCCATCAGACAAACTAGGATTTATTAGGTCATCCGGTGGATCACGAGACGTGCTCGCCGCCGGGCCGGAGAAACGGCGGTCGAGTCGGCGAGGAAAACGACCGCTCGATGAGGACGGAGTGAACCATTAGATCGACCTCTCTCCTCTCCTCTCCTCTCCGAGCAAGAGTCAAAGTCTAAGTCACACACGACGCACGCGTTGGTTACACCCCTAGCCGTATTTATAGACCGAAAGCGAGGCTAAGATTGAGGAGTTTTTGCTCAAATTTCGAAACTAGGCACCATTCTGTTACGTCTCTCCCGCTATACTTTCAACCCACCTAGTTTTCGTGGATCTCTCATCTCCGTTCGTTTCGCTATTTGACGAGAGATGATGAACGGTAGAGATGTGTGAAACCACGGATCGGCCGACATGGAACGTCTTCCTTGTCAAACGTAAAACTGCATGTGGCATGTTTCCTAGGTAGTCAATAAATCCAATTAATTTACCGCCGGACGGCTCGATTCTTATTCTTCCGGATATCCTCAAATCCCTCCGTTGTTGTCCTGTCCCCAATTTACTCCCATCAGGTTGATGGCTCACAGCCCATATCTACACCTTAACTTTTCCGCGGCACCCTTGTAAATCCCAAATTGCAATCCATGGACTATTTCGCCTTTAAAACTACTTCAAACGTCTTGCTTATGTAATTTGTCCAACTCAATGAAGTAAGAATTATGGTGTGTATGGCGGCACCGTGATGCGGATTTTGCCGAACGTGGGACTTGGCCACCGGCAACTACCACACAAACATCCGCCGGCCACAACGTAGCGACCGTTACCTTCTTGGCCCACTGATAGCTAACATAGACTCGGTGCCCCACTGACACTGTAGTTGTGAGACTTGAGATGGATGAGAAAGGCCGATCGATTAATGCGCGCTGCTTGATCGTTCCAATAGAAATTCCTCATGATTAAACAAGCGGTTTTCTCTTTACAAATGTATAAGTAGAGGAGTAGATGTGAAAAAGCTAGATACCAATGGTAAAACTTTCTATTCAGCGACTAGAGACACACCCTTCTTTTCCTAGCTCAAGACGTAAAAGTCTTAGCGCAGGAAGTATGGAGCGATGGAGAGGCGAGAAAAACTTCCTAGTTTGACCCTGCATGCATGCACAAACATAACTCTCTCCCATAACTTCTCCTTAATTATCTCGGGCGTTGCCCTGGCTCCTCGTTTCTAGCTTGGGCTGTTGCCAATCTCTCTCTAGCCACATAGTGGCACGCGGAGTCAAGCCACACGCCCACACCATCCTTGTTATTTCTGTTTTTGCGGATCCACGTTTGCGGTAGTTTGGGGAGATTACCGACCATCCCGCACCCGTGACCGTCCGCGCCTTCTTCTATGACGAAAGATCGAATTTCTTTTTACCTCTATAAAGCATGGGATCGGAGGGAGTATTAACCTAGCTTAGCTAGCTAGATCAATTGTAGTATAAAGCAAATAATGATGATTGGATTGATAGAAAATACTAAGTCAAACATGTGATTCTACTCGATCAGGTGCCTAATCAAAGACAGATTCTTCATGTACGACATGAAACTTTCTGCAATCAAATGATGGGATGGTTATTATAACACATTCTGATCTTGCGAATATGAAATCTTGGATCCACGCATTTTAGCAATGTTGTAGATTTAATAAAGCTGCTAGGCAGATGTTGCCTAGAGATACAGTCAAACTCATACGGCTATCTACCAACATTGTTGTGTTCTTTCTTGTCCTTGCCCTCCCGCCAGACTCCGGCGGCTTGCAGCTGCACTTCACATCCTCGATGTCCTCTTTGTTGGTGTCCAAGTTGGGCGCACGTGTTGACAGACACAGCAGCTACTGGTCTCTTGCTTTCTCAATTTTGGCAGGCTCCTACACATCACATGTGAAGATAATAATAGTGTTCAAAAAACTGTCATGAACTTTGCTTTTTGGGGGCACTGAGATCACGGATGAAAAACGAAAAATTTGTGTGAATTCAGTCATATAGTTAAACTAGACTCACAATTCTTACAAATACTATTACAACTTTAGTGAAGTGTTCTATATCAAGCTACAGGCTGGTGCTTGACCACATGCTTGCTTCTTTCACACATGATAATCAGGTATAGGATGGACATATTAGATATATTTGTATTCTAGTCCCCCCTGATAACGGTAACCATTATATAATAGAAAAACAAATCGCCAACGGTAACACACTATAACACCAAAGAATATGCTAACAAAAAATTTGTTCACAGCCACACAATCAAGATTCATCGATCTCACCATACAATCGACGCAACGAGAGTGGGGAAGCGCGGCAGATTGGGAGATCAGGCCCGTTACCTTGAAGGTGTCGAGCTTGACGAATCCATTACCACACAATTGCCGATTTGAGTGCGAGCATTAAGATAGGTGTCAAACATCACCTGCACACACAAATTTCGGAGCATACGTACGGATCGGGCCACATGTCAATTTCCTTGCTATGGATACCGACCGGGTTAACTAAACTACTACGGGATAAAAAAATCATGGCAAAGTTGAAAGCGAAGGCTACTAGCCGGACCAGGAGTCACCCGTGAGCTGTGATCCGTGATCGAGAATGGCGTCTCAATCAACATGGCACACACCATCATCCTTCCGGAGCCTTTTTGTTGTTAAGAATACAAAGCACATAGAAGTATATATATGTTGTTTCATGGAAACAACACACATATAGGAAATCTAAGCAGTATAGAATTATCCATCACAAGTATATATGCATCAATGGAAGCGAGAGAATAATTGATTAATTAACAAGGGAAACAACTAATGGAGTTTCAGAGCTAGTCATGGACTTGGTGTAAAGGGAAACAACAACATCGTGGGAACTAATTAACCTTGGTGTGAGTAGGTCATAAATCACAAGTACAAGCTTCTGCTATATCATCAACATATATTTTTAGTTAACTAAAGGTATCGTAAACACAAGAAAATTACAAATATTGCTAGAGAGGGTGTATTTTTAGTTTTTTACATAGTTCCTCGCAACAAAATCAAGATTTCAGTTGTCGCTAGGGTGGGTGTACTTTTACCTAGTTCTTACAAACTAAAGCAAGTTCACAAGTGAATATTATCTTAGAAACTTGTAGAACCGCACTATGTCATGTTGGAACCAAGCGATGCTCAAGTGATGCTATTATCAACCACATAAGCTAAAAATCTGAATCCAAATGGTAGGTGCACTGTACTGAAAATAAATGCACAAATATCATGCAAATAGATTGGACGTGGCACAATAACCTTACTCGAATCCATGCCTATGCTGCAACAACCTGCTGATCCAATCAAATTCCTGCTGGGGAGAAATAGTAGAGGTGATGCGGCAATATTTTGAACCACTGAAGCATAAACAACACTCCCGTCTCAAATTTTCAAACGAAATTGATGGAAAAAACAAGGTAAAGCCGCGGGCCGGAGGTGCGGGTGTGGTGTACCTGGATCGCGAAAATGGACCCAAGATCGTATATATTACATATATATAGGAAGTCTACACTACGACGTTGACTTTCCAAGTTGCTTCCCGAGTGTCATGCAAAGTAAGGATGTGCCTCCACAAAGGATCCTTTCTTAGTCTCCTTCATCATATTCTATCTTCTTTACCTCGCTTCTCAAATACCACAATACACACCAAGAAATTAGTGGAGCTACAAACGATTTCCATGTATGGCAACAAAAGGTTAATTAATGGCAGAAATCGATCTTTCAAGATAAGCAGCAATACAGGACCAATAAGGCAAGGTTCATATGTAAAAGGCAGCACATGTATGGTTAAGAAGCCACCGTTACACAACATATATATACACACATCGATAATTCAAATAACCATGTCACCTTTTACGCACGTCGCAACGGTCAACCCAGCAAATAGAATTTATCTTATTAGGCAAAGATCTAAAACAAGGCACTTTGGAGATCTACTACTACACATTAGCAACAACAAGCTCCAGGTGTAAAACTGTCATGCAAAAATAAAACAAATGGGATAGAGAACACAAGTGTATCACTGGGTTTCAATTAGAGTTCCTATTTGCACCTTGATTCAATTTACACGGCAGTGGCATCGTCAGGTGCCCCATTTGGTCTCCTTCTTTGTCAGGATCCTATGTATCACACAAATGAAGATGACCATTCTGCCTTCCATAGGTTGCAGTGCTCATCTCCATTTGACATCAACAAAACCCTTGATAACCCTATGAAAGTTCAAATGATGAGCAACACTCTAAAAACAGCAAGAGCAAGGCAATGCCTTTGCTGCAAGGTTGAATCCAACCCTCATAGCAAAACAGTCTAGGGAAAACAATGGTTATATATAGTCACCAGAAGTTTTGTTTAGCTAGATATATTTCCTCAGTATGGAACAAAAAAAGATTTGGGCGTTGAAGATATCACCACGAGGATAATACTAGAAAAATGAAACAATACTAACACAGTAACGCACTAAGTGTGCCACCTGCGTTTGCATGACCAGCCACTTTTGCCATGATCACAACAACAGAAGCACTCTGTCTAAATGAGTTCCGCTAGGTCTTGTTTCTGCAAAGAAACATAAACATGTGGGTGATGAGTTCCGCCTCGTAAGAAGAAAGATCAAGAACTAATGCTTGTGTAGAGAAGTGGATTTGGATTGGGGGTTTCAACACATCATACCTTCAACCGCTGGAGACAAGGTGGCGGAAAAAACAGGTTGCCGACCGCATCCCTGTGGCCGACAAATCAACACCGTTGGGCATGAGCAGAAAGGCCCAAGCCGATGGCGCTCATCGGAGAGCTCCACTCGCACGGTGAAAGGCGCCGGCAGGGGCACGTTGAGGGGATAGCCTAGAGCTGCTCGCGCCAACGCATTCCGATGTCTAGCACCGCCTCACCGTAACAAGGAGTGCCAAGCATCGGTCGTGAGAAGCATTGTGTTTGTGTGCAATTTGTAGTTTCAATGAAAGCATGCATCGATATCATGTATCGAATGCAAAGCTAGCTAGAAAGTAACGATATAGCAAACGAGTGAAGAACCAAGGAAATTTAGGGAGAAAAGTAGCAATAAAACTTAAATAATAATTAAATTTAAAATACCAATATTTGGCATGGCCTTTACCATTTTTTGGACATTTGGGGCGTCTCCAGCTCCGTTTGGGTTAAATCGGACAAATATCCAACCAAGCAACCTCACCCAAACGGACAAAAATGTCCAGGCCAACGAATTTGAGACCAGTTCAAGTCGACCCGGACAGGTCCGAGCGACCATTCTCGTCCGTCCGTGGTCTCGTGTGGCCCATATGTCAGCCATAGATCCCAACGATGGTCTCTCCTTGCCCCCGCATTCACTGCCATCTCCACAGCTAGGCCGTCCCTGAGCTAGCTCCACTGCCGCACGCCGCCACAACTCCTAACGACTCCATGCTACCGCCGACGGCAAGGCTCCCAGAGGTGTGCTCGAGGCGAAGCTCCTTGCGCCAAGCTTGTTGTGGAATTCCTAGCGGACGCGCGCTGGTGTTGAGTGTAGTAGCCTCCCTCTGGACGTCCTTGCACATGCCTCGATTCTGCTGCACCATGCTCTCCTGCCCTTGATTCAATTTCTCAGCGTGTTTCAAGTTGGCCGGCCTGCATCGATCTACACGGCAACTGCTTGCATCGTGTACTGCTAGCAAATCCATCATCTCTAGTACTACTTGCTCATTGTGCTCGAGGCGAAGCTCCTCGCGGGGAGCTTGTGGTGGAACTACTAGCAGACGCGCGTTGGCGTTGAGCATGGTGGCAGCCTCCCTCTGGATGACCTTGCGCTTGCCTCAATTCAATTGTTGCAGCATGCTCTCCTGCCCTTGATTCAATTCCTCAATGTCTTTCAAGTAGGCCGACCTGCATCGATCTACACGGCAGCTGCTTGCATCGTGTGCCGCTAGCAAATCCATCATCTCTAGTACTACTTGTTCATCTACTCTAGTAGGCTAGTTGATATTTTGTGCAACTTTGTGTCAAATTTTAATAGAGATGAAAATCCAAATCAAAATGAAGGAAATAGAATGGCCGTACAAAATAGGAGTGCCGCTGTGTTTACCCCCGACCCAAAATGAACACAAACATATTTTCTGTCCGCGCCCGACCCAAACGGACAACAAAGGCCACTTTTTGTGTCCATTTTGGATCAGGATGCTGGAGATGCCCTTAGTTCAATATATAGTTCAATCTATCACACATATTCAAATAAAGAGAAACACACGCTAACGATTGGTGCCATCTCTAGCTACCAAGATGATGCACAAAAAGAGCATGCAGCATCACAATAAACACATTCAGCCTTTCATGACATCACATCTCTTCAGCAAGAAACAAAATCAGCTCAAATAAGAACGAACATGCTCGGCCGGCCATATCACTGCGGGACACACCAGCCCACTTCTCTCCCTTGCTGGTGCTGAAATGAGGGTGAACCAAAAAGAAACACAACACACACAACTATCAACTATGTACAGGCACGACATAATTAACAGCTACCTGAAGCTTCCTCGACGCTATGCAATATATTCATGAACATAGGAAATATAAAACAAGTCTCTACAACATGCAAAAAAAACACCAAACCAAGAACGAAAGCAAAAAAATACATGTCCGGCCGTACGGCCAGATCCGGCTAACTTGTTCCAGTCACCAACACCAGAGAAGAGACAATCAAGTGGCAAAAACAATGCAATGAAAGTGACACCATAAAGCATTTATAGCCAAACATATCATATATTTTTTTAACTAGCCGACATTTGAACAGTACTTTCTCTTTCTGATCAAGCCTAGGGAGGCAAGGTCTATATCCGGTGCATCTTGATGCCCCCCTTAACACAAATTTCTATGCAGAAAAAGTACCTACCATTAGGGAACAGGAGGCCCCCAAAGGCTTTAAGAAACATGTTGGTGGCAATGACGGTCTTGATCTTTAAACGAACACAGCACAAACCACCAGACTGATGAATTAGGTAGAATGGATTTCTTAAAAAATAAATATGAGGTTTTACACAGCACAAGGAACCGGAAAAATATGCATACATTGATGTGCGGTACAACCAATCCGATGTTCGCGTACATCTGACTGATGAAGAGGTTGAACTAGGGCTTCAACGACTTTGTTGTTGGTCGACCACCGGATCCAAACTCATTGAACTTGTATGTGTAAAGAAGTTCCACAAACTCAGCGATTGGGGACCAAATTCAGAGAGAATTTAAAAATATGGCATTACTACGAAGCATAATAAGGCTGGTAGGGAAAACAAACAAGAAAGTTGTAATAATTGATCCTCAATGATGGAAACAATTCTGTTGACACTGACCGATCAATTGAATGAAGCTTATGAGAACCAAACTTCACACTGCTGACTAAACACAAAATAAGGACATCTGATTCCTTCCATATAACCACACACACCAACATCAGCAGCATACGTGGAAGGAATTCAGTTCCCAAATTTTCATGTTCAGTATCCCGACCTAAATTCGCAGTCACAACAACAAGTTTATTCTAATTTTATTTAGAAGTAAAGGCTCAAGGCCAATGTGTTAAGTAAAAAATTTATATAAAAAATGAGTGCTGTCTTATTTGAGTACAAGCTGTTACAATGGCTGCATGTACGAAAAGTTTTAAATTACTGAACATTTTTGTTTTAAGTGTCAATTTATTCCTGCAATCAAAGCTGCAGCTACAAATAGAGATGACAAGAATCCTAAATAAAATTAGGTCCACAAAACGGGAAACCAAACAAGCAACATGGAGAAATAAATAAATGGAGAACATAGTGTGAAACCTTACATGTAGATCCATTAGACACAATCAAGAACCAAATCTTGTATTTGTTTATATACTAGTGTTTGTAAATGGTAACACAATTAAACAGAAGCAGACTGGATCAGGACATGATCATCTTCTTCAAACCAACTAGTGGATAAACTAGTGTCCCTTCTAGATTTTTGCCGTAACTCAAAAATAAAATAGGCAATTTGTGATGTATGAGATAGACAGATCGGCCACACACACTAAAGATATATCTGATTGTTCTGAACTAATAATATGATGGAAGCACGCATAGACTATCAAATTAGCATCTTAAATGGTTTATTACTTTACTCTATAACAGAAATACGAGTTAGACAAATTCAAGCTAGCTCACGTAAAAAACTAGCTACAACAGTAGGTACCCAAATAATGACTGATAAGAAAAACGGTCTAAGAAAATACAAGTTGCAGTTCAGGTAATCAATCAATTGAAGGCTAATTAGCTTCGCAATTTTGGACATCCAGATCACACAACAAACTATAAATGTGCGTAAAGCATAACAGCTCATGATACATTCACATAAAATCATTCAACTCCACCACACAGGTTAATCAAAAAATGAAAGTAAGAACAGACATCAAAAAGGAAAACAAGATTACAGTTTTCGGTTTAGAATAGTACCTATAAATGACGTTGACTACTGAATATTGCAACAGCAACCAAAACAACGTTACATAGGCCGATGCACAGCAGCAGAAGAACCGTCGAGGACCAAAGCAGCCGGAAGGACGCATAGCCAGTCTGCATGGGACATCGATGGGCCGGGTGGATCCGTGTTGGGAGGCCAAGCCGTGTCGGCCTACCCCGCACTAGATGCGAAGCAACTTTGTAAGACGCCGATCCGCAACCAATCCTTACTTGATCATGACAGAATTACAGCAATACATGCCAATGTCACCACCGCAGCTCACAAGAAACAGTGACACCGTTCTCAAACAATAGGAACACCAATATTACTAGTTCAAGGAACAAGGCCAGATAGTATATCATCAAAAGAGGGAAAAGACCCGATAGATGACGATTGGTAAGAGGCCGAAACTATTAAACAAAAGAGTAGGTAAAAGAGTTAGTGATGAGGCAATGTAACTAGAGTGCAGACAAAAGTTTCACAAGAACACCAGCCCTGGACTTCTTCAAACTTAAGAAATGAGGTCACTAAGGAACCTTCAATAGTCGATTCAAATCATCTAACCATGGAACTAAATATAGTGTTGGCACCACTTTATCATCAAGATAGTGACCATTAAATCTTACACAACCTAATCCAAGTTACACAAGATTAGGAGGTGCTTCTCTATATGATGGTGCAGGGAAATCAGAGCTATGTTGAAACAACACAGACTGACTATCCAACTCAGAGTAGCATATATACGATAACCTAGAACATAACATGATTGAGAGATTCATCCATATCATACCAGTGAACTTCGCCAATTACTAAGTATTAGTTGGTAGACATCAAATAAAAAAAAGAAAATACTATAGATATTGTTAACTATCCATGAACAAAAGAAATAGCATTCAACAAATGACCAGCAACTACATGCAAATACACCTAGTGCATATACTCAACCAGACCAAGTGAATAAACATCATGCATTATATACATAATAACCGCTAAAGCCAGAAGCCCACCTAATAAGCATGGGACCGAAGCACTCGGAAGCTCACGTAACCAGCCGGCGAAAGCCTTCGGACGAGTTGCGGCACGAGGCATTACCCTACCAGTCTCCAGTAATCCTTACTTAATAATGACAGTAAAACAACAAATGGATGGCAATATCATCACCACGGCTCAGCAAGAAACAATGGCACGCTTCATAGAAAACAACAAATATGATCACGAATATTACTAGTTCAAGCAACAAGGTCAGATGGTATATTGCCAAAGAGGAAGAGGACCCAAACAAGTGACGTGATAAGAGGTCAAAACTATTAAGCAAAATAGTTGGTAAAAAAGTCAAGTCTGGTGATAAGGCAATGTAGCTAGAGTGCAGACACAAGTTACATGAACACACTTGAATTCTTCAGTCTTAAGAAATGATGTCAGTGAGAATAAGGAATCTTGCAATACTCAATTTGAATCAACCAACCATGGTATTGAAATATAGTGCTAAATGGGCCTCTTTTTCGTCAAGAGAGTGGCCATTAAATCTTACACAACCTAACCCAATTTCCACAAGATTAAATGTGCTTATGTTTTGGTGTCACCAAATCCCAACAACACGATGGTGCAAAGAAAGCAAAGCTATGTCGAAACAACATGATCGACCGACTGTCTAGCAGAGACAAGCATAGATAAGTTAAACTAGAACATAACATCATTGACATATAGCAAAAATTAACCATCCATATCATGCCAATGAACTTAAGCAACTACTGGGTATTACTACATATACACTGGCATCAAAGTAACCAAGAAATCCTATAGATATGGTAAACTACTATCCAGGGACAAGAGGAATGACCAATAACCAGCAACTACTGGCAAATACACATGGTTTATATACTCAACCAGAAAAATACAGAGCTAACATAAACTAGGCATTATATTCGCAACCGCTAAATCCAGAAGCTCACCTAATAATCAAACTAGTTTAATTGACCACATCAATCAGTACTGATAAACCATAACAAACGAAGTGTGTGTCTAACATGAGATCGTTATTAATAGAAGAAAAGAAATCATGGAATCAATGATCTTGAACATGATATAAATTGTGCCAATCACTAAAGCCTCCCTGCATGAAAATGCAGACTTTCTAGACACGAACCCCCCCAACAACTAAAAGATAAATTCAGCAAAGGACAGCATGAATTAAAAACAATGTTGTCTTAAAACCATTAGAATATACAAGCACGGATATTCCATTCTAAAATCATACCTGAAATACAAGTCATCCTAAAAAAGAAAGCTCAACCACAAGTCCATTTTATGGCAAGTAACAGGGCATCAACTCGGTTGCCAAAACAGCAAGCCACGGCTCAATTGAAGGGGAACCCGAAGAATCACCTACGATAATTTTCGCCGCTGCCGACATAGCACTCGCCACGGCGCCACGGCATGTCCTCGTAAAGCTCCAATTCCTATTCCCTTGTGTAACTTCCTGCATAAAGCTAGACACTTAGACTTGAGAAAAAAATTAAACAACTGAGGTTCCAAGTTTCCATATGTAAACATAGCTAGTTCTGAACATGAAAAGCTTTCGATATCTGAAGGTTCTCAACGGTTGTAGTTACATCATTATTACAAAACATATGTAGAAGACAAAATGGGGCTCCAATTCTGAAATTTCACGATGAAATTCTGAAGTGAAGCCATTGCAATTATAGTCATAATAAAACTCTATGCAAATGGCCCCACAATAAAATCAATATTCAGTAGTGCACCATATCGAATAGAAGTTAGCGACATAATTAACTCCTTACCAAGCCATCTCAGAATTGTTGAGGCAAAGATGTTGCTGAGGCACAAACCTTGGTAGAGCCATAGAAATCAAAGGAACACAAGGTTCACTTGGATGCTGGCCTCCAAACTGCACGACTGTACGAAGTAATAGTTAGTAGCATTAGTTAGGTTGATTAAATTTGTGTAAGATTAAGAAGACACTACACGTAGATATAGAAAATCCGATTTTGTATAAGGGTAGGTAGACGCACGCTTCCTTAGTTAGTAATCCAAGAAACTCAACATAATTATGTGTCTATGGAGTATGGAAATTGGAACCCAATCAACATCTATTGATTAAAAAAAAACGTAAAATTTACTGCTCAAGGCACCCCACGGCATGCCTCTGTATTGAAATTTAGTAGAGCACTAGTCTTCATATTCAATGAAAACACCATGCTTAAAATTGTTGCTTTGTTAGTTTCGTGATTGACAACCATAATATAATGTCATTTATCATATTATTTTCATCTTGGCTTCATTAATTTTCGTCAAAATGCTTGTCATCCTATACATCTATTGTAGTAATGCATGGGATGTGCTCAATATAATAACAGAAGAACCGACGATAACGGAAGAATTGCCAATATAATTGAGCTGAATGCTTGCCAAGCAAGATCAAGCTCTCGTCATATAAGAATTTTGGATACTATAAAACGTTTCAAGCAAAATATAACTTTTCAAGCACATTATCAAACTAGAGAAGGTACGGTGGCTATATATGTGATCAAACTTGATTAAATCCTAAGATTTAGGAGGTAGCTACCTAGCTCATATGTGTTTAACCATTTATGTACTCTATCAAAATGGCATTGCAGAATCATACTAATATTTGATACACGATGAAAACCACGAGTATATGTTTCAGCAAATCAAAACAAGTCCCGAATAAACTATAGACGTTTCACATATACAAGACCAATCTGTGAGCAGTACCGCTGTAAACGGTAACACTGGTTGTACGACTGGCAGGCAGCAGAAGTGCTCAGTGAGCCGTGGCTATGGTGCATATGTGTTTAGCAAGTCGTGATATAAATTCTATGATTTAGAAGGCAACTACCTAGTTCATATGTGTTGTTGAATAGCAGGTTGGTCAGCATATTGGCTTGATTGCATGTCGTACACCCGCTCCAGAACACCTTCAACGCGTCGCCCACACCATCTCTGAGCTACTCACGGACGAATTGCAAATGGTTGCTCCTAGGATGGTACTGCAGTACAAAAAAAAAAAGAGAATTTTTACACTCACGTGAGCGTCATGCAAGATGGATTCGTTTTAGGGTGGGGAGAGAGAGAGGTTTCTCACCGGCCTTGTTACCGGCGGCGAGCTAGTCGGAGGAGACGACGCCCGGGCGCTGCTGCGTCGTACTAGCCTCGTTGATGAGATCGTTGGGGAAGGAGGGCGCTGGATGCCCCGTGTAGAGGCCTCCATCGGCCACCACGCACGCGGAAGCAAGCGGGCGGACGCACGTTGTGGTACCGGCCGCGCCGCTTGGACGCGAGGTGGTTGACGTCAATCTTCCGGTGAAATCACTCCATGGTCGGGTCGGTGACCTTGGAGGCGGCCTCTCCTATGACCGGTGAATAGTCCGGCAAGGCCGAACCGGAGGCGCGTAGACCGCACGACGCCAGTGCCCGTCGTGCTCGACGTCGACCGGCATCTGGGGTTGGCTTTTAAGTTTTAATCCAGGAATTTGATACGCACCTGGATTCTGCGTCGGGGACGAAGCCACCATGGAGACATGGAGTGATTAGCCGGATCTGCGCCGGCGATGACGATGGCGGCGGCACTGGCGGCCGGTTGGCTTTGGGAAGAATGAATGTGGATGAAGGCGAGAATGAGTTGAGTTTGGGCCATTCGATGGGTCACGCGAGATGTGTTTCTTCGGCAAATCACGCGAATGCGTTGAGTTGAGTTTGGGCCATTCGATTTCGATGGGTCAGGCTTGGACGGTCCTGATCGGTGTTTCGTTGGATGCCACGCTGATCGATCCATCTCCTCTGGTCTTAATGTTTGGAGCAGAAAATCACGATGCTCCACCAATGCATATACCTAAGCTCGATCCACGCGACGGAGGAAACCCCGTACTAATTAAACTTGCCATTTTATTTTATCTTACGAGGGCATCCAATCAGGGTAGAATTACCGGATAGTTAATGAAGAAATTAAAGATTTGCAAATCCAAGAATCGAGTCCACCAACAAGGCAACAAGGCATTAGTTGAACGCATGCACAACATCTTGCAACGCATCGACGTACTAATTTGCTTAACTTTTCCCAAAAGTTTTGTGCTTGACTTTTTATTTTTGCTCCCAACGATAATGTTAGACTGCTCATAGTGGGAGTAACATAGCTAGTAACATCACACATCTCAAGGCATTTTGGTGACATGGCATGCGAATAAATGAAGAAAAAGAATGAGGTGGTAACTAGCTATGTTACCATAACATCACACACCCCAAGGCAAAATGAGTCTACAACATAATAAATGACACAATGCATGACACCACATATAAGTTACTACCCACTATGAAGGTAGTAACCTAGACTAGTAACATGGCATATGTTACTAGTCTAAGTTACTCCCCACTATGAGCAGCCTTATTCACTTGGAGCTACTCAATGCATCCATTGTTTTCTTTTACATTCTAATTTCTTTTCTTACCATGCTATATACATGAACAAATAACTCGTCTCGCCGTTGAACAAGACAAAGTCTACTACTCCCTCCATTTTCATGGCCAAGGCCTATTTTTCTTGGCGTTGGGATTAAGGTGCGCCATGCACAAATACTACTTCCTCCGAATCAGTTTAACAGACCCACACGTAGTTGAAAAAAATTGACCATTGTTTTGGTCAATAAAATATAAAATATATGTCACACAAATTTTATATCACTGAAGACCTTTTTAAATACAATTCTAATGCTATAGATTTTGTAGTCATATAATCTATAGTGTTGACCAAATTAACGGTCAAATTTCCTCTCAAACAACGACCATCTCTTAAATCCATCCGGAG
Source organism: Lolium rigidum (assembly GCF_022539505.1). Classification (NCBI taxonomy): domain Eukaryota; kingdom Viridiplantae; phylum Streptophyta; class Magnoliopsida; order Poales; family Poaceae; genus Lolium; species Lolium rigidum. Next base: position 75,577,481 of record NC_061508.1, on the reverse strand, counting down.
AAAGTAATTTCCATACTTATCTCTAATACTAAATCGCTAACTTCTCCCTTTAATTTCTCTCCCTTCCACTACCTGACCCCTCGTTAACCCCAAGTAGTAGCACACTCACGCATAAAATCTCTCTCGCTCTAGTTAACCAATCATGCAGAGGTTTTATAGGAAACTGATTGGCAGAGGAGTTAATTCAACATGCATGCCCTTAGCTGGGTTAATTATCTCCCTCTTTTTTATGAGACTGAAAGCTGAACGGGAGGGGTACATGTGGAACAAAGGGGCTAAAAGTTCACCCATCACCCCGCACCTTGCTTTATAAGGACGCATTTTTTTTTCAGGAACATAGGAAGTACCAAAAACTCGTGCAATTGTCGGAGGTCAACGGTGACCGTATAAGGTGTGGCATGGCCAATGATACCCCATATTGTCGCATGCATGGAATGTGTCGATGCCCTCGTTAATGCTATGTCGACACCGTCATCGATGCCATCACGAGGTCGCCGAGGAAAGACAGCCCAACAATGATCAACCTAGTATGTATGTACAATGTCACAAGACGATCACGAGTTGTGCGACCTGCCGACATATCCTCGGCCAAACCGCCCGAAACTTAGCTAACCCTTAGCTATGGTTCTTAGTTATTCGATGTCTTCATGTGCCGTCCATACAAAAAAGAAAGTGGCAACTAGGCTAAGAAATCAATCTTTACTATTATATTCGAGTTGCGGATGGTGTACCACTTTGACATCAAACATTGGAGCAATCTGGACCGTCAATCACCCATCAAATCACCCTCAAAATGACTCGTCAAATCCACGTCGCTTGAGATGGAAAAAAATTTCAGAATTTATTTCTTACCAATAAGGTCACCATAAATCAAGGAAATATCAAAAGAAAATGGAGTAAAGGTAAACAATTATTACATACCAATCAATTCGTTACAATAAAGAAAAAAAATCACGTACGGTATCAAATAATCACCTCCATATTAGACCAGAAAACAATCAAGTCTGTGTTTTACCCTGCCTTCCTGGCGCCTCCATTCCGCTCGTCTCTCACCTTGCCCCCTCTCTATGCACATAGTTACGGTCGTCGTTTCGTGGGTGACCAACCATGGCGCCGCTCAACTATGATCTCTCCAACGGGGACCTGCTTGCCCATGCCTAAGCTAGACTCGGTAGCTAGCACGTATGAGTGCCAGCCCTCCTCGAGCTTGACCTGGCGCGGCAGCTTTGAGGTGGCTGAAGCTCGCTCTACGCGGATGACCATGGAGGGATCGACGCGGCCTCAAAATTAAAGAGAGGGAGAGGCAACCGTGTCTGTTGTCGAGGGCGCAAACTGGGCCTGGTTGGCACGGATCTTGCCGTGGAAACCCCTGATTCAATCTTCACCTCTTGCGACTAACCATGGCGCCGCTCTACCATCCAGGTACGTGATACAGTACGTTGTTCGTTGCTGTCAATACTCGTAAGGCCATCGGTCAAACTTTTATTAAAATTGAAGGAGAAAGATGTACATAGAGTACAGAGATCGTACAAGGGCTCAAGGGTCGAGGCTAGCCTCATGCGAAAGCTGTAGAAGCACAGGGCTAGCACACAGGCCCTGAGCTGAAATTCACACTATACACGCACCGCACGGCAAATCAAAAGCCAACCACACACAACCTGTAGCTTGCGAGGCTTGGATTTCCTCGATGATCAGCCTGAAGACTCGATGCAAGGTCGTAAATTTACATGGAGCAGCGAACAAGAGGAGCCGCCTATCCTGGCGAGGCTTGATAGAGTGTTGTTCAACACCCAGTGGGATCGATAACGTCTACCCGATCAGCGACCTTATTGTTTTCAATACTCGATCACTTACTTCATCTTTCTCAACATAATTTGAGATTTGAATTTGAGAAGCGGCAGGCTATTGCTCCATTGCGATTGTTAGTAGTACTACGGCAGTGTAATGAAATTTGTGTGGAACAAGTATCTCGGTGTTGCCCAGAATAAAAAAGAAGCAATTCATTCACTATTAGTGTTGAATGTTCATAATAGTTTTATCTCTACTTGCTCAAAGTTAGACAAAGTACTAGACATTAAATTTGTCTAAATTTAGATGTATCTAGACAAACATCCAAATTTTGATAAAATTAACACATGTTTCTTGAAACTGATGGAATACTATTAATTTCCAGCTTGGTGAAAAGGAAAAAAGCATCCTGGCCATGAAATAATGGAGCAGGAGCTTCTAAATGTGAAGATTATAAACAAGGGAGCAAGAGATCAGTTAACAAGGCTGGAGACCTTTCATGGCACTTTGAGTGTGTTTTACTCATTAGTAAAATGCTTAAATTCATGAAAAGCGCACTATAACTTCTCGTTCTCAACCATTTGTAAGAATTTCATACTTGTTTGATCATAGGTTGTAAATGTGTACATTTATTGTATAAGAGCATGTGATCATCCGCGGGGATATAGTGGGTGGAAAGGTATATCTAGACAACACATTCGCCTCTGCCTTTCTGAAACGATTAGAACATCACCGCATCATAAAACGGGTGCATCTTTATCTAAAGCATGATATGGTAAGAATTAACTCGCTAAGTATGGATCTCATTCAATATATTTTAAACATGTGAATTTCTTAGTCTTGTACAATATTTACTACAAGTCTTACTTTCAATATACATTAGTAAGACCCACCGGTATTTAGTGGTCATTGATGCAAAAAAAAAAAACGTTTGATGCATATTGGACTCACATGGGCCTGGAATAAGTCCGAATGATCTCACTATTATGCTAAATATCTACTGATTTTGATTTCCTCTTGATGATGTGATTGATCAATATCTAATGCCTTTCGTGTCATATAAAAGTTGCAGCAACTCCAGAAACATCTGAAAAACGCATCTCAAATGATAGACTTTGACATAGGTGAAAAATGGAAGGATCTCAAATGATGGATTGCTCAATATCTAATGCCTTTTAGTTTTTCCATGCAAATTATACATGCTAATGACAAGTATTATTATGTATGATGTTTTTCAAGTTTAGGGTTTTTTTGATACGCTTGCTCAGGTACCATAAAAATGAAGTAGAATAAAATATTCCTAACATTATACGACACTATCTAAGGAGCATCAAGTAGTATATTTTTTAATACTATAAAACAATTGGTGGAGTACTTATTCCATATTTAAACGATTTCAATTATATCGGTTGCCAAAATTTACTTCAGATGAGATATACTCTTATGAGTTTTTAGAATATCTTGCGGAATACGTATATTTTTAATCTATCGTATTGACATATTGCGAGAAAATAAACGAGCCGTAGCAACGCACGGGCATTCAACTAGTGGATGTTAAATTAGCAATAGTGCTCCAAATTTTGCCATGACCTTTGACCTTTTTGGGACATCCAGATCACATACCAAATAATTCACCCAATAATAATGCACAAAGCAGACAACTCATGTGACATTTTCATATACACAATTCAATTAAACAAAACAGTGGTAAAGGAAACAGATGTAAACTACCCAACACTCATGGGCTGATGGACGAGTATCGGTAGGACTGCGGATATCATCCGTACAAAGGCAGCAATGTATTATTTCAATCATGGAAGAGTGGCCACTTTGATCAGGTACAGATCTTGTACATTCATATACAGCACTCACATAACCACCCGGATGACCATCATCCACCATACTTTTCAAATAAAGGTCATCGGCTCGATGAACAAAACACCGAGAGGATCCGAACTTACCTAAATAAATGGAGTCAAAGAAGAAGGCCACAGCTGTCTTTTAGTCCCCGTTATCCTCAAACAAGAACAAAGCATGGTTAGCAAAGAAAACACGGATATTTACGAAGACTCCAAATATACACCATCTAGGACCCTATGGTAGACACTTGGAACATAAACAATTCAATGTGTGAAACAAAATTACAAGCAGCAGCAATACATACTTCTACAGGCTGGTGCTTTCAAAAAAAAAAAATACTTCTACAGGCTGGCCATTTGTTACGAGAAAAATAAAGATAAATTTTGTATGCACGGACACAGGTATGCAAATGGCTACTTTAATCTGTGTAGATAGACAGGGAGCCAACCAATCCGGAGTAAGAAAAAAATGTACAGGTGAAGACAAATTGATAGCTACAACAGGAGATCAATTATACCACTCAGACTCTAACCTCACATGAACAAAATCGGCTGACACAATAATAGTACTTACATCTAAGAAATACACATGGATCATAAACAAGTATTCTCAAGTTAACCATAACAGTAAAGCACATATCACGCGCGCCAACTGATCGATCCATCCATCCATAGGCTGTCTCCCCTCTTTCTTTTTCTCCATCTCCTCCCGCGCGACGCCATGTCTGCTCTGCCAAATATAACATACGCCCGTGAAAGTCATCGTTCTTTCACCATTTGCGGAAAAAATGCTGGATCACGATGCAAGCAATGGATCGATTCATGAGAATAGAAAGAAAGACAAGAGGCATGCCTACCTGCTAGACGGATCAAGACGAGCCCCCGGCCTGCCCTTTCTTTTTTGTCTTTCCTCCTATCCATCAGACAAACTAGGATTTATTAGGTCATCTGCTGGATCACGAGACGTGCTCGCCGCCGGCTGGAGAAACGGCGGTCGAGTCGGCGAGGAAAACGACTGCTCGATGAGGACGGAGTGAACCATTAGATCGACCTCTCTCCTCTCCTCTCCTCTCCGAGCAAGAGTCAAAGTCTAAGTCACACACGACGCACGCGTTGGTTACACCCCTAGCCGTATTTATAGACCAGAGCAGGCTAAGATTGAGGAGTTTTCGCTCAAATTTCGAAACTAGGCACCATTCTGTTACGTCTCTCCCGCTATACTTTCAACCCACCTAGTTTTCGTGGATCTCTCATCTCCGTTCGTTTCGCTATTTGACGAGAGATGATGAACGGTAGAGATGTGTGAAACCACGGATCGCTGACATGGAACGTCTTCCTTGTCAAACGTAAAAACTGCATGTGGCATGTTTCCTAGGTAGTCAATAAATCCAATTAATTTACCGCCGGACGGCTCGATTCTTATTCTTCCGGATATCCTCAAATCCCTCCGTTGTTGTCCTGTCCCCAATTTACTCCCATCAGGTTGATGGCTCACAGCCCATATCTACACCTTAACTTTTCCGCGGCACCCTTGTAAATCCCAAATTGCAATCCATGGACTATTTCGCCTTTAAAACTACTTCAAACGTCTTGCTTATGTAATTTGTCCAACTCAATGAAGTAAGAATTATGGTGTGTAGGGCGGCACCGTGATGCGGATTTTGCCGAACGTGGGACTTGGCCACCGGCAACTACCACACAAACATCCGCCAGCCACAACGTAGCGACCGTTACCTTCTTGGCCCACTGATAGCTAACATAGACTCGGTGCCCCACTGACACTGTAGTTGTGAGACTTGAGATGGATGAGAAAGGCCGATCGATTAATGCGCGCTGCTTGATCGTTCCAATAGAAATTCCTCATGATTAAACAAGCGGTTTTCTCTTTACAAATGTATAAGTAGAGGAGTAGATGTGAAAAAGCTGGATACCAATGGTAAAACTTTCTATTCAGCGACTAGAGACACACCCTTCTTTTCCTAGCTCAAGACGTAAAAGTCTTAGCGCAGGAAGTATGGAGCGATGGAGAGGCAGAAAAACTTCCTAGTTTGACCCTGCATGCATGCACAAACATAACTCTCTCCCATAACTTCTCCTTAATTATCTCGGGCGTTGCCCTGGCTCCTCGTTTCTAGCTTGGGCTGTTGCCAATCTCTCTCTAGCCACATAGTGGCACGCGGAGTCAAGCCACACGCCCACACCATCCTTGTTATTTCTGTTTTTGCGGATCCACGTTTGCGGTAGTTTGGGGAGATTACCGACCATCCCGCACCTGTGACCGTCCGCGCCTTCTTCTATGACGAAAGATCGAATTTCTTTTTACCTCTATAAAGCATGGGATCGGAGGGAGTATTAACCTAGCTTAGCTAGCTAGATCAATTGTAGTATAAAGCAAATAATGATGATTGGATTGATAGAAAATACTAAGTCAAACATGTGATTCTACTCGATCGGGTGCCTAATCAAAGACAGATTCTTCATGTACGACATGAAACTTTCTGCAATCAAATGATGGGATGGTTATTATAACACATTCTGATCTTGCGAATATGAAATCTTGGATCCACGCATTTTAGCAATGTTGTAGATTTAATAAAGCTGCTAGGCAGATGTTGCCTAGAGATACGATCAAACTCATACGGCTATCTACCAACATTGTTGTGTTCTTTCTTGTCCTTGCCCTCCCGCCAGACTCCGGCGGCTTGCAGCTGCACTTCACATCCTCGATGTCCTCTTTGTTGGTGTCCAAGTTGGGCGCATGTGTTGACAGACACAGCAGCTACTGGTCTCTTGCTTTCTCAATTTTGGCAGGCTCCTACACATCACATGTGAAGATAATAATAGTGTTCAAAAAACTGTCATGAACTTTGCTTTTTGGGGGGCACTGAGATCACAGATGAAAAAACGAAAAATTTGTGTGAATTCAGTCATATAGTTAAACTAGACTCACAATTCTTACAAATACTATTACAACTTTAGTGAAGTGTTCTATATCAAGCTACAGGCTGGTGCTTGACCACATGCTTGCTTCTTTCACACATGATAATCAGGTATAGGATGGACATATTAGATATATTTGTATTCTAGTCCCCCCCTGATAACGGTAACCATTATATAATAGAAAAACAAATCGCCAACGGTAACACACTATAACACCAAAGAATATGCTAACAAAAAATTTGTTCACAGCCACACAATCAAGATTCATCGATCTCACCATACAATCGACGCAACGAGAGTGGGGAAGCGCGGCAGATTGGGAGATCAGGCCCGTTACCTTGAAGGTGTCGAGCTTGACGAATCCATTACCACACAATTGCCGATTTGAGTGCGAGCATTAAGATAGGTGTCAAACATCACCTGCACACACAAATTTCAGAGCATACGTACGGATCGGGCCACATGTCAATTTCCTTGCTATGGATACCGACCAGGTTAACTAAACTACTACGGGATAAAAAAATCATGGCAAAGTTGAAAGCGAAGGCTACTAGCCGGACCAGGAGTCACCCGTGAGCTGTGATCTCGTGATCGAGAATGGCGTCTCAATCAACATGGCACACACCATCATCCTTCCGGAGCCTTTTTGTTGTTAAGAATACAAAGCACATAGAAGTATATATATGTTGTTTCATGGAAACAACACACATATAGGAAATCTAAGCAGATAGAATTATCCATCACAAGTATATATGCATCAATGGAAGCAGAGAATAATTGATTAATTAACAAGGGAAACAACTAATGGAGTTTCAGGCTAGTCATGGACTTGGTGTAAAGGGAAACAACAACATCGTGGGAACTAATTAACCTTGGTGTGAGTAGGTCATAAATCACAAGTACAAGCTTCTGCTATATCATCAACATATATTTTTAGTTAACTAAAGGTATCAGAAACACAAGAAAATTACAAATATTGCTAGAGAGGGTGTATTTTTAGTTTTTTACATAGTTCCTCGCAACAAAATCAAGATTTCAGTTGTCGCTAGGGTGGGTGTACTTTTACCTAGTTCTTACAAACTAAAGCAAGTTCACAAGTGAATATTATCTTAGAAACTTGTAGAACCGCACTATGTCATGTTGGAACCAAGCGATGCTCAAGTGATGCTATTATCAACCACATAAGCTAAAAATCTGAATCCAAATGGTAGGTGCACTCGTACTGAAAATAAATGCACAAATATCATGCAAATAGATTGGACGTGGCACAATAACCTTACTCTGAATCCATGCCTATGCTGCAACAACCTGCTGATCCAATCAAATTCCTGCTGGGGAGAAATAGTAGAGGTGATGCGGCAATATTTTGAACCACTGAAGCATAAACAACACTCCCGTCTCAAATTTTCAAACGAAATTGATGGAAAAAACAAGGTAAAGCCGCGGGCCGGAGGTGCGGGTGTGGTGTACCTGGATCGCGAAAATGGACCCAAGACTGTATATATTACATATATATAGGAAGTCTACACTACGACGTTGACTTTCCAAGTTGCTTCCCGAGTGTCATGCAAAGTAAGGATGTGCCTCCACAAAGGATCCTTTCTTAGTCTCCTTCATCATATTCTATCTTCTTTACCTGCTTCTCAAATACCACAATACACACCAAGAAATTAGTGGAGCTACAAACGATTTCCATGTATGGCAACAAAAGGTTAATTAATGGCAGAAATCGATCTTTCAAGATAAGCAGCAATACAGGACCAATAAGGCAAGGTTCATATGTAAAAGGCAGCACATGTATGGTTAAGAAGCCACCGTTACACAACATATATATACACACATCGATAATTCAAATAACCATGTCACCTTTTACGCACGTCGCAACGGTCAACCCAGCAAATAGAATTTATCTTATTAGGCAAAGATCTAAAACAAGGCACTTTGGAGATCTACTACTACACATTAGCAACAACAAGCTCCAGGTGTAAAACTGTCATGCAAAAATAAAACAAATGGGATAGAGAACACAAGTGTATCACTGGGTTTCAATTAGAGTTCCTATTTGCACCTTGATTCAATTTACACGGCAGTGGCATCGTCAGGTGCCCCATTTGGTCTCCTTCTTTGTCAGGATCCTATGTATCACACAAATGAAGATGACCATTCTGCCTTCCATAGGTTGCAGGTGCTCATCTCCATTTGACATCAACAAAACCCTTGATAACCCTATGAAAGTTCAAATGATGAGCAACACTCTAAAAAACAGCAAGAGCAAGGCAATGCCTTTGCTGCAAGGTTGAATCCAACCCTCATAGCAAAACAGTCTAGGGAAAACAATGGTTATATATAGTCACCAGAAGTTTTGTTTAGCTAGATATATTTCCTCAGTATGGAACAAAAAAAGATTTGGGCGTTGAAGATATCACCACGAGGATAATACTAGAAAAATGAAACAATACTAACACAGTAACGCACTAAGTGTGCCACCTGCGTTTGCATGACCAGCCACTTTTGCCATGATCACAACAACAGAAGCACTCTGTCTAAATGAGTTCCGCCAGGTCTTGTTTCTGCAAAGAAACATAAACATGTGGGTGATGAGTTCCGCTCGTAAGAAGAAAGATCAAGAACTAATGCTTGTGTAGAGAAGTGGATTTGGATTGGGGGTTTCAACACATCATACCTTCAACTGCTGGAGACAGGTGGCAGAAAAAACAGGTTGCCGACCGCATCCTGTGGCCGACAAATCAACACCGTTGGGCATGAGCAGAAAGGCCCAAGCCGATGGCGCTACTGGAGAGCTCCACTCGCACGGTGAAAGGCGCCAGCAGGGGCACGTTGAGGGGATAGCCTAGAGCTGCTGCGCCAACGCATTCCGATGTCTAGCACTGCCTCACCGGAACAAGGAGTGCCAGCATCGGTCGTGAGAAGCATTGTGTTTGTGTGCAATTTGTAGTTTCAATGAAAGCATGCATCGATATCATGTATCGAATGCAAAGCTAGCTAGAAAGTAACGATATAGCAAACAGTGAAGAACCAAGGAAATTTAGGGAGAAAAGTAGCAATAAAACTTAAATAATAATTAAATTTAAAATACCAATATTTGGCATGGCCTTTACCATTTTTTGGACATTTGGGGCGTCTCCAGCTCCGTTTGGGTTAAATCGGACAAATATCCAACCAAGCAACCTCACCCAAACGGACAAAAATGTCCAGGCCAACGAATTTGAGACCAGTTCAAGTCGACCCGGACAGGTCCGAGCGACCATTCTGTCCGTCCGTGGTCTCGTGTGGCCCATATGTCAGCCATAGATCCCAACGATGGTCTCTCCTTGCCCCCAGATTCACTGCCATCTCCACAGCTAGGCCGTCCCTGAGCTAGCTCCACTGCCGCACGCCGCCACAACTCCTAACGACTCCATGCTACCGCCGACGGCAAGGCTCCCAGAGGTGTGCTCGAGGCGAAGCTCCTTGCGCCAAGCTTGTTGTGGAATTCCTAGCGGACGCGCGCCGGTGTTGAGTGTAGTAGCCTCCCTCCGGACGTCCTTGCACATGCCTCGATTCTCGCTGCACCATGCTCTCCCGCCCTTGATTCAATTTCTCGGCGTGTTTCAAGTTGGCCGGCCTGCATCGATCTACACGGCAACTCGCTTGCATCGTGTACTCGCTAGCAAATCCATCATCTCTAGTACTACTTGCTCATTGTGCTCGAGGCGAAGCTCCTCGCGGGGAGCTTGTGGTGGAACTACTAGCGGACGCGCGTTGGCGTTGAGCATGGTGGCAGCCTCCCTCTGGATGACCTTGCGCTTGCCTCAATTCAATTGTTGCAGCATGCTCTCCTGCCCTTGATTCAATTCCTCAATGTCTTTCAAGTAGGCCGACCTGCATCGATCTACACGGCAGCTGCTTGCATCGTGTGCCGCTAGCAAATCCATCATCTCTAGTACTACTTGTTCATCTACTCTAGTAGGCTAGTTGATATTTTGTGCAACTTTGTGTCAAATTTTAATAGAGATGAAAATCCAAATCAAAATGAAGGAAATAGAATGGCCGTACAAAATAGGAGTGCCGCTGTGTTTACCCCCGACCCAAAATGAACACAAACATATTTTCCGTCCGCGCCCGACCCAAACGGACAACAAAGGCCACTTTTTGTGTCCATTTTGGATCAGGATGCTCGGAGATGCCCTTAGTTCAATATATAGTTCAATCTATCACACATATTCAAATAAAGAGAAACACACGCTAACGATTGGTGCCATCTCTAGCTACCAAGATGATGCACAAAAAGAGCATGCAGCATCACAATAAACACATTCAGCCTTTCATGACATCACATCTCTTCAGCAAGAAACAAAATCAGCTCAAATAAGAACGAACATGCTCGGCCGGCCATATCACTGCGGGACACACCAGCCCACTTCTCTCCCTTGCTGGTGCTGAAATGAGGGTGAACCAAAAAGAAACACAACACACACAACTATCAACTATGTACAGGCACGACATAATTAACAGCTACCTGAAGCTTCCTCGACGCTATGCAATATATTCATGAACATAGGAAATATAAAACAAGTCTCTACAACATGCAAAAAAAACACCAAACCAAGAACGAAAGCAAAAAAAATACATGTCTGGCCAGACGGCCAGATCTGGCTAACTTGTTCCAGTCACCAACACCAGAGAAGAGACAATCAAGTGGCAAAAACAATGCAATGAAAGTGACACCATAAAGCATTTATAGCCAAACATATCATATATTTTTTTAACTAGCCGACATTTGAACAGTACTTTCTCTTTCTGATCAAGCCTAGGGAGGCAAGGTCTATATCCGGTGCATCTTGATGCCCCCCTTAACACAAATTTCTATGCAGAAAAAGTACCTACCATTAGGGAGCAGGAGGCCCCCAAAGGCTTTAAGAAACATGTTGGTGGCAATGACGGTCTTGATCTTTAAACGAACACAGCACAAACCACCAGACTGATGAATTAGGTAGAATGGATTTCTTAAAAAATAAATATGAGGTTTTACACAGCACAAGGAACCGGAAAAATATGCATACATTGATGTGCGGTACAACCAATCCGATGTTCGCAGACATCTGACTGATGAAGAGGTTGAACTAGGGCTTCAACGACTTTGTTGTTGGTCGACCACCGGATCCAAACTCATTGAACTTGTATGTGTAAAGAAGTTCCACAAACTCAGCGATTGGGGACCAAATTCAGAGAGAATTTAAAAATATGGCATTACTACGAAGCATAATAAGGCTGGTAGGGAAAACAAACAGTAAAGTTGTAATAATTGATCCTCAATGATGGAAACAATTCGTTGACACCGACCGATCAATTGAATGAAGCTTATGAGAACCAAACTTCACACTGCTGACTAAACACAAAATAAGGACATCCGATTCCTTCCATATAACCACACACACCAACATCGACAAGATACGTGGAAGGAATTCAGTTCCCAAATTTTCATGTTCAGTATCCCGACCTAAATTCGCAGTCACAACAACAAGTTTATTCTAATTTTATTTAGAAGTAAAGGCTCAAGGCCAATGTGTTAAGTAAAAAATTTATATAAAAAATGAGTGCTTGTCTTATTTGAGTACAAGCTGTTACAATGGCTGCATGTACGGAAAGTTTTAAATTACCGAACATTTTTGTTTTAAGTGTCAATTTATTCCTGCAATCAAAGCTGCAGCTACAAATAGAGATGACAAGAATCCTAAATAAAATTAGGTCCACAAAACGGGAAACCAAACAGCAACATGGAGAAATAAATAAATGGAGAACATAGTGTGAAACCTTACATGTAGATCCATTAGACACAATCAAGAACCAAATCTTGTATTTGTTTATATACTAGTGTTTGTAAATGGTAACACAATTAAACAGAGCAGACTGGATCAGGACATGATCATCTTCTTCAAACCAACTAGTGGATAAACTAGTGTCCCTTCTAGATTTTTGCCAGAACTCAAAAATAAAATAGGCAATTTGTGATGTATGAGATAGACAGACTGGCCACACACACTAAAGATATATCTGATTGTTCTGAACTAATAATATGATGGAAGCACGCATAGACTATCAAATTAGCATCTTAAATGGTTTATTACTTTACTCTATAACAGAAATACGAGTTAGACAAATTCAAGCTAGCTCACGTAAAAAACTAGCTACAACAGTAGGTACCCAAATAATGACTGATAAGAAAAACGGTCTAAGAAAATACAAGTTGCAGTTCAGGTAATCAATCAATTGAAGGCTAATTAGCTTCGCAATTTTGGACATCCAGATCACACAACAAACTATAAATGTGCGTAAAGCATAACAGCTCATGATACATTCACATAAAATCATTCAACTCCACCACACAGGTTAATCAAAAAATGAAAGTAAGAACAGACATCAAAAAGGAAAACAAGATTACAGTTTCTGGTTTAGAATAGTACCTATAAATGACGTTGACTACTGAATATTGCAACAGCAACCAAAACAACGTTACATAGGCCGATGCACAAGACAGCAGAAGAACCGTCGAGGACCAAAGCAGCCGGAAGGACGCATAGCCAGTCTGCATGGGACATCAGTGGGCCGGGTGGATCCGTGTTGGGAGGCCAAGCCGTGTCAGCCTACCCTGCACTAGATGCAGAAGCAACTTTGTAAGACGCCGTCTGCAACCAATCCTTACTTGATCATGACAGAATTACAGCAATACATGCCAATGTCACCACCGCAGCTCACAAGAAACAGTGACACCGTTCTCAAACAATAGGAACACCAATATTACTAGTTCAAGGAACAAGGCCAGATAGTATATCATCAAAAGAGGGAAAAGACCCGATAGATGACGATTGGTAAGAGGCCGAAACTATTAAACAAAAGAGTAGGTAAAAGAGTTAGTGATGAGGCAATGTAACTAGAGTGCAGACAAGAACACCAGCCCTGGACTTCTTCAAACTTAAGAAATGAGGTCACTAAGGAACCTTCAATAGTCGATTCAAATCATCTAACCATGGAACTAAATATAGTGTTGGCACCACTTTATCATCAAGATAGTGACCATTAAATCTTACACAACCTAATCCAAGTTACACAAGATTAGGAGGTGTTTCTCTATATGATGGTGCAGGGAAATCAGAGCTATGTTGAAACAACACAGACTGACTATCCAACTCAGAGTAGCATATATACGATAACCTAGAACATAACATGATTGAGAGATTCATCCATATCATACCAGTGAACTTCGCCAATTACTAAGTATTAGTTGGTAGACATCAAATAAAAAAAAGAAAATACTATAGATATTGTTAACTATCCATGAACAAAAGAAATAGCATTCAACAAATGACCAGCAACTACATGCAAATACACCTAGTGCATATACTCAACCGGACCAAGTGAATAAACATCATGCATTATATACATAATAACCGCTAAAGCCAGAAGCCCACCTAATAAGCATGGGACCGAAGCACTCGGAAGCTCACGTAACCAGCCGGCGAAAGCCTTCGGACGAGTTGCGGCACGAGGCATTACCCTACCAGTCTCCAGTAATCCTTACTTAATAATGACAGTAAAACAACAAATGGATGGCAATATCATCACCACGGCTCAGCAAGAAACAATGGCACGCTTCATAGAAAACAACAAATATGATCACGAATATTACTAGTTCAAGCAACAAGGTCGGATGGTATATTGCCAAAGAGGAAGAGGACCCAAACAAGTGACGTGATAAGAGGTCAAAACTATTAAGCAAAATAGTTGGTAAAAAAGTCAAGTCCGGTGATAAGGCAATGTAGCTAGAGTGCGGACACAAGTTACATGAACACACTTGAATTCTTCGAGTCTTAAGAAATGATGTCGGTGAGAATAAGGAATCTTGCAATACTCAATTTGAATCAACCAACCATGGTATTGAAATATAGTGCTAAATGGGCCTCTTTTTCGTCAAGAGAGTGGCCATTAAATCTTACACAACCTAACCCAATTTCCACAAGATTAAATGTGCTTATGTTTTGGTGTCACCAAATCCCAACAACACGATGGTGCAAAGAAAGCAAAGCTATGTCGAAACAACATGATCGACCGACTGTCTAGCAGAGACAAGCATAGATAAGTTAAACTAGAACATAACATCATTGACATATAGCAAAAATTAACCATCCATATCATGCCAATGAACTTAAGCAACTACTGGGTATTACTACATATACACTGGCATCAAAGTAACCAAGAAATCCTATAGATATGGTAAACTACTATCCAGGGACAAGAGGAATGACCAATAACCAGCAACTACTGGCAAATACACATGGTTTATATACTCAACCAGAAAAATACAGAGCTAACATAAACTAGGCATTATATTCGCAACCGCTAAATCCAGAAGCTCACCTAATAATCAAACTAGTTTAATTGACCACATCAATCAAGATCGATAAACCATAACAAACGAAGTGTGTGTCTAACATGAGATCGTTATTAATAGAAGAAAAGAAATCATGGAATCAATGATCTTGAACATGATATAAATTGTGCCAATCACTAAAGCCTCCCTGCATGAAAATGCAGACTTTCTAGACACGAACCCCCCCAACAACTAAAAGATAAATTCAGCAAAGGACAGCATGAATTAAAAACAATGTTGTCTTAAAACCATTAGAATATACAGACACGGATATTCCATTCTAAAATCATACCTGAAATACAAGTCATCCTAAAAAAGAAAGCTCAACCACAAGTCCATTTTATGGCAAGTAACGGGGCATCAACTCGGTTGCCAAAACGAGCAAGCCACGGCTCAATTGAAGGGGAACTCGAAGAATCACCTACGATAATTTTCGCCGCTAGCGACATAGCACTGCCACGGCGCCACGGCATGTCCTCGTAAAGCTCCAATTCCTATTCCCTTGTGTAACTTCCTGCATAAAGCTAGACACTTAGACTTGAGAAAAAAATTAAACAACTGAGGTTCCAAGTTTCCATATGTAAACATAGCTAGTTCTGAACATGAAAAGCTTTCGATATCTGAAGGTTCTCAACGGTTGTAGTTACATCATTATTACAAAACATATGTAGAAGACAAAATGGGGCTCCAATTCTGAAATTTCACGATGAAATTCTGAAGTGAAGCCATTGCAATTATAGTCATAATAAAACTCTATGCAAATGGCCCCACAATAAAATCAATATTCAGTAGTGCACCATATCGAATAGAAGTTAGCGACATAATTAACTCCTTACCAAGCCATCTCAGAATTGTTGAGGCAAAGATGTTGCTTGAGGCACAAACCTTGGTAGAGCCATAGAAATCAAAGGAACACAAGGTTCACTTGGATGCTGGCCTCCAAACTGCACGATTGTACGAAGTAATAGTTAGTAGCATTAGTTAGGTTGATTAAATTTGTGTAAGATTAAGAAGACACTACACGTAGATATAGAAAATCCGATTTTGTATAAGGGTAGGTAGACGCACGCTTCCTTAGTTAGTAATCCAAGAAACTCAACATAATTATGTGTCTATGGAGTATGGAAATTGGAACCCAATCAACATCTATTGATTAAAAAAAAACGTAAAATTTACTGCTCAAGGCACCCCACGGCATGCCTCTGTATTGAAATTTAGTAGAGCACTAGTCTTCATATTCAATGAAAACACCATGCTTAAAATTGTTGCTTTGTTAGTTTCGTGATTGACAACCATAATATAATGTCATTTATCATATTATTTTCATCTTGGCTTCATTAATTTTCGTCAAAATGCTTGTCATCCTATACATCTATTGTAGTAATGCATGGGATGTGCTCAATATAATAACGGAAGAACTGACGATAACGGAAGAATTGCCAATATAATTGAGCTGAATGCTTGCCAAGCAAGATCAAGCTCTCGTCATATAAGAATTTTGGATACTATAAAACGTTTCAAGCAAAATATAACTTTTCAAGCACATTATCAAACTAGAGAAGGTACGGTGGCTATATATGTGATCAAACTTGATTAAATCCTAAGATTTAGGAGGTAGCTACCTAGCTCATATGTGTTTAACCATTTATGTACTCTATCAAAATGGCATTGCAGAATCATACTAATATTTGATACACGATGAAAACCACGAGTATATGTTTCAGCAAATCAAAACAAGTCCCGAATAAACTATAGACGTTTCACATATACAAGATCAATCTGTGAGCAGTACCGCTGTAAACGGTAACACTGGTTGTACGACTGGCGAGCAGCGAAGTGCTCAGTGAGCCGTGGCTATGGTGCATATGTGTTTAGCAAGTCGTGATATAAATTCTATGATTTAGAAGGCAACTACCTAGTTCATATGTGTTGTTGAATAGCAGGTTGGTCAGCATATTGGCTTGATTGCATGTCGTACACCCGCTCCAGAACACCTTCAACGCGTCGCCCACACCATCTCTGGAGCTACTCACGGACGAATTGCAAATGGTTGCTCCTAGGATGGTACTGCAGTACAAAAAAAAAAAGAGAATTTTTACACTCACGTGAGCGTCATGCAAGATGGATTCGTTTTAGGGTGGGGAGAGAGAGAGGTTTCTCACCGGCCTTGTTACCGGCGGCGAGCTAGTCGGAGGAGACGACGCCCAGGCGCTGCTGCGTCGTACTAGCCTCGTTGATGAGATCGTTGGGGAAGGAGGGCGCTGGATGCCCCGTGTAGAGGCCTCCATCGGCCACCACGCACGCGGAAGCAAGCAGGCAGACGCACGTTGTGGTACTGGCCGCGCCGCTTGGACGCGAGGTGGTTGACGTCAATCTTCCGGTGAAATCACTCCATGGTCGGGTCGGTGACCTTGGAGGCGGCCTCTCCTATGACCGGTGAATAGTCCGGCAAGGCCGAACCGGAGGCGCGTAGACCGCACGACGCCAGTGCCCGTCGTGCTCGACGTCGACCGGCATCTGGGGTTGGCTTTTAAGTTTTAATCCAGGAATTTGATACGCACCTGGATTCTGCGTCGGGGACGAAGCCACCATGGAGACATGGAGTGATTAGCCGGATCTGCGCCGGCGATGACGATGGCGGCGGCACTGGCGGCCGGTTGGCTTTGGGAAGAATGAATGTGGATGAAGGCGAGAATGAGTTGAGTTTGGGCCATTCGATGGGTCACGCGAGATGTGTTTCTTCGGCAAATCACGCGAATGCGTTGAGTTGAGTTTGGGCCATTCGATTTCGATGGGTCGGGCTTGGACGGTCCTGATCGGTGTTTCGTTGGATGCCACGCTGATCGATCCATCTCCTCTGGTCTTAATGTTTGGAGCAGAAAATCACGATGCTCCACCAATGCATATACCTAAGCTCGATCCACGCGACGGAGGAAACCCCGTACTAATTAAACTTGCCATTTTATTTTATCTTACGAGGGCATCCAATCAGGGTAGAATTACCGGATAGTTAATGAAGAAATTAAAGATTTGCAAATCCAAGAATCGAGTCCACCAACAAGGCAACAAGGCATTAGTTGAACGCATGCACAACATCTTGCAACGCATCGACGTACTAATTTGCTTAACTTTTCCCAAAAGTTTTGTGCTTGACTTTTTATTTTTGCTCCCAACGATAATGTTAGACTGCTCATAGTGGGAGTAACATAGCTAGTAACATCACACATCTCAAGGCATTTTGGTGACATGGCATGCGAATAAATGAAGAAAAAGAATGAGGTGGTAACTAGCTATGTTACCATAACATCACACACCCCAAGGCAAAATGAGTCTACAACATAATAAATGACACAATGCATGACACCACATATAAGTTACTACCCACTATGAAGGTAGTAACCTAGACTAGTAACATGGCATATGTTACTAGTCTAAGTTACTCCCCACTATGAGCAGCCTTATTCACTTGGAGCTACTCAATGCATCCATTGTTTTCTTTTACATTCTAATTTCTTTTCTTACCATGCTATATACATGAACAAATAACTCGTCTCGCCGTTGAACAAGACAAAGTCTACTACTCCCTCCATTTTCATGGCCAAGGCCTATTTTTCTTGGCGTTGGGATTAAGGTGCGCCATGCACAAATACTACTTCCTCCGAATCAGTTTAACAGACCCACACGTAGTTGAAAAAAATTGACCATTGTTTTGGTCAATAAAATATAAAATATATGTCACACAAATTTTATATCACTGAAGACCTTTTTAAATACAATTCTAATGCTATAGATTTTGTAGTCATATAATCTATAGTGTTGACCAAATTAACGGTCAAATTTCCTCTCAAACAACGACCATCTCTTAAATCCATCCGGAGAAAGTAATTTCCATACTTATCTCTAATACTAAATCGCTAACTTCTCCCTTTAATTTCTCTCCCTTCCACTACCTGACCCCTCGTTAACCCCAAGTAGTAGCACACTCACGCATAAAATCTCTCTCGCTCTAGTTAACCAATCATGCAGAGGTTTTATAGGAAACTGATTGGCAGAGGAGTTAATTCAACATGCATGCCCTTAGCTGGGTTAATTATCTCCCTCTTTTTTATGAGACTGAAAGCTGAACGGGAGGGGTACATGTGGAACAAAGGGGCTAAAAGTTCACCCATCACCCCGCACCTTGCTTTATAAGGACGCATTTTTTTTTCAGGAACATAGGAAGTACCAAAAACTCGTGCAATTGTCGGAGGTCAACGGTGACCGTATAAGGTGTGGCATGGCCAATGATACCCCATATTGTCGCATGCATGGAATGTGTCGATGCCCTCGTCAATGCTATGTCGACACCGTCATCGATGCCATCACGAGGTCGCCGAGGAAAGACAGCCCAACAATGATCAACCTAGTATGTATGTACAATGTCACAAGACGATCACAGTTGTGCGACCTGCCGACATATCCTCGGCCAAACCGCCCGAAACTTAGCTAACCCTTAGCTATGGTTCTTAGTTATTCGATGTCTTCATGTGCCGTCCATACAAAAAAGAAAGTGGCAACTAGGCTAAGAAATCAATCTTTACTATTATATTCGAGTTGCGGATGGTGTACCACTTTGACATCAAACATTGGAGCAATCTGGACCGTCAATCACCCATCAAATCACCCTCAAAATGACTGTCAAATCCACGTCGCTTGAGATGGAAAAAAATTTCAGAATTTATTTCTTACCAATAAGGTCACCATAAATCAAGGAAATATCAAAAGAAAATGGAATAAAGGTAAACAATTATTACATACCAATCAATTCGTTACAATAAAGAAAAAAAATCACGTACGGTATCAAATAATCACCTCCATATTAGACCAGAAAACAATCAAGTCTGTGTTTTACCCCGCCTTCCTCGGCGCCTCCATTCCGCTCGTCTCTCACCTTGCCCCTCTCTATGCACATAGTTACGGTCGTCGTTTCTGTGGGTGACCAACCATGGCGCCGCTCAACTATGATCTCTCCAACGGGGACCTGCTTGCCCATGCCTAAGCTAGACTCGGTAGCTAGCACGTATGAGTGCCAGCCCTCCTCG
Organism: Lolium rigidum; assembly: GCF_022539505.1. NCBI lineage: Eukaryota > Viridiplantae > Streptophyta > Magnoliopsida > Poales > Poaceae > Lolium > Lolium rigidum. The sequence goes on along the minus strand of NC_061508.1, from coordinate 75,557,385 downwards.
AGCTTGACCTGGCGCGGCAGCTTTGAGGTGGCTGAAGCTCGCTCTACGCGGATGACCATGGAGGGATCGACGCGGCCTCAAAATTAAAGAGAGGGAGAGGCAACCGTGTCTGTTGTCGAGGGCGCAAACTGGGCCTGGTTGGCACGGATCTTGCCGTGGAAACCCCTGATTCAATCTTCACCTCTTGCGACTAACCATGGCGCCGCTCTACCATCCAGGTACGTGATACAGTACGTTGTTCGTTGCTCGTCAATACTCGTAAGGCCATCGGTCAAACTTTTATTAAAATTGAAGGAGAAAGATGTACATAGAGTACGAGAGATCGTACAAGGGCTCAAGGGTCGAGGCTAGCCTCATGCGAAAGCTGTAGAAGCACAGGGCTAGCACACGGGCCCCGAGCTGAAATTCACACTATACACGCACCGCACGGCAAATCAAAAGCCAACCACACACAACCTCGTAGCTTGCGAGGCTTGGATTTCCTCGATGATCAGCCCGAAGACTCGATGCAAGGTCGTAAATTTACATGGAGCAGCGAACAAGAGGAGCCGCCTATCCCGGCGAGGCTTGATAGAGTGTTGTTCAACACCCGAGTGGGATCGATAACGTCTACCCGATCAGCGACCTTATTGTTTTCAATACTCGATCACTTACTTCATCTTTCTCAACATAATTTGAGATTTGAATTTGAGAAGCGGCAGGCTATTGCTCCATTGCGATTGTTAGTAGTACTACGGCAGTGTAATGAAATTTGTGTGGAACAAGTATCTCGGTGTTGCCCGGAATAAAAAAGAAGCAATTCATTCACTATTAGTGTTGAATGTTCATAATAGTTTTATCTCTACTTGCTCAAAGTTAGACAAAGTACTAGACATTAAATTTGTCTAAATTTAGATGTATCTAGACAAACATCCAAATTTTGATAAAATTAACACATGTTTCTTGAAACTGATGGAATACTATTAATTTCCAGCTTGGTGAAAAGGAAAAAAGCATCCTGGCCATGAAATAATGGAGCAGGAGCTTCTAAATGTGAAGATTATAAACAAGGGAGCAAGAGATCAGTTAACAAGGCTGGAGACCTTTCATGGCACTTTGAGTGTGTTTTACTCATTAGTAAAATGCTTAAATTCATGAAAAGCGCACTATAACTTCTCGTTCTCAACCATTTGTAAGAATTTCATACTGTTTGATCATAGGTTGTAAATGTGTACATTTATTGTATAAGAGCATGTGATCATCCGCGGGGATATAGTGGGTGGAAAGGTATATCTAGACAACACATTCGCCTCTGCCTTTCTGAAACGATTAGAACATCACCGCATCATAAAACGGGTGCATCTTTATCTAAAGCATGATATGGTAAGAATTAACTCGCTAAGTATGGATCTCATTCAATATATTTTAAACATGTGAATTTCTTAGTCTTGTACAATATTTACTACAAGTCTTACTTTCAATATACATTAGTAAGACCCACCGGTATTTAGTGGTCATTGATGCAAAAAAAAAAAAACGTTTGATGCATATTGGACTCACATGGGCCTGGAATAAGTCCGAATGATCTCACTATTATGCTAAATATCTACTGATTTTGATTTCCTCTTGATGATGTGATTGATCAATATCTAATGCCTTTCGTGTCATATAAAAGTTGCAGCAACTCCGGAAACATCTGAAAAACGCATCTCAAATGATAGACTTTGACATAGGTGAAAAATGGAAGGATCTCAAATGATGGATTGCTCAATATCTAATGCCTTTTAGTTTTTCCATGCAAATTATACATGCTAATGACAAGTATTATTATGTATGATGTTTTTCAAGTTTAGGGTTTTTTTGATACGCTTGCTCAGGTACCATAAAAATGAAGTAGAATAAAATATTCCTAACATTATACGACACTATCTAAGGAGCATCAAGTAGTATATTTTTTAATACTATAAAACAATTGGTGGAGTACTTATTCCATATTTAAACGATTTCAATTATATCGGTTGCCAAAATTTACTTCAGATGAGATATACTCTTATGAGTTTTTAGAATATCTTGCGGAATACGTATATTTTTAATCTATCGTATTGACATATTGCGAGAAAATAAACGAGCCGTAGCAACGCACGGGCATTCAACTAGTGGATGTTAAATTAGCAATAGTGCTCCAAATTTTGCCATGACCTTTGACCTTTTTGGGACATCCAGATCACATACCAAATAATTCACCCAATAATAATGCACAAAGCAGTACAACTCATGTGACATTTTCATATACACAATTCAATTAAACAAAACAGTGGTAAAGGAAACAGATGTAAACTACCCAACACTCATGGGCTGATGGACGATGATCGGTAGGGACTCGCAGATATCATCTGTACAAAGGCAGCAATGTATTATTTCAATCATGGAAGAGTGGCCACTTTGATCAGGTACAGATCTTGTACATTCATATACAACACTCACATAACCACCCAGATGACCATCATCCACCATACTTTTCAAATAAAGGTCATCGGCTCGATGAACAAAACACCGAGAGGATCCAGAACTTACCTAAATAAATGGAGTCAAAGAAGAAGGCCACA